>NC_140938.1:28225139-28592639 GCF_014529385.1 Adiantum capillus-veneris
ACAACTATCAGTGTGAGATAGACCAGAACTCAAACAAACAACAAAGGGTGGTCTTACCATTTTATTTTATGGCACTGTCTATAACCCATACAATTATTGAGAAATAACTGACATAATGGAAACATAAAAACAGACTCAAACAAACTACAGGACATCACTTTCTACGAAAAGCATTGGTGCTGCATTGTCTTCATCACCTTCAACCATATTGATCTGTCACTTGTTCTTCTTAAAGCATTTGTCCGACGGATGATTAGTCTTTCCACAATGGGTGGCAGTTGGTATGAAAGAGCTGATTCATGGTACTCGCTTCTCTTCTTCCTAGAATGAGTTAACAATACCATCCAAAGAAGGCAAAGGATCCTTCTCCTTCAAAATAGTGACAATTTGACAAAATTCTGCAGGGAGACTATTCAGAAAAACGACTATAAGGTCTTCATCTGGCACAGGGGCTTCAACATAAACTAGCTGTGTTTTGATGCTCTTCAGTCTATTAGCTAAGGCTGCAATATTTTCATCTTCACGCATCCGGATGGAATATAATTCCATTTTTAAACTCATTTTGGAATACTTAGCTTTGGCACCGAAAAGCTTCTCTAATTCTATCTAGGCAGCACTTGAAGAATCAACATCGTCCAAATAATGAATAAAGTCGTCTTCTAAGGAAGTTAGAATGATACCAAAAGCTTGTTCGTCTTTCCTTCGTAGCTCAGCAGATAATGCCCTTGTAACTGTAGTGGAGTGCCAGATTCGTCGGCTGTGAGAGGCTTGACCACGTTCCATAGGTTTTTCCGCATCAAATAGCCTTTAACTTTGATCTACCAAGTGTGGAAACCGGTTCCGTTGTATTTGTCGACTTTCGACGCCATGTTGAGGTCTTTAAAGTAAAAGGTGAAGAGTTCAGTCAGATTTTACTTGTAGCAGAAAGATTTTGCAAGGGTGGGAATGCCCGTTTGCTTGAAAAATCAAAATATGGTTAGGTTTTCCATCAATCGACGTCTTACTTGACTTGGCTAATTTTCCTTCAGCAATGGCACAATTTCCTTCAGCAATAGCTTTGTGCCTCCTGCCCCCAAGATGGTGGTCCAATGCCTTAATGTTCCACAAAGTTGGCTATGAAGGTGAGAAGCACCTCTTCCATAGGGTGGCCAAGAAATAATGGGCAGACAGGCTCAAAAAATAAGCCTTGTGTGTGAAATTTAATGCAAAGAAATACACACAGTGAGTTTCTTCTGTTGCAGACGACGCCAAGATGATGGATTTGCTTTGCAGAAGGCTAAGACCACCAAACCAGGGATTGCTCATGTGTCAAAAATTCACCACAGGGCCAGGGCAAAACTGTTGATGCCGCCTTTGTGTGTTTTGTAGCAAGTCGACAGCGCCTTTGTTCTCTGTGTAAGCGGCTGCTCCCGCCGTCTCTACTCAAGCCAAGGCCAGGTTGCCAAAGCTCTGATACCATATGTTGGGCGCTTTAGCTATGGAGACATGGAGAGGTGATATGGTGCATAGAGAGAGAGAGAGAGAGAGAGAGAGAGAGAGAGAGAGAGAGAGAGAGAGAGAGAGAGAGAGAGCACTCGGTCAGCTTTGCAAAGAAAAACTCGTGCGCTGCTGTTTATTGTGTCTTTGTGTAAAAGCCTTACATTGTATATAAAGAAAAAGTGTGTCATGCAAGACTTGACTTGCAACTAAAAAGGTGACTTGCATGCTATATAGCTTGTACCCATGAGGTAAGACATTACTGGCTTGGATACCCAACACTCCCCCCCCCCCTCCCCCCTCCCTCCTCCCACTCTGTGCCTACCCTGCTGCCCCTCCCCCCTCGCCCCTCTCGCGCCCCCTCCCCCCTTACCCCTCCCACCGTGCTGCCCCTCCCCCCTTGCCCCTCTCGCGCCCCCTGCCCCCTCCTGCCTTGTTGCCCTTCCCTCTGTCCCCCTCACATCCCCTATCCTCGCTGCCCTTGCACCCCCCGTTGCCCCCTCCCACCCTTCCGCCCCTCCCCCTCATGCCCCCCTCTCGCGCAGCTGTCCCTGTGTCCCCCTTTACCCTGCCTCGCCCCGCGGCCCCCTCCCCCCTTGCGAGCACCCCCCTATGCCTACCCAAACCTCCCCCCCCCCCCCTCCTTCCAAATTCCTATAAAAGATTACGTTTGGACTCTTTATTTTTCCTCATAGTTCTACTCTTCCTTAAGAGTTCCTTAGTGATATATTCCTTGGAGGTAAGAATTCAGGTAGTCCTGCCCTCCTCATCAGCACTCAAATCGTCAGGTACTTCTTCTTACATAATGTATGGCAGACAAGGAACCACCGTGTGTTTGAAGGAGGCTTTGAGGTGGCAAGCTTCGCAGAAATTATACAAGAAAGCAAACTGCTAATATGGATGCTCGGGCGCAAGCAACACTCAGAGGATTGGTCTATGACTACTTGTGCCTTGTTGTCAGCAGATGGAATGCCTAGGACGGGGAAAAATCTTGGCCATCGGTAATTAAAAGATCTCAAAAGAACATGCTTATGGACCTTGTGTATCAAGGATAAGGGGGTGGGTTGGTAGAGGTGGCTGCCTGATAGCCGATGTAATTATGTTCCTTGGACAATGTCATGGCTCAACACAGCATGACAAGACCTTGTAATTTTTTGGGTTGATCAATATAATTCACTCACAATTGTGAGTTTTGCAAAAGAAAAGAGTGCCTTAGTGATCTCTATCTTTTAGAAAATCATTTTTTTGTATTTCCTTTATACCTTTGTGAACCTTCTACTTCCGCTCTCTTCTATTTGATCTCTCTTAAACCTTATTTCCACACCTTCAAACCTCTCATATTACTTTCACCTTTCACGTTTCATCATTTCTCTTAAACCTTCTTCCCACACCTTCAAACCTCTCATATTGCTTTCAGCTTTCATTAGTTCTTTGAAAACCATAAGCACCCTAATTAACAAAGAAGATGCCAATTTTAACAAGAAAATAGTCCAAAGACGTGGAGTGTCAAGAAGGGATGAAGATTCAAATCACCCAATAAGAAAATCCTTTGCACACCACTCAAGAGAGCAGTGTCATGGTTAGAGCGTCTGTTTTGACGACGATGCAAGTGCCTCCTTTGACGACTGCAGTCACGTTGACGACCATCCTTGCGGAAAACACAGGTAATGACCCTTTTGTTTGAAACAATACTCATATTGCAGGTCATGACCTTATTTCTAGTCATGTTCACACATAAAATTGAAGGCCTTCCAATGATTCCACTGTATGATCGTCAAGCAAGATATGTGGCACCTGAAAACGATGGGTTCAAGTTTGATTGTGACATGATTCGAGAGCCACTACGGGACAAGCCATGGACGCTAGATGCCCTTGGAGCACCATTTCGGCTTGGAGTGGAGAAGAGCGAGTTCTTTGCTTGGTAAGTCAAGGAGGGCACCTTTATGCTGGGTTCTTGCCATTGAACTACTCCGCTAATGTGTCATTAAAATGCCTGCTAATGTTTGTGCTTTTGTAAGCAGGTGGTTGTTGGGTACCTTTACAAAGGTTGGGGATGTAGTTTTAGATAGTCTAGCAGGTTGTGGTGGCTTGGCAATGGAGTGTGAGCGTCTACAATGACATTGTATCAACATTAATCGGGACAAGAAATTGTTCTTGGCACGTATTCAACCGCAACAATGGCTTCCCACTGGTCTAGGATAAACTCTTCATGTGGGCAAGGTATCTCATAGAGCACATTCACATCCACCCCTGTCTCCTTTACGACGTTGCCAAGAGTCGGTTGTGCCATCTGCTCCTCCTCTGAGTAGACCTACAACCATAGTTTCTGGTTGGCCAAGCTATGGTCAACCTCTCTATCGGCCACTATTTCCCACACTGCCCATAGGCCCCCACTTGCACACGCTCGAGTAGCGCAACCCCCACAGGATTAGCCAGAAGAACACAATGTTTCATTCATGTGGTTAATCTTTTAGTGTTTTTTTGTATTTGTAATATTTTAAGTGAAAATATTATGAAGGACATGGTGTGAATGACCCTTGAAGTAAAGACGCGTGGGTTTTTTTAATAAATAGCCAGAAGAACACAATGTTTCATTCATTCATTCATGTGCAAGTCTCTCCACTGATGAGTATCTATTCTCTAAAGTTATTCCTTGAGTTTTCTTTCATTCACATATTTACTATGCCTAGGGGAAATTGCGAACAACGTGATCAGAGTGGTCAACCCCCTCCTCGTGTTGACCCCATCAACAATGTGCACGCCCCTTATATTCTCAATAGTGTATATGCTATGAATGCAATATGCACAACACAATGTACACACAACTACACAGGCCCTCTTCTTGCAATCGATGAGGCCACAAGATCTATATTCAATGCCATGCAAAACCTTGATTTCAATGCACATCCAATCGAAGGCGATATTGATCAAGTTGCGACATTAGCCAACAATGCAAGTATGATTTGGGGGGAACATGGTTTTTGTGCTAGATAAAGACGGTGTCCCTCACCGTGCTTTGCCTGTGTCCGTCGACCAGTGTCCGACCGCCCACATTTATCTCCTTATTCTTTATACATAAAAAGAATAAGGAGATCTCACTCATTCTCACACTGTGCTCATATAGTGAGATTTGGGAGCTATGGATCTGTTGCATGGAGAAAAAGTTGTGCATTTGTCTTGTGGTGACGTTCACACAGACAGTGGTATCTTTGGGGATACACAACTTGTTCAGTCATCAATTGAGGTGACATCAGTTGAGCGAGAGACCGATGCATTGTTCAATGATGTGTCTGATATATTTGAGGGCAACAGTGTCCTTCAGATAGCTGTGTGTGATTGTAGTGGTGCTGATTTTTCGGTTTTGCAATCATTCTCAGCAGATATGCCTTTGCGAGACGATGCTGACATGGTGATGCATATTCAAGTGGTTTCTGATGAGGATGCATATGGCACTAAGGTTGCTGACAGGGATAGGTTGGCACACATAGTGCATGTTTTGTCAGCTTTCGGGTCTCTTGTGTCTGACCTTTTGGTGTCGAGACCCAATCTTGCTTATGCGATTGGTGCATTTGTAATGGGAGTTGTCAGTCGTGTGATGACTGACACTGGCATTGTGCATTGTGGAGCCATGCAGGTCATCACTCGATACTTGCATTAGGAGTCTCATCATAGCTCTAGCCCTAGTGGTATGCATGTTGCATCTACACTAGAGCAATTACAGAGTGAGCTAGTGGGTATAGGTTGAGAGCTGTCTTCTCTCACCTCTTGTATATACTAGTTGTAGGCTAGTCTTCTCACCACTTATTGTCATAGCCTTTAGTGGGAGAATGTTAGGTAAACGTGGTGTGCCTCACCGTGCTTTGCCTGTGCTCATCGGCCAGTGTCCGGCTTCCCACATTTATCTCCTTATTCTTTATACATATAAAGAATAAGGAGCTCTCACTCATTCTCACACTATCGATGAAGGTTCTAAATAACATATTGGTTTGGTCTTGATGGCATGCTTTTTACTACTAACAATTATCCACTCCATTCTGGTTAATGCTTACTATTGCTTCTTCTAAAACAACTTGGGTGAAATATGATTTCTAGTAGTGCTGGCTATTGGCTTCTCCTAGCTTATTACTTTGGCATGAATTGTATTTATAGCTTGATACAAATCAAATAACTCAGGGGCCTATGGAATTCATGGAAGGGACTTTCTCTCAGTTGAATGAAAGTTACATAAAGAGGCTCCTAGCTTCTTTGGAGAACATCACTTTTGATGTCAATATTTTTAGAATCTATAGTGAGCTTCAAAGGAAAGGATGGGTTTCTAAGCTTAAGATTGGGATAAAATATTTACTTTAAATAATTTTGCACACATAGGATTATAACTTGTATTTAATAATCTTGAGGTATGACATGGATAACAACTAATAGGTTCTTTGACACATGTTAAACGTAGCCCAATCTAATAGAATAAGTTGTCTTGTTTGGATGCATGTGAGAACTCTATCTTTGCTTAAAGGTGATTAGGTTTGCGGCCTCTTTACTGCATTTTGCTGACCCTGAAGATGACGATGTTTTTCATCTATATATTGGTTCTTTTGACAACAAGAATGAGACACGTTTTTCATCTATAGATTGGCTCTTTTGATAACTGGAATGATGCAATATTCTAATTACATAATTGATTCAAAAGAAGATTTTTTTTTTGTTGTTGGTGCAAATCACCTTCCTAATGTCTAAAGCCAATTGTCTTTTGAACAAAGTGTTCTTTGGTATATAAGTATTATCTTTACAACAACAACAACAACAACAACAACAACAACAACAACAACAACAACAACACACACACACACACACACACACACAATGTGTGTGGGCGTGCATTAAATTATTTAAGTGAGAAATAAGAATGTTAAAATTCCACCACCCTTTGAATACCTTGATTTCTCTAATGGATACAACAAATGTGGTAATCGAAGCCCACATGCTAGAGACCTCATAGAGTCTACCCATGAGAATGAGAGTAATGCAACCAGTTTAGCTACACTTCCTAAACACCTAGAAGAGTGCTAAACCAACGATAGTCCTCATGCCAACTCCGTAAGATATCTGCTAAGGAAAAGGACACTAATAGCTGACAAGATGTAATGTCAGTCCTATTGACATGACTCTTCCCTAGCACATGTGATGAAGATAAGGCCCAACTTATGGGAGGAGCTAGGGAAAAGGATTACAATAACTGTTGGAATTAGGGTTGCAAGGAAACGCACACACCTTGGAGAAGACAAAGGAAGTTAAAGGCACCCAACAGAGAGTGTATTACTTAGTGTGAAATGGAAAGATAGTTAGCCCTAGAATGAATGGGTGTATATACAATGGACGGGGGAAAAACCTCCTAAAGAGGGAAAAAATACCCCGTCGGTCCTAAGTGTGTTCACACACATCACTACCACATGTATATGGTAACAAATCCCCCCCTGGAGTGATGCGATGAACGAGAGCCGACACATGAGTAAAGGTAAGTGCTATGCCCTGAGGACATGATCAGTCCAGAAAGGGGAGTAAGCCCAAAGCTTTGCGGAAAGCTTCTCACTTCTCACAAGAGAATGCTTTTGTGAAGAGATCTGCAAGGTTGTCTTGTGTTGGCACATAAGCCAAGTTGATCTCTCGTACTGAGAGACTCTCCCTGACATAGTGGTAATGCACCTCAATGTGCTTTGTGCGAGCATGAAAAACTGGGTTCCTCACAACTGCTAATGCGCTCTGACTGTCAGTGTAGATAGTGTTGGTAGTGTCCTGTATAACACCCAAATCAGCCATAAGGAGTTTGAGCCATACCCACTCAACTGTAGATGTGAAGACAATCCTATACTCAGCCTCACAACTAGAAGTGGCCACAGTAGGTTGTTTCTTGCTCAACCATGATATACATGAACTGCCAAGCATGAAACAAAAACCACTTGTGGACACTCGCGTGTGTCAATACAACCAGCACAATGTATTGACACTCTCGTGTCAATACAACCAGCACAATGTGAGTCCGAAAAAGCATGTAAGTCTGGCCGCAATGATCCCCCCTTGGGATAAAACAAGCCAAGATGTAAAGTGTCACTCAAGTAGCGAAAAATCCTCTTGACATCCTGCCAATGCTTAGACCCTGGGCTATGCATACATCTGCTGCCCTGTGAGACTGCAAACTGAATATCTGGCCTCATGTTGCATACATAAATGAGGCAACCAATAGCAGTTTGATAAAGAGTGACATTAGCAGGATCATCATCATCATGTAGACTTAAATTCAAACCTATTTCCATGGGAGTGGCAATAGGTTTGCAATCCTCAAGTCCAAACTTACATAGCAATGTCTCTATGTAACTTTTCTGACACAAGGCAATACCACCATCACACTGCTTAAACTGTATGCCTAAGTAATGATGCAATAGTCCCAAATATTTCATGTTGAAAGTAGCATTCAAATCAGCCTTAAATTCAGCAATATGTACCTCATTGGGACCAGTGATCAGCAAATCATCCACATAAAGAACAACAAGGAGAAGTACATCGCCCTCACGCTTGACATACAATGTGCTTTCTATTGGACTGTTACAAAAGCCTCGTTTGATCAAATGAGTGTCAGCTTTCTCATACCAAGCACGAGGAGATTGCTTCAACCCATACAAAGCCTTCTTACATTTGCACACTTTGTCCTCTTGTCCTTTCTTGACAAAACCGCGAGGTTGCGTTACATAAACTTCCTCAAATATGTCACCATTCAAGAAAGCAGTAACAATGTCTAATTGATGTACTTCCCAACCAAAATGAGTTGCCAATGCACATAGAAAACAAATAGTAGTCATACAACAAGTGGGAGAAAAAGTTTCTTCATAATCTATGCCTTTTTGCTGCGCATAGCCTTTTGCAACAAGTCGAGCCTTGGCGATCAACCTCACCATCCGGCTTGCATTTCAACTTGTAAACCCACTTTGTACCAATGGCCTTTTTGCCAAGAGGCAAATCACATAAATTCCATGTGTCATTTTCTATAAGTGCATCATATTCTGATTGCATGGTAGTCATCCAATTTTTTGAATCCAGTGCTTCATCAAAAGATAGAGGTTCCTCAACATTATGTAGGCTAGACACAACCAAAGCATAACAATCTGATGCATAAGATGCATGGTAAGAACCTGAATGAGTATGCTAGAAAAAGGTGCAACAAAGTATGCACCAGCCATTTTGGCATACCTCTAGCCTACTCGTTTTGAGTCCTTTTCTCCTAATGTACATCATGTACATCTGCATCAGTAATAGGCTGATCTGTAACATTTTCAGAAACCCCCATAGGATGTACATTTTCCTCATTGGAATTTACATTCGTATTTCCACCACTGAAAAGAGGCAACAAAGTGTCATAAATGTCCTGTGAGCTTACATTACTGTCTCTAGTACATGACAGCTAGGGCTGAACAGAATCTTCCACGAACACAACATCCCGTGAAACCAGAATACACTTTGTTTGTGGATGATACAACCTGTAACCTTTGCTTTCAAAAATACATTTCACAGCCTTATTATCCAATTTTCTGTGCTGTGTTTATGGCACCAAAGCATATGCCAAACAACCAAAAACACACGTGCTCAATAGAAGGCTTTCTATCATGCCATGCTTCATATGGATTAATAGAGTGCAAAGCTTTTGTAGGACACCTGTGTAGTACATAAGTGGCACACATGATGGCCTCAAGCCAAAAAGAATGCGGCAAAGCATGACTTTTGACCATACATCGTGCCATTTTTGTAAGTGACCTATTTTTCCTCTTAGCAACACCATTTTGCCGGGGTGTATAAGGCACTCTACATTGGTGTTTTATCCCATGACTAGCCAGAAATGCATTAAATTCATGAGACATATACTCCCCCCGTCGATCGAAACGGAGGGTGCCCCTTTGAGACATTTTCAGCCATAGCCAGAAACTGTTTGAAGCATATAAAAACTTCGAACATCGCTTTAAGTGGAAATACCCATGCATGCTTGGAATAATCATCAATGAAAATCACGAAATAAAGGTAAATTCCCAAGGATGGAGTTTGCATGGGCCCACAAATATCACTATGCACAAGTTGCAACCTGCATGTAGCCCTAACTGAACCATCCTTTGGAAACTTAGAATGCTGCATTTTACCCAAAATAAAACATTCACAAACATGTTTGACAGGTGCTTCAAGAGGTGGAAAAGAAGTAACCATATCAGATTTCTGCAAACGCAGCAAGCTGGCAAAATTCAGATGCCCAAAACGTGCATGCCACAGTTTCGCATATGAAACAGCTCTTGAATTTGCAACTGAATTTGCAAAATGTTGTCCACACTTGTCTTACAAAGTGAGCTTATACATCCCACGACACAAAAGGCCAGATGCAATAATTTCATCACCAAAACTAAGATTATGAACTGTACATCTGTCATCCACAAATTTGACTTCAAGTCCAAGTCTAGCAAGTACAGATACAGACAAAAGATTCTTCCTGATACTAGGGTACATAAAGTGCATCAACAAGTGTGAAAGAACCACCATTTGTAGCAGTAAGCACAATCTTTCCAAGTCCCTGAACGGATAAGAGGCATTGTTGGCACAAGTGACTGAATTCCCATGAGGGACAAACTCGAGAGAGGTACAATTGACGATGTGTGGTAATGTGCTTTGTAGCACCACTATCAAAATACCACACATGTGAATCTGAAACAACTGACATGCATGAATAATGGACAACAGGATTATAAGTGCACTCTGCAAACACGAAAAGCCCATTCTGCATCAACATAAACATCACAGTCTCCTTTCACAGAAGACTCAACAATGGTTGCATTTGTAGTGGAACCAACATTTGTAGTGAGACCACCCAATTTCTTCTTATCCTCTATGGCCTTCAACTTAGGACACTGCTTGATCACGTGATAATTAGCTTTACAATAATGGCAATGCATCTTTTTTTTGCCCTTATCACCAGAATTTCCAGACAAATTGATGACAACAGAAGCATTAGCAACATGTGATTTTTCACTCGTAGAAGAACCATAAGAAGTGGATGCATTGCTGTCGCGACCCTTTCTTTGAGCAACAATAAAAGCCTATTCAACTGCACGTTGCCTAGTCCCGTTTTTTCTAAAAAGTGACTCTTGCAACAATAGCAATGTGCATAATCCATCAAACTTGACAACTTCAGGATCTCCTTTGAGCAGCAATAAAAGCCTATTCAACTGCACGTTGCCTAGTCCCGTTTTTTCTAAAAAGTGACTCTTGCAACAATAGCAATGTGCATAATCCATCAAACTTGACAACTTCAGGATCTCCTTGGGTCATAAGTCTCCAAGTGCTAGCAAAAGTCTGGTAAGAATCTGTTAAGGCATCAAGAACAGCTTGTACAAGGGAACTGTCTAAAATAACTTCACCTGCATAAATATGTTGCTCATTGATATCCTTGACACCAGCAAGGAAAGTGTCCATATCATCTTCTTCATGCATAATCTTCGACTCCAGCTCTTTACGGAGCAATGCAATTTTTGCCTCATGGCGGCTTACATAAAGACCAGCCATAATATCCCAAGCCTGGTTTGCAGATTTCTCTGAACAAATGTGAGGAGTAATGGTGCGCTTCACAGACAATTCAATCAACACATGAGCATGCACATCCTTTAATCCCAACGAGCTTGTTCTGCCGTAGGCAAAACAACTCTAATAGCAGCAATCCTTGTAGAAAGACTTGAAACATCCTCAACATCGCCTACATCCTCAGAATCAGGATGTACATCAGTGCCCTGCACAATATTCCAGACACCCTTTGACACAAGAACATGTTGCATCATGTAAGCCCACATAGGGTAATTGTCCCCATCCAATCTGTCCTCAGCAGCAAACATCTTGAACACATCTGTGTTGTTGTCAGCCATGGTAAATGCTGCACTTGATGTGAAAAATACACAAAAAGAGGATAAATAAAGGAGGAACAACATGTGCTATATAGCACAACCCACATTAGACTATATAGGACCTGTTATGCAGAAAACGGCACTGACAGATATTCTGCACAAATGACAAAATAGCTTGTGCAGTATTGCCTGTAGTGGAAATGGAGGCCGAAATGAGTCCAAAATTTTTGTTGACTTGCGAACGCTTTCCAAAGCTCACTGAAATTAGAGAAAGTGAGCAGGTGTGTGCTGGAGCTGCTGGCGACTAAGCCCGAGAGGATGCAACCTGCTCTAATACCAATTGTTGGAATTAGGGTTGCAGAGAAACGCACACAACTTGGAGAAGACAAAGGAAGCTCAAGGCACACAACAGAGAGTGTATTACTTAGTGTGCAATGGAAAGATAGATAGCCCTAGAATGAATGGGAGTATATACAATGCACGGGGAAGAAAACCTCCTAAAGAGGGAAAAAATGCCTCGGCGGTCCTAAGTGTGTTCTACCACATGTATATGGTAACAATCACTAATCTTTGACATGTCAACCCTATTGACATGTACTCTTCCCTAGCAGATGTGTTGAATATAGGGAAGAGTACATGTCAACCCTATCGACATATACTCTTCCCTTGCGGATGTGTTGAAGATAAGGCCAAACTTATAAGAGGAGCTAGGGAAAAGGATTACTGTCACTAATCTTTGTGATCAACATGGGAAACCAAAGTTCTTAAAACCAATACACGAAGAAAGGCTAAAATGGAAAAGATAGTGCCAATCCACAAGGTCTCCTACAAAAATTACAAACAAGATAAAGAGAATGCAACCCTGCCAATAGAATACGACAAGCAAAAGGCAATGGCAACATTGGACCCTCGTGAATGAGCTAGCATAACCAATAAATACATGTGGAAAGAAAGGAAAAAATGAGCATTGAGGAAGACCAGGATGGTCCTTACGCTAGTCAATGGAAATCTTGCAAAACCCATGGGACTCCTTGAGAATATTGAAGTCACTAGTTTTGGGGTGGAATATATACACACATATAGAAATAAGGCTTTGATAGGGACCACAACTACCGAGTGATTGTGGGTAGATGTTTCATGAGATTTCTCATAGTTGTGCAAGAATAGGGATATGATTACCTGTACCTCCTTTGACATGATGGGATAACAACAAGGGTCAACCTAATAATGTATGATCATAGAGCTGTAGCACAAATCCCTGTGGAACTTTAGGTCTACAGCCTCCTTGCCTATCATCAAGGAAGAGAAAGAGGATGGGGTAGAGGAAAAAATTTGGTTATTTGAGATGGAGGAAAGGAATTTGGTGGTCTGTAATGCATCTAAAGCAGACAAGAATATCCCGTTAGAGGATAACTATGTCTTCCAAAAGTTCCCCGATGCCAATTCAACCAATCAAGAGTGAAGGCACATCTTGGCTACAATAGGTACAAGTGCCCATCTAGTCCTAGACTCAATCAAGAGTGTAGGCACATCTTGGCTACATTAGGTACAAGTACCCTCTCTCTAGTCCTATACCCAATTTTGTGATGAAGATGGCTATCTATTGTACCTATGAGGACAATTCAAGCCATCAAGAGCCAAAGACATCAGAGGATCGAAAAGTATAATGATTCTATGTGGTTAGACATTTTCCCAAGATGAATGCGGTACAATCCAATGAGTAGCTTTCAAAGCTAGTGAATGCAATTGTGAAAAGTTATCTCCAAGTTTGTAGTGACAAAAAGGCAAACGTAAAAGTTCTCTTATCCCTACATGTCTAAAAGCAGACAAGACAACCACAAAGTGTCAAGAAAACATCCTAGGGAGACACCAAAACCACTGCATGCCCCCAAAAAAGTTGCACACAACTTTTGAACAAATTTTGATGGTTGCAGGGCCACAACTCTCTACTCAATCCTAGGCCCAAGGTAAAGCCATATTGGAGCTCCCTCACACCGTTGATTCTCCGTCTGATTTCCAAATACCTTCTACATCTACCTTTATCAATCCAAGAGGCATACCCCATTTGAGGAAGGAAGCTAATGCACCACCTATCAAGACAAGGCCGAGGGTATTTCAACCAAAGTATCCCTCAAGAGCATATAAGTCAGTCACAATAGGTTTTGGTGCCAAAAGAACTAGTTCAAGCAGGGGATGAATATGGAGCAAGCTTTTTTTTCTTTTCCACCATTGCCACCTACTACCACCAATCTCCACCCACTGATGCCTCTTTCATTGACGACACGTGGACTTTTCTTTGAGTAGTCACAACCCCTCTTGCTCCTCCATGTTGCACCACCAACCGCCAAAACCCCTCCAATTGCCCTCTCCATCTCTCTCTTTCCTCCCTCTCCCTTTTCCCTATCATAAAATCTAATATCTAACCAACCCAAATGATTTTCTCATATTAAATTGATCACTTAATGTGGGAGAATAAACGGGAACAAGTGTTAAGATATAGATATGTGCTTATAGATCTATCTCAACACGGGGCCAATAGTAAAGGGGCCCAAATGGGAGATGGTCTATCAAGAGCAAGGCTAACCAATGGAGCATAAGACCTTAGGGTTAGCTTCATTGAAGACCTCCAATAATGTGTGAAAAAGTCCTTTGACCTTAGGTAAGCTAGGTCTGTGAGCTTGAGGTGGGAACCCGGCCCAAGCTCGAGGTGCTTGACCTGCTTGAGGTGCTTGTCGTGCTTGAGGTGTTTGTCCTGCTTGAGGTGCTTGATTAAGGTGCTTGAGGTGCTTGACTTACTCCATGCTTGAGGTGCTTGACTTGCCGCTTGATTAAGGTGCTTGAGGTGCCTTGACATGCTTGCCTGAGATGCTTGTGGGAATACCCCCTAGTCCAAGTGCTTTGTCATGCTTGATGACTAAGGTGCTTGAGCTCCTAAAGTCAAAAAGATCCCTAGAAGGAGGGGGGCGAGCCTACAAGGGGGGGGGGGGGGTGGATGGAGAGAACACACACACACACACACACACACACACACACACACACACACACACACACACACCACACACACACACACACACACACACACAACACACACACACACACACACACACAAGGGAAGCCCCAGCTTGAAGAGGCAACAAGGACACTTGTCAAGTTCCTCCTCATGTTGCCCTCATGGTGTGCCTGAAGCCTATTGGTTGGCCACCCAAGGGGTCCAATGATAATTTAGGATATTTAATTAATTGATTTTGAATTTATCAAGTCCTCTCTCTCAAAGGGGAAAGGGGGACACTTGTCCCAAGGCTACCCCTGTTGCTTGTAATGGCTCCTGCTTGTGATTGGCTAGGCCTGGAGGGGTCCAATGAGCTTCAAGCATGAGCTACAAGGGGGGGTCGACCCAAGCAAGCTAGGGGGGTGCTTAGGGGGTATACTCACCCACACACACTCACAAACACTCTCATTGTGTGCTATGCAAAGTGCAAGAGCTCCCTCTCCAAGCAAGTAGAGGTTGAGAGCCTACACCAACTCTCTTGGCTATGGAGTGCAAATCCAACCAAGAGCCATGCTTCAATGATTGAGCTTGTCATCTCCTTCTTCTTCATTACTATGCTATTATGTATGCTAGCTCAAGAGTTATGATAAGTGAGAAACTAGCTCTTTCTCGTATGAAATGTTTCTTCTTCCTCTTCCCTATCCTCATTCCCTGCTAGCTCTCTCCACCTTCGAAGGTGTTTGAGGTCTTGGGACTGAGGCTTGGTATAGTTAAAGCTTTCTTCAAGTTTAGGTTATGCTATGATGGTGATGCATGAAGCTTTCCATCTTCATTGCTTCACCTAGGTCACAAGGAACACAAAGAATGTATTGTAACAAGTCTCTCTTTATGGGAGAAATCATAATACAAATGCCTGTTGGAGGGGGGACCGGCTCCACATAAATCCGGTCCTCAACTGTTGTCATGTTCTCTAAATTCTCTCTCTTGCAAAAGTATTGTCTATGCCAAGTTCACTAATTGCTATGATTATGTTGCTATCTTCAATTATGTCTACCCGCTATGCTCACAAAATCATTTCTTGAAAGTATTCTCATTAAATTCCGCTACTCTCAAATTGAATAGGCAAATTCCATTACATTGGTATTAGAGCATTTGGTTTCTCTTTTCTTGCTTAAGAAGAGAGGTCCTTAAGTAGCTTATAAATGGTTGATGTTGTTAATTATAATAGAGTAAGTGGAACTGGGATCTAATATCGGTTTTGTTAAGCCCACTATGTGGGGGATGGTGCACACCTCGGGAGCTTTGCACTTAATAATGGAGTCATTCTAGACTTGCCTACGGCTTTACCATTATTGAGCCATAAGAAGTCCGAAAGGAGCTAGCCCTTGGCAACTCTGCAATGTTAGACCTACTCCTCTACTCTCTATAATTAACCACTTTGAGCCGTGGGTGTAGATACTTAAGATCTGATTTTCAAAGGCTAAGAGGAGTGGCAACTAAGGTTTTGTATTGCCAAAGCATACACTAAGTATAAACATAATTTTTTTTAACATGGCTGACAATAATCAAGAGAGTAGAATGAACATTGATAGCTTTGATTTTGCACATGAAGGTGCTAATGATGATGCTCCCATGTTTGTGAATTATCTCGTCACTAGGTTGCAACAAGATATGGGCAACCCTGTTTTGCAAGCCGAAGTTACTCAACAACTTCGTGCTTATGGAATTTCCCTTCCTCTCCCAGAAGAAAGAGAGCTTAGGAGGCCTCTTGAAGAGACCCCCAAAAGTAGACTCTCTCCCATTCGAGAGGAGGAATCCAAAGAGAAAGAAAGCAATGACAGTCTAAGTTCTTCTGAAGATGTGGCTCCACAAAGACGGCGGTCTAGACGATCGCCTACTCCTCCCAAGAGGAAAAGAGCAACCTATAGTCCTTCTCCTCATCACTTTGAAAGACAAGAGAGGAAACAAAGGAAGAAAAGGGCTAGGAAGAGGTCACCCTCTTCTCCTTCTTCTTCACCTTCCTCCTCTTCCGATGAAAGTTATGGCTATTCTCCTAGAGAATACAAGAGGGGAGGACATCGCAAATCATTTCCTGCATGGCGAAGGTCACAAAAGCTAAAGAAGTTCAAGGAGGGAGAAAAGAGTATCTCTTTTCTCACCTACGATGGCACCTTTGGTGCTACCGACAAAGTGTTGGCCTTCATCCAGCAATTTGATGCGGCCTTTGGGGACGAGGGCTTCACAGAGTCCTCCAAGCTACGCCATGTAGCTATGCACTTCCAAAAATCAGCTCGTTAATGGTGGGCTAGCCTTCGTGGCAATGGAGAAGCCCCAAAGACATGGAAAACTCTACGAGTTTCCATCATGAAGCAATTTCTTCCAAGTGATACTAAAGATAAAGTTCTTACCGAATGGCGCGGCTTGAAGCTTCTCTCTCATGAGTCTATCAACAAGTATGTAGACAAGTTTTGGGATTTACATCTCAAAGCTACTGTCTTTCAAAAGATAGACTTTGCCGAACAAAGACAACAATTCTGTGCGGGATTACCTGAAGAGATGGCCGAATACATTAACTCTCAACGGCCCGGTACTATTACCGAAGTAATCCACCACACCATGGTTGATTCACGCATCAATTTCCATCAAGGGGCTAGACGTAATGTCAAGCCCATGAAAAACAAAGATAAAAATGATGCAAAGGGGAAATCCAATGCTCAAAATAATTCCCAAGGCACTTCCAACAACAACAACAACAACAACAACAACAACAACAACAACAACAACAACAACAACAACAACAACAATCGGCAAGAGAGGGAGTTTACAAAGGTAAAAAACAACTCTCTCTGAAGAGCTTGAAGCTTTTTCGCAAGGACATAAGTGTTTCAAGTGTTGGAGAGCAAGGACTTGGCTATCGTTCTTGTCCCAAGAAGAAATATCTCGCAATGAGACTCCTAGGGCTTCCACCATCGAAGCTCCAAAAGAGGATGGTCATTGCAAAAGGATCATCACTTTCCTATGCGTGGGGAAAGGTAAGAGAGCATGATGCCTTCATCTTGTTTGACCCAGGCTTGACACAGGCTCTACTCTCAACTTCATATCAATATAGAGTTGGCCACCAAGTTGGGCATTCAAGCTTTTGAGATGGGAGATATAGTAACAGACGATGCAGCTTTCAAGGGACAACAAGCCTCTGTTACTCCCTTGATTGGGAAGTTGAGGCTTCATGTCCAAAGCTTTGTCGACAAAGAAGACTTCTTCATCTCTCCTCTCCAACATCAGGATGTTATCCTAGGGGCACCATGGTTTGATCGCATGGCTGCCAACATGAAGTTCCCTGAAAGGAGAATTTACTTCACCTACAGGGAAAGAACATGTATATAGATGCTAGTGAGCGTGGTCGCACTATTCCACTTGTAAATCCTCTTTCTTTTGATAAATCAATGAAGAGCTCAGTTTCTGCGTACATGATTTATGTCAAAGAGTCTCTAAAAGCTAATAATGTTTCATCAAATGAAAATGATAGGAATCAAGAAGAGTTAGACTTGTCTACTTTTCTAAAAGGATTCCAAGATGTGTTCATCGATGATATCCCTATGGACCTACCTCCAAAACGAGGGGATGATGACCATCGTATTGAGCTCCTTCCAGGAAGCTCACCGCCTAACAAACCTCCTTATCGAGTCTCACAAGCTCAACAAGAGGAGATTATGAGGCAAGTACAGGAATTGGTAGACAAAGGGATGGTGAGGCCTAGTTCCTCTTCCTTTTGTTCTCCAGTCCTTTTAGTGCAAAAGAAAGATGGTACATACCGTATGTGTGTGGACTATCGAGCACTAGACCATATCACTATCAAAAACAGATTTCCCGTGCCTCGGGTAGAAGATCTGTTTGATAAGCTACAAGGCTCTACCTACTTCAGTAGGATTGACCTTAAGAGTGGCTATCATCAAATAAGGATAGTGGATGAAGATATCCTAAAGACCGCGTTTCGCACAAAATTTGGTCTTTATGAATATCTAGTCATGCCTTTTGGCTTGACTAATGCACTAGCTACTTTCAATCATCTCATGGAGAAATTTTTTAGACCATTCGTAATTCTTTGGAGGTTCTTTGATGATATCATCATCTACTCCAAGTCTTTTGGAGGAACATAAGCAACATCTCCAAGTGATTTTTCAAGCTTGAGGGAGAACAAACTTTTTCTCAACCAAAAGAAAAGTGAATTCTTCCTTCAAGAGATTCAATATCTAGGTCATATTATCTCTCACGATGGTATTCGTATGGATCCATCAAAGTTAGAGGTAATAAAATCATGGCCTAAAAAGGAATCTACATGAGCTAAGAAGCTTTATTGGTATGTGTGCATACTATAGACGCTTCATAGCAAAATTCTCTCAAGTAGCAGGACCACTACACGACTTAACAAAGAAGAATGTTAAGTTTGTATGGACTGCTAAGGAGCAAAATGCTTTTGAAAAACTCAAAGAGAAGCTTACTTCCCAACCAGTCCTCGTGCTTCCGGATCTCTCAAAGCCATTTGAGGTCCAATGTGATGCTTGTGGTGATTGCCTTGGAGCGGTTTTGCTTCAAGAAGGGCATGCCATAGCATATGAGAGCCGAAGACTCAATAGTGATGAACGAGTCTTGGGCATTTATGAGAAAGAGCTTTTAGCTGTTCTACATGCCCTAGACACATGGAAGCACTACCTATTGGGGACTCCATTTATCCTACGAACCGACCACCAAAGTCTCAAGTATTTCATGACGCAAACCAAGCTTTCCGACAAACAAATGAGGTGGGCAAATTTTCTTTCGCAATTTAATTTCCATATTGCTCACATAGTTGGTAAGCACAATCAAGTTGCCGATGCACTTTCACGACGACCAAAAGTTAATGCGGTGTCTATAGCTACTCACAATGATCTATCCTCTATGATAGATGAGTATGCTACTGACCCTGACTTTAGAGACATAATGTCAGCCCTTGCTTTGGGGAAGAAAGAGGAACCATTCACCTTGCAGGATGGTTATCTTCTCCACGGCAATAGGCTATGTGTTACCCATTCCCTTCGTGAGAAGGTTATGTATGAATCCCATGCTCCTCCATATGCCGGGCATAGAGGTATTCAACTTACTCTCCGAGGAGTAGAGACGTATTTCTATTGGCCTACCATGAAAGTGGACATACAAGAGTATGTTTCAAAATGTGTAGTATGCCAAAAGACCAAGTATGATAGAGGGAAGCAACCTGGATTACTCCAGCCATTGCCTATTCCAAATTCACCATGGGAGAGTATATCCATGGATTTCATCTTTGGATTGCCCAAGTCTATCCATGGGAATACAGGAATATGGACAATAGTCGACAGGTTTAGCAAGCAAGCACATTTTATTCTGTCAAAAGACTATTAAGGCACATCAAATGGTAACTCTCTTCATATCTCAGATTTTCAAGCACCATGGATTACCCACATCCATCGTGTCAGATAGAGATCCTAGAATGACCAGTAATTTCTGGAAAGGTCTCTTTGAAAATCTAGGAACAAGATTGAATTTCTCTTCGGCCTATCACCCACAAACGGATGGCCAAAGTGAGATAGCCAATCTTACGATACTCGATCTACTCAAAACTTATGTTACCGAAGTAGATCAACGCTCACAATGGGAAAAGTATTTACCGCTAGTAGAGTATGCCTACAATAATACTGTACATACTTCTACGGGGAAAGCACCTTTCAAGATCATAGAGGGAAGACCTAAAAGTCCCTTGCTACTGAAAGTACATGGGAAGATCTTCGCCGCCGATGAGTATAGTCGTGACCTACAAGAATCTTTTCAAAAGATTAGGGAGGCTATAGACATCTCTCAACAAAGGCAAAAAGCTGCTGCTGATAAGCACAGAAGAGCCTTAATGTTCAAAGAAAATGATTGGGTCTTACTCAAGTTTCCTAAGGCTCGATTAAGGCAAACGACGGGCAAAAATCCTACGGGCCATCAAAAGTATTATGCTAAACTAGCAAAAAGATACTATGGTCCTTTCCAAATCTTGAAGCCTATCAATGAGACGGCTTATCAACTCAAGTTGCCCAACCATTGGCTTATACACAATGCCTTTCATGTAAGCCTACTTAAGCCCTACAAAGGAGAGCCACCAATTGAACCAATTATTGAAGACCCTCCCGAAGTCGAAGACCAAGAAGAGGTGCTACAACCCGAAGCTGTCCTTCGGCATGAAGACAAGGTACTACGACATGGTAAGATAATCCGACGGTATCTTATTAAGTTCAAAAATTATCCTTTTGAAGATGCTAAATGGATGCAAGGAGTACAACTTAAGGATAGTATGAACCTTGTCAATGCTTACAATGCTACATTAGAGTAAGCAAATGTACAAATTTATTTTAAATGACTCATGTTTTTGTCTTATATGACTAGTCCTCTTTTTAATTGTGCACAAATTTAACTAGTATGCATGCTTAGAATCATGTTTGTGATGACGACGTCTCTCAAACACCAAGTAGAATTTGTCACTCTACTTTGGGAGAATGAAATGGACTAAAGAGCAGACATGCTTGCGACAGCTATGTCTCCCAAGCACCAAATGGATTAGTCATCCATCTTAAAAAGATGTCGTAGGGTAAAAAAGGGATCCTCTACCCGCTAAGTACGATTGACTAATGACTAAGCCTTTATCTCTTCTACCTCATAGTCGAGGATGACTATGATTTCAAGAGAGAGGTAATGTCATAAAATCTAATATCTAACCAACCCAAATGATTTTCTCATATTAAATTGATCACTTAATGTGGGAGAATAAACGGGAACAAGTGTTAAGATATAGATATGTGCTTATAGATCTATCTCAACACGGGGCCAATAGTAAAGGGCCCAAATGGGAGATGGTCTATCAAGAGCAAGGCTAACCAATGGAGCATAAGACCTTAGGGTTAGCTTCATTGAAGACCTCCAATAATGTGTGAAAAAGTCCTTTGACCTTAGGTAAGCTAGGGCTGAGCTTGAGGTGGGAACCCGGCCCAAGCTCGAGGTGCTTGACATGCTTGAGGTGCTTGTCGTGCTTGAGGTGTTTGTCCTGCTTGAGGTGCTTGATTAAGGTGCTTGAGGTGCTTGACTTACTCCATGCTTGAGGTGCTTGACTTGCCGCTTGATTAAGGTGCTTGAGGTGCCTTGACATGCTTGCCTGAGATGCTTGTGGGAATACCCCTAGTCCAAGTGCTTTGTCATGCTTGATGACTAAGGTGCTTGAGCTCCTAAAGTCAAAAAGATCCCTAGAAGGAGGGGGGCGAGCCTACAAGGGGGGGGGGGGATGAGAGAGAACACACACACACACACACACACACACACACACACACACACACACACACACACCACACACACACACACACCACACACACACACACACAAGGGAAGCCCCAGCTTGAAGAGGCAACAAGGACACTTGTCAAGTTCCTCCTCATGTTGCCCTCATGGTGTCCTGAAGCCTATTGGTTGGCCACCCAAGGGGTCCAATGATAATTTAGGATATTTAATTAATTGATTTTGCATTTATCAAGTCCTCTCTCTCAAAGGGGAAAGGGGGACACTTGTCCCAAGGCTACCCCTGTTGCTTGTAATGGCTCCTGCTTGTGATTGGCTAGGCCTGGAGGGGTCCAATGAGCTTCAAGCATGAGCTACAAGGGGGGGTCGACCCAAGCAAGCTAGGGGGGTGCTTAGGGGGTATACTCACCCACACACACTCACAAACACTCTCATTGTGTGCTATGCAAAGTGCAAGAGCTCCCTCTCCAAGCAAGTAGAGGTTGAGAGCCTACACCAACTCTCTTGGCTATGGAGTGCAAATCCAACCAAGAGCCATGCTTCAATGCTTGAGCTTGTCATCTCCTTCTTCTTCATTACTATGCTATTATGTATGCTAGCTCAAGAGTTATGATAAGTGAGGAACTAACTCTTTCTCGTATGAAATGTTTCTTCTTCCTCTTCCCTACCCTCATTCCCTGCTAGCTCTCTCCACCTTCGAAGGTGTTTGATCTTAACTTTTCCAAGCCAATTTTCTCCTTCTCTCCCTCCCCCCCCCCCCCCCCCCCCCCCCCCCCCCCCCCCTCCCCCCCCCTCCCCCCCCCCCCCCCCCCCCCCCCCCCCCCCACCCCCCCCCCCCCCCCCCACCCCCCCCCCCCATCCCCCCCCCCCCCCCCCCCCCCCCCCCCCCCCCCCCCCCCCCAAAGCTCTTGGCCCTCATATTTTTTTGCACTGAGAGAGAGAGAACCCACTTTCCATGATGTAGTAGGCATCAATACTTTATGATGACGGCACTTGTTAGCTAATCTAGTATTAATACCTGCAAATCCAAGTCACACATAAATAGTTTACTCTCCAAGTGAGTTCACTCAAGGAAAAATCAACTATGGAAGATTTCACTTCATGCTTTCATCTTATGCACTGGTGATTTCAATAACTAAGGACTTCTATAATGATCCTTGCATCTTATAGGCATGCGACATTATGCAAAATGCTGATGCTACCTTGCACTCCTTGCTTGAGTCTCCTTGCTGTCAGCAAAGCTTTTTTTATGCAATCATTATTTTATATATATGTTATGTTTATGCAAGTGTACATTTTTCTTAGGGATGCCGTCTCTTTACACACACTGATTGCAAGATATGCCCAATAAGAGTATGGCTAGGAATTTATGTGCTGCTTTCAATGATTAAGGTTTGCTCGAGAAATTCCCTCTTGTGGATGTATACACCATTGACAAGAGAATGCATATCCATGATGAGATTTCTAGGTGGGGATTGCCTATTTTGTGTTATGATTGCTAGTTGAGGGTGAGTTCCATGGTTGGATCTCAATGCAAGAGTTGTTGAAACATCAAAATGTGCTAGGTAAATACTCTCATGGACATGTATGTTGACTGATGTGCCCTTTGCTTAGGCAAGAATATATTTGAATCCAGTTGAGGCCAACATGCTCTTCATCATTCTTGTAAATCATTCAACCAATGCTTGTGTGTATTGGAGTTGGGTTATTCACATGAAAGCAAAGTTTTTGGTGAGTTGCAACTTGCCCTACCTTCGCGTATCATCCTTTCTTGGAGTGCTTTGATTGCAAGTTAAGCTCAACTAGGTCTGGGGTGTTCTTTTAGTATAGATGAATGTATCTGGAGGGTGACCCTTCTACTAGAATTTCTCAAAATAGCTTAGAGTATCTAGAATCTACTCTTGGTCAACTTGACCAACCAAAGGTGAGGACCAAAATAGAATCTCTCAAGCAGGCAGCTCATCATCAAGGACTTGTGCTGTGTATGTGACAAACATATCTACTAAAGCATTTCCAATCATGGTTCCCTCCCCCAATAGATCATGTTTCATGATATCATCATACATTTTCTCTCCTTTTTCAAGTGGTTGAATTCATATTGACCCTTTAAAACATCTGATGCACATTTTACACCTTGTAGTTCACAAAAACATTCAGTATTGATCTTTGACCATACACACTTGAATAAAGCTGAGCCAGGGCTTCTCTGCACAGTGCCCTCTTGGCCCTCATACCTCCACCCTATGCCAGCTTTCTCCTCCCTCTTTGTTCCCGACCTCCCTTCCCCTGCAACTTCAAACTCTCAGGTTACTGGCATCCCCTCTCTCGTTCCCATCAATCTCCATCTTCTTGCATTTCTTCTTCTTTTTATATAATCATCCTCTTTATCATGGACTTGAAATGTGGATTTAATCAGCAAAGGCTAGCCAAAGAAATTACTATAATAACCTCCATGCAAGATGACCAAGTTTGGAATGCCACACTTACACTATATATATCGTTCATAAGCTTCATATAGAAGCTTTAGTAGAGGGTATAATGCTTTTGAATAGCATGAAAACTAGCATGTGCCCTAGAGAAGATCCCTAACATCCTTATGTAATGCTTTGAAAACAAAGTCTACTCAAAGCTAGGCAAGGCTGACAAGCTCTTGGGTTTTTGAACAAATGCACCATGAGAACATTCTTGTTTGCCAACATGTTAATTTTAAAGTGAGTGGCATCAATATTATGGTGGACAATGATACTCTCCTTAAGCTAAGCATAAATAGGTACATATGCTCTCTTTTCATTTTAATGTTTTGATTTGCATGTTTTATGTACATGGTGACCACATGACTTGGACACGGAATTATGGTGGCCGTGTGACTTGATGATGTGATTGGACGTTTGCTATGTCGTATGATATGCATATCATATTGCTACTTGGAATCTAGTTTGGTTTTGAAGTTTCTTGAGATGATTTTCTAGATTGCTTTGAAACTATGGTAGGTATGTTGGTTTCTATTAATACTTTAGAATATGGTGTTGAATCAAAACTAATTAGAAATGGTGTTTTTTCAAAGTTACATTTTAGACTAGCCTACCCTTTGAACTGTTTGCACATTACATGGAGATGATGGGTATGGGGTGAAGCTACAAAATTTCTTCTTCATGGTTGTACATGTTGTATGTATCATAGGCCACTTGGGCCACATTGGCCTTCAAGTGGGAGATTGTTAAGGTTCATGCCAAGTGGCCGGACACCAATCACACTGACCGTACTCACCTTATCTATTACTTTGATCATATAGAACAATAAGGATTAGTGAGGCATTCCAATCCTCATTGAGAGCTCCACCAACACTCAATGTCTGCTCTTCTTCGCCCTCTCACTCTGCACACACCCCGCACTCTTCACTCTCTATGGAAATTTAATGTTTTAAACTAATAGTCAATTGCAAAAGTCTTCATCAGCTCTGACAAAACTAAAATTCTAAAATAACTTTTGCAAACTTGCATAGGTCAAGATTCTACATTAAACCAACCTTTTGGCTTGTAGCAAAATTGTTGAGCTCATGATCACCCAAACTAGATTGGTGGATGAACACATTTTGATTTATGTCCATTCTAGACATTTGCAATACATGTGTTTGTGTGCCACAAACATTAGGTCTTCACCCAAGGTCTTCACCCACTCACCTTTGAAATTCACAATGCAACTAGGATTTTTTGCCACTATAACTTGGTACTTTTGCCCACAAAGCTTTGAGTTTTTTTTTTCCCAATATGAACACCTCGTGCTTCCCTTTCTTTATGAACTCCACTTGCTCAATGTTGTAGGAGCGAATCACACCACCTATAAAGTGCATGGAACACTACCTAGGTCAACATAATGTCAATCGAGGACACAAATGACACGATAGGTGCACGTAGGCAACATATTGCTTGTCAGGCTAAGACCATCCCACACATATGACACTCTGGAAGGCCAACTAAACCAAAAGCAAGAATCTCAATGCTCTCAAATACACCACCCAACCCACATACACACAAACGAAAGGAAACTCACCAAAGCATACCAGAATTGTACCCATTTGTTCCCAAAACTCATATACATGATAGCTATCATGGCTTCAGATTTGAAAAATTGCATCTTTCGCCAAGGGTTAAACTTCTATCCTTCTTCAATTTTCCTTTGAAACCCAAATTTGAGTTGCAAAAGCTTGCAACTTTGTGATTTTCTTAGCCATTCTTGCACACTTCAATTGTTTTCATTTTGGTGTTAAATCTTGTAATTTTTCATCAGAGATCTTTATCTTCTTGATCCATACTTGCTTTTGGCCGAGATGGCTCTTTGGTATCCACATTTATCAAACTTCTTGGCTCTCACTTGTTGTTCTTTGCTTTTGGCCTTCCATATTTGTTATGAAAGCTGCTAGTGATAGTGATGACCTGAGTTCCTGGTAAGGGATGTCATAAGAATCATCACTATTGCTACTATCCTCAACAAGGTTGGATTCTGTCACTTTCCTTTGGTCATTTGCCTGGTTATGTAAAGTCAATGTTTGTTTGCTCTTGGATTGCAGTTTTTCGGAGGACTTTTCTAGCCAATTGAGTAGCGCGTTGTTAGCCCATTGCCATGGCCATCTTCTTCTTGGTTGAATATTTTCTTCTTCTATAGTAGCCACGTATGAGGATTCTTGTTGCGGTTGAGTCACCACCAAGGATTTTGGAATCCACTTTTGATGCACTTTATTCTTGTAGCGGTAACATTGGTTCTTGGGTCTTTGATATGGAAAATCATAAAACCGTGCATCAGTTAAAGTGTCGCTCATGTCACCTGCTGGGTTCTCTAGATTTCCATAGTCAACATCTTCTTGAAGCTCCAAGTGTTCTACGGAGTCATACAACTTGTCTTCTTCTTTGCCTTTTGAGTCGTGGCATTCCTTTGTTTGCTCTTCATCTTGGGAGCTTGTTGATGCCTGATTCTCTCTTTTGTTTTCTTGGATCACACTCACTGCAACAACCCATGAATAACAATCAAAGACACTTTTGGTCATTCATTATTGGTCAATGTTCAAAAAAACATTGTTTAAGGTCTCAAAATGCATTTGGAAGTTTAGGGGTGTCTAAAAGTGACAATTTGAGAGAATTGTGAGGAAACGATCGCGGTTTTGGACATAGTTTTGACTTTTACCTTACCAAAATCAAATCACTTGAACACATTGAAATAAGTCTTCTTGCATCAACCTAGAGTTGTTGAGTCTAAAAATCATGTCTTCTTTAGATTCAAACTCAGCTTACACAAGCCCTGGGATCTCATCGATAGAGGAGCATCTTTACATATTGGATCTTCCAAACTTGCAATTGATAAAGACCATTTTGTTTGAGAGAGTTTGGATGAAAAATCATGAGAGTGAAGGACTGCATTGTAAAACTACTTTGGAGCTTCGTTTTGATAAAAAAAGTTTTAGAATCCGATATCGGGAGCTCAAGTTATGACCACTAGAACAATTTTCTATCGCATTCAATCTTCTTGTAGGTCAATTATGGCGATTTTAGAGTGTCAGCACTAGATTCATGCTTTGGTCCACTTACAGGTGTCAAATTTTGGTTTTGAAATGATTTTTGGGATTCTAGGATCAAGAGAAAGTCCATTGACTAGTCAAAATTCATGTCTAGCCTCAACCTATGCCTCGAGACTTCATATGCGTATGATGTCTCTTGACTCAGAATTGCTCCAAACTTGAACTGTAGACTCTCCTTGATGTACTCTAATCTCTCCAAGTCTCAGTTTGTGATTCTCACACTTTTAGACAAGTCTATCACTCCTTTTTCTAGTTGCTTGCAACTTCCCTGGGAGGTTAGATTAGCCCAAAAGGATCCAAATTGAATGAAATTTGATCTCTAGGCCTACTTTGTGATGGCAAACACTTTTGTAAGCTCAAATATAAGTTTTGACCTCAAATTTGGGACTTGAGATATCATATGCTTATGATGTCTTTTGTGGAAAAATGATGCGACTTTTATTTCCAAGATTCTTTATCACTCAAGAAACTCTCAACAACTTTCAAAATTGAATTTCAACACTTTTTGTGCAAGTTATGGTCAATACAAGCATGGACCTTGCCCAATTCCTGCCTTTTGGCCTTTACAACTCCAAATGTGCTCCAAATGCAATGAAATTTTGGCTAGGGACTTCTTTTATACCTTAGGACACTATGGGATACTCGGATGTATGATTCAACCCAAATCTGGCCTAAAATTTTTCATACGCGTATGATCTCTTTTGGCTCAGATTTCACTTATTTTTCTTCCCAAGATGCTCCTTGATGCATACATAAAAAATATGTGCTCACAAAAAAATTTGGATGTCAAAATTTCTCAAAATCACTACTTTTTCACATTTACCTTCTTGGATTTGCAAAAATCTTTCAAAGATATATGTCCAAATGAGATGAAATTTTGCGAACAAGCTTAACATATCATTTCCATGGTCAGAAATGCAATTGGACTTTTAGATCTTGACCTGAGACATCATACTCGTATGATGTCTATGTGCTCCAAATTGGATGAAACTTGGTCTCTAAGCTTGTTTTGTGGTGCTAAACACCCTGGTAAGCTCTGATGTCAGCTTTGGTCCCTAAAAGTTCCCTTTAGACAGCATACGCGTATGATGTCTAGCTGGTCAAATTGAAGTGAAACTCACTCCAGAGGGTTCCCACCTCACAAGCAACTCACAATAGCTTTCAAAATGCAATTCCAACACTTTTTGTGCTAGATATGCTCAATTCAAGCATTCACTTTTCTTAGATCCGTTTTTTGGTCTTTACAAGCCCAAAAATGCTTCAAACTCAATGGAATTTTGCCTATTTTCTTCCTAAATGCTCTAGATCACAAGGGTGCACTCAGATGTATCTTTTGACCTCAAATCTGGCCTCTAGGACATCATACATGTATGATGTTTACGTGGCCAGAACGGACTTCTTGATCCTTGGTGTGTACAACAAATTTACATGCTCACAGCAAATTTTGAAAATCAAAACTGCGCAAAATCACCAATTTTTGACAAGGAAATCTCACAAAAGAGTAAAATCCGCTCAATACTCAATCTATATGCCCACATGAACTGAGATTTGGTGTATGTGTTCAACACAACATGCAAAATTGGGGTGTAATGTCAAAAGTTCACTTTTGCTGCCAGAATTACCCTTCAGACATCATACGCGTATGATGTCTTCTAATGGATTTTTGGCCAAAATTTAACCACAAGCATCTCCAAGTCCCAAACACTGGTTTGCAAGCACTTTTACCAATTTTCTTGCAAAGATATGCTCATAATCACAAGCTTCTCTTTTTTTCGTTTTCGACACTCCGTCTTTTTTCTTTTGGGTACCAAGGGTTGGTCAAAACCCTAGTCTCAAGGTGTATTTAGCGTAAAACACCCCTTTTGAACACTTTGGTGTAGTCAGATTTGTCAAATTTGGTTTCTAGATGCCTCTTGAGACATCATACGCGTATGATGTCCAAGTTTTAGAATTTTAATTTTTTTACACAGAACTCTTGTAAATGCCCTCTTATATATATGCACATCATCAATCAGTCATGAAAAAATGTCAAGAGGAACCTGTTTATTGCATTTTTACCCTCAAAATCAACTTTTCAAAGATCATGAATGCAAAAAATCACTTCAACAAATAAATTAGTGATGAATAGCTCTAAATCAAAATCAGCATGTCTTACCTAAAACTACTCATGCACATCATATGGGGTTTTACATTTATAAGTAGAAAAACGCTTCACTGCCACGCACGAACTAGCAAACTCTTTTATCAGCTCACAAATTACTCGATCACCAAAAACTACTCTAATCTACAAGTTATACTATAAATCCTAACTAAATCTATCTAGTCACAGACCCTCGGCAAGACACATGCTTCCTGGCTATCCACATGATCTTGAAATATCCTCTTCCGGATCCACTTAATAAAAGTGCTCTCTTTAGTTGAAACTAAAGCAAGCAACCATCACACGAGTGTTAGTAGAACTACCTACTTAAGTCCTTGTGTCCCCAACAGTGGTGCCAATGTTGCGGGAGCGAATCACACCACCGATAAAGTGCATGCAACACTACCTAGATCAACATAATGTCAATCGAGGACACAGACGATACGATAGGTGCACATAGGCAATCTCTATAGCCTGTCAAGCTGAGACCATCTCACACATACACACTCTAGAAGGCTAATTAAACCAAAATCAGAATCTCACTGCTCTCAACTACACTACCCAACCTACATACACACAAATAGAAGGAAAATCACCAAATCATATCAGAATCGTACAAACTTAAGGAACATTATCCTCTCACTAGGATAAACCTGTCCCAAAGCCTCTACACTCAAAATCCTCACTCCAAACCTATCTGCAAAAAACGCGTATGAAGACATAGCAGAATTTTGGAAGTGCCCGAAATTGAAATGTATGAGTATCTATGTGTAGCTTATGTCACCACAATTCTAATGACTACTTGAACATAGAAAATACACACCATTTGATACACTTATGACCACAAATACCTCATAGATGCGTTAGCATGTGTGCTTCATTTCACGTGGAATGCTTGGCATTGTTGTGTAGCTCTCTACGTACATTTGGATCTCCAATGCGATGAGTGAGCAGGAAGTAGCGTCAGGATGAATCTCACACTCTCTCTCTCTTTCTCTCTCCACACAATCGACGGCATCTCAAAACGTTGATTATGATAAATTTCTCAATAATAAATGACCGAAGTACCTTATATACTAAGGTTACCATAGGTTAAACCTAAAATAGAGCTCAATGGATCAAATGGCTTTGACACCCGGGCTTCTGCAACTAGACTAGCTACTCATTACAGATGATGTTTTTAACCATAATCCGCATCATTTCATAACTCTCAAAAAATAAGGCTTTGGTATGAAAATTGAGTTATGCCGCCGTACTGTTGACCCGTGGGTCAACATTCAATGAGCATTATAATCCTTAGAGTGCTGTTGATTCCTTTTGAAGCCTCTTTCAAAACTCTTGGTTGATATCTACCTTATCATTGTTTCCCTTCTACCTCCACAACCTCCATTGTTAAGTGGAAACCCATGAGCTTCAATGCATCCATCCCCTGGGTTAAAAAGGTTTTTCCACGTGCCACTAGCCATCAAGTGGAGCCTAGGCCACCTCATAACAAAGTGTGGAAAAAAATTCCACACATGATTCACATCACCACTACAAAACCATGCTTCACATCACAACAACAATACTATGCCCATGTATCTATGTTGCATTCATCCCAACAATGTTTACCGAAAAACGTGGCGTAGCCGTTCCTTTTGTGGCCACTTTGATTTTGTTCTTGCACTTCCCCTCTGGAAGAATCCCTTAGCACATGAACCTTGAGATAGAGACTTCAAATGAAGAATGTTGGCTTCCAAACCTATAAAAGTAGAAAAAATTCACATCACAATATGGAAAGTTGGTTACCTATTTTTTTTGTACAAGAGGGGTGATTTTTTGAAGAAGCATGGATAGCTCAACTTGACCAAGGTTATTTACATAATCTTTCACTGGGTAATAACATGGATTGTGATAGTTGCTTGACCATCTCCATTTGGATTCGCTTGGGCCTTGCCTTATTGCCAAGTGATTCCACCACCTTGTGCACTAATGTTTGCACCTTCTCAATAGCCCGTTTCAAGACCCAAGCTTAACTTCATGGTCATTAGACCCTTGGTGCAACACTGCACATCTATATTGTGTGTTTGTCGGCATTATGTAGTACATTTGACAATCGTAATTTTTTTGTAGAATCGGTGGCCGCTAGTAGTAAAAGCATTTCAATTTCTTAAAGGTTTGCACATGTGTATGAAGCATCAAACTCTTGTTCAACTTCTTTGTAACAAAATATACCTATTATTTTTTCACCATACTTCCACATCTTGACAAGGGTAAGAAGGGAAATATAGCATACATCATATAGTTATTCATGCTGATTTGTTTGTTTTCCCTAAAAAATGTCCACACTCGTCAAACACACATTCAAAGTCCCCCCCATAATAGCTTTTTCTTATAGTTGTTGGAAAGGTGATATTAGTGGTTGTTAGCTTCATCCACACACGTCCATCTATGGCTTGCTCAATTCATTCCATAAATGTTATGCTCACATTTGGTTGGGACAATGGAAACTCAAAGACCACATCAGCATTGTAGCGACATGGGATTTTGTTCATCCATTCCCATGTGGACAATGCTACCATTTTCTTTTGCTTGGGTGATCTCATGTTTGGATCTGATGCTAAGCTAATGATGCTAAATTCTTGAGGTTTCATTTCTTGATTACCTATTATTGCCTTTGGATTAGGTGAGTTCCACTTAATCACTTCTGCTCTTGACACCTTTTGGGGTTTTTCCTTGCCCCTATTGCTTGTCTCATTTTGCAAGGTGAGATTGACGATAATACTTCTCCCTTCTATCCCACAGATGGTGTTGTATATGATAGACCCATGCAATCTAGGAATGCAACATTACGAACAATTTGGCATCCAACATGTACAATGGAGAGTTATCTTTGTTCACATTCTAAAATGCCACCAGACTAGGCTCTCTATTGTCCTCATGCATGATTGCATAGACATTGAAACTAGATGGTGCATTGATGTCAGGTTCACTCAAGACAAACACATTCCTTGCAATAAAATAAAAAGGTGTGGTTTTCCTTCTTTTGATACCTCCACATGCACTAGGAATCAAGAATTTTCCATTAAAATATATGTGAAGGGTGTAATTGGCAAGACAAACTCTGTTGGGAGAGAGGTGGGGATGATAGAGGTAGTGTTCTGGGGAGTGGGAGGGGAAGGAATGGGAGAAGTAGGATGTAGGTGAAATTTAAGAGAGGTGGAGGATAGAGAAGGACAAACGTAAGGCGAGTTGCAGGATTGAGTCAAAGAGGGAAAGGAGGAGATAGGTAAACATATAAGAGAGGTAGGGAGGGGAGGAGAGAGGTAGAACCAGTGGCATGACTCAAGCAATTGGTGTAAGAGAGGTACATGGGAGGAGGTAGGTAGAGGGAGGAGAGATGTAGGATTGAGGCAATCTAGATGAGAGAGGGGTGAGGGGAGAGTGGTACAATAGAGGGTAGGGATGAGCGAGGTCGGGAGACTAGGAGAGGTGTAGATCGGAGGGAAATGGGATGGAAGATAGATGGCTAAGAGATACAACAAAAAGAGATATCTATCAACATCATTAACCAAATTTTAAGTGGCAAGTGACCCTCTTTATATATACTAACGAGTCCCTCTAACATTATTAAACATTTTGACATAATTACTATGTTGTGATCTACTGAAAATTAGAGAAAAGAGTTGAGAGATATTGAGAGAGAGAGAGAGAGAGAGAGAGAGAGAGAGAGAGAGAGAGAGAGAGAGAGAGAGAGAGAGTAATATCTCCCCTCCACTATAGCAAGCTCACTAGTGACCCAAAAGAAAAAGCTCCTTGAAGCACGATTCCCCAAATGCGATGATGTAAGTGAAAAGGAGGGTGACAAGCAAGAAGCAGCTCACAAATATGTGGCTTGTGCATGATAGCCAAGAAGTCCACTTCCAAATGGGACCTTCTCAATCATACGATTTGTCGCTTAGAGGCTTGTCTTCTTTTGAGAGTTGTCTTTCACATGAGATTCACATGCATACTTTATTGACGTTGTAGGTTACGTTGCACGCATGAGGAACCACCCCCTATCTTGCTATGTTGACTGATGCCACACCCAACTGTGAGGCCAAATTTGGATATGGTCAATAACCTTGCATTTGAATTTGCAAGGAGTGGCTATGTCCCACATAGAGCCAAATTCACGATCTCTTTGCAAACTCTAGATTTGGCTAATATGGATGTAACAAAAGAGTCAACAAAACTTAGGACCCAATTAGGGTGGAGATTAATGAAAATTTTGAAAGACAATTGGAGGATTCCAAATGGACAAACATGAAAGGCAAAATGTTGTACACATGGGATGAAAACCATCGATTATGAGCATGGAATGCAGAAATTGATCAAGGAAAACAATTGTTCCAAGGCTCTTTGTTCCTTATATTCTATGAATGAATGAGATTTGGTCAACCTTAAATCTTTCATGGTAGCTCAAAAGGATGACCCAAATTATCACAGACGTGTGGAAGCCTCCATTGTGAACTTCACAAAAGAAAATGAAGGAGAGATGCTCATAGTGGCTTCACAGTTGAATTGGTAGGTTGATTATACTTGTTGCATAAATTTATTCCCAGGTTAGCATCGGGATTATATTGATGGTAGATTTACATTTTGTAGAATTAACAATAAAGGGCATGCACCATGCATGGTTAGATCAACTGGCACACAACCAACATGGAGAATCTCTTAAGAGTGATGGAGGACAAAGCTCTTGAATAAGTTCAATGGAAATTGGACTCTGACATGAATAAACATGGCAAGATTCATCACTGATGGTATAAGGTATCATTGATTTTCATCACAGGACAAAACTCAAACAGGATACACGTTTATATGATGGAGGCATGGCACCAACAGGTGCACAAAGGCAAGAGGAAGCTACTCAAGAAATTTTTGGTCCAAAATGACACATATGACAGCTACCATGGTTACTGTCCCACATGTCAAATCTGGAAAAAAAATGATACCCTAGCTCCAACAGGCTAGATCCACCCTTGTAGCGTGCAATTGACTCCAACAGGACCTTGATTCATCAAAAAATCAAAGGGGCAGAAAATTTCTAGTCTAAAAGGTCAAAAATGGCCATAACTTGGACGAGACCAAAGAGAAGTTGATAATTTGGTACCCCAAAGCTTACCAACTCTTATGGAGAGCAACAATAGCTAGAAATAGGGCAAAATTCTTCAAATAATTCAAATGGAATAAAATGTGCATTTTTGTGTGTTTTTTACCAAACAGCATCCTAGCAGATAGCCTTGATAGCCAAGTCCAGGATGTGACCTTCAGAAAGCTCAAAAGAGGTTCTAGGAAGCTGCAAGAGGAGCTGTACATTGAGCAGAAGGCCATAAGTTGAACAAATAGTACACTAGCAAAGGAAAACCCTAAGAATGGACTAGAACAGTTAGCTAACTATAGCATACATGGCATGGTTGCAAAGTACATAACCTGAGAAACCAAATGGTACCCATGTTACCCAATTTGGACACAGATATCTGCTACCACGATTACTGCCATGAGACCTATTTTGGGAAATAGAAGCACCAATTGAGCTTAGAAACATATCAAGTGGGTAGTCCAAAGAACCAAAAAGATAAGAGGGAGCCAGATACGGGTTCACATAACCTATCGGGTGAAAGATGGTAGTGATGGCAACCAAGGATGTTACCAGACTGCCAAATAGTGACAATGGAGACGATTATTGGATAGTGCTCAGTAAAAGAAACCTCAGGAACCACATGATTAGACAAGTTAGACCCCATAACACACAAAAAATAACATAACTAACTAAGAGGAAAAAATTGACCCTAACCGGACTTACCTTGACTCAAAATCTCACACTAAACAGTGAGATTTTGCTTTTGATACGCAAGTTCAAGCAGTCCTAAGAAGATGAGGCATCGGAGCATTCACAAACTAGAAGAATTACCAAGTGGATATGGAGAATATCTATGGTTCGAGGACATGTTTCGTCATATATTGAAGGGTGTTAAGTTTATTTTCAAGAAGGAGTGTCCTTTACTATTAGATTGTATATGTGTTGCATAGTGGATCCACTTTGATAAAAGGAATCTTTGGAGTCTGCTCGCCGTACTTAAAAAAAGTGCTTGCCACGAAATGCTCGCCAAAAGAATGCGTCCACATATATATAGCCCATGGAGCCCTTTCCAAACACTACACACATGTTTATTGGCAGCATTAGCATCATAGTACCCTAATGTTGTATGTGTGCCTGTTAACACACACTCACATGGATGACTTAAAAGATCTTCAAATTGGATAGAACTCTCTATTTAACTTCTTAGCAAATATACACATATTCATATGAAAAAAAAGAGTTGTAGCCACAGAACAACATCACTGTCATACTTCTCATCCATACCTTTGGATTCTCTGGCATCATACTTTTTTACCTCTCTTTGCAAGATGGGGACCATCATCCTACTAAGTTGTTTGCCCATGCATCTCTTTGACACACATGATATCATCTGCTTCAATAGCTGCAAGTATCAATTACAACAATTTTAGCTCTCTATGTAGATACACCCTCTCAACTATTTGTCTCTCCTTCTATTGCACCATTTGCATTCCTTAAGTTCTCTCTTATACATACACACTATTTATATGATTCTTATACATTTGCATTCCTTAACACTAGGTTGGTAATGGGACACTTTTATGTCCTGGGACACTTTTATGTCCTGTTAAGTGACCATTTTCCTTGAACTATGTCAAGAGTTTCAAAATGGATTTTGAGGTGCTATCTTTCTAGAAATTTGTCTCATGAGCTGAAAAAAACTCGACATTTTTTTGGAATATCAATTCCATCCTTAACATTGTCCTTGCACAACATTTCACAACCTAAACTGTGTGAAAAAACGGGTCCTGTTTTTGTCTTTTTTCAACTTTTTGCAACTATACCACTCTAGAATTCATGTTTGTGAGGTCTATAATGCTAGAAAATTATCTTTAGTAGTTCTCAACATGTCCTTATGCTTCTAGGGAGAAATAAATATTAAAGTTGTAAGTTATGACCAAATTACAAAAATTGTAAAATCCTGTTTTTTAGCCAATCTTAGCTCTTCTATGATTTTTTTGGTGGATTTCATGATATCCAAATGTATTTTTGATTTTCTATGTCGTATATTTTAACATAAAGCTAATATTATTTGAGTTTTGGGGCACCTAATACCCTATTTTGCATAGTACACAACGATGGTTGATTTTTTCAATTATAGAAGAAAACAAACCATTCTAGTATATCAAGTATATCTTTTTCAATATTGTTGGTTTCGTGTGACAACTACATGCATTTTGTAGGTAGTAACCATATCAAGTCATAAGGATCAAATTTGTCTAGATATTGAATAGTTTCTATGGGATTCTACAACTCATAATGTTGAACCCAGGTTTTTTCATATTTGTTGTATTTAACACTTCATCTTTGTCCCCAAGATTCCCCTTGGTAAGAGATGTATCATTCTTTTGACATGCTCCATGGCTCCTTATGAACATAAAGGACAATAGGGAACTAAGAAAACATGCATATATTATTTGTATTGAGCGTGGCTATAGAAACTTTGATGATATGTTTGCAGAATGGTAAAAATTCAACTTTTTTGTACCCATTTATTTTGGAAAAACAAAAAATACTGAGTGAGAAGCAATCATATGTTCTGATCACCAACCCATTGAAGTTAACTAGGGAATTTATCTCATGTCCTACAAAAATCCCTAATCTTATTTTTATGCAACAAAATGTAAGAAATGACTGTTTTGATGAAAATGGACTGGTCCATCAACTTTGGAGGCTTGTTGTGACTAAAAGATGAGAAATTTTACAAGTTTCTTATTTTTTCCACGTATACTAGGCTTTGAACTATAACCTCATGAAAGGATTTTACAAAACGAGTGGATCTACTATGGTTTTGGAGGTTTTTTTCAAAACCCTGAAGGGACACTTTTATATCCTGTTAGGTTACCAACCTAATGTTAAGTTCTCTCTTATACATACACACTATTTATATGATTCTTGCTACTTGCTTCTCTCTCTCTCTCTCTCTCTCTCTCTCTCTCTCTCTCTCTAATCTTCTAGGTTCAAAAACAACAATGAAACTCCTTTTTTGTTTTTAAACAACCATTGTAGCACACAAAAAAAATATTTGTTTGAATGTTTTTCCCCTACATGAACTTCCTTTCTCAGGATGTGATATCATTGAAGCCTTTTATCTACAAAGAGATGAGGACTGACAACAACTCATTGTGTACTAGTCAACATTTGAGGAGAGCTTGAAGAACTTTAATCTTCAATCGAACTTGGGTCCTATCTATGTCCTAGTATTTTTCTAACCTTGGTTTTTTCATCATGATGAGAGGTTGTGTATCATCTCTCTGTAGTGTTTGTTTTTAATTTTCAGACTGGAGTAGCTCTAGCTTTCCTCTCATGGTAGGAAATATAGACAACTTAATTTAGCAACCTAACAATAGCTATAGTAGCCTATTGAAATTATGGCCCATTAGAATAGACATATAGTAGTAGCTGGTCAAGACACTAACACAAGGTATGTTAGTGTTGGTATTATGTTGCTTTGAGAGTGGTGTTGCAAAACTTTTCTTAAGGAGTTTGTCGTCAAGTTGTAATCTTTATGAGTAAAGCCACATAGAAGAGTTGAAGCGATCAAAATAATGAATAACGCTCTACATAGATGAGCATCCTTAAACACTTTGAAACAATATGAAACACTATCATAAGTTTTCGTTCACTCAAATTGACTCAGGTTTTGAAGTAAAACGAATAGAAAATCTATTCTAGCTTACTAGCCTCCATAGTCCATTGGTCAAATGTACATTGATCTGTAGATTTAGGAAGTGTACTATTTGCTTTCTCATATCAATTTTCTATTTTATGCAACACCACTTGGTGTTGATTTTCTATTTGAAACTTTACCGTACAAATTTTGAATTTAAGAGGCACACCACTCTGGTGTAGTTTTTCACTTTGTGCAACACCATAGGGTAAAGGGGCTAGTAAAAAACTAGGGGCCAAAGGGCGCACATACTTACCTCCAGTTCAGGGAAAAAAAATTATATGGAGTATTCTTGGAATCTTGATTATGTGTCCTTTTGTGATTTGTTAAAAAGTGTCCCAGTATTGGGGCTTGTTTGTCTCTAACGTGTGAAAGACTTCTAAATCAAACCTTCTTTGGAAACACACGAAGAAGAATTTTGAAAAACATCATTCTTGGTACCATCTAATCCGCCTTTTCACGAGGAATGCAATGCACTCATTAGTTTTCAAATTTGATAAGATTTGCAAAATTTATTTTAGATTTACTAGCCTTTTTCTTAAGTGGCACTAACATGGCCCCTTTACCCTATTGAGGAGTGGTTTTAAGAGTGGGATGTAGTGTGCTACGGTAATCGTCATATGTTTGCTCAATATGATTATTTACATATTCGATAGATGTAAGTGAATCTCATATCATAATTCAAATCAAACTACTTATAGCAGTGGATGCACATCCCAATTGTGAGGCTACTAGTACGGTCGACCGCCTCCGACGGCCTCTCTCTCTCTCTCTCTCTCTCTCTCTCTCTCTCTCCCCCCCGACTCTCCGAGATTACACGACACACTGGCTAGTTGTATAAGTTGTGCCACATGGTTGGGGAGGAACTGGAATCCCTCCCTCTATTATAATAATATAGAATAGATACAACACTTTTGCATATGCCATCCGTTCAAAACGCAAGCATATGTAGTAGAGAAGCCAAGGTTTTAAACTTATTGGAAATAGCTCATAGTTGTTTAGCATTGTCGTTGTTAGGAAAACCTTGCAATCAATGCAATTCAAGAAACATTATTGGTCCATGTATTCTAAAAAAAGTTGCGGTAGGAGATTTTGGAGTGTTGGCCTACAGGATTGGAGTCTTGGCTGTGAAGTTTCAGGCTACTCTCTCTCTCTCTCTCTCTCTCACACACACACACACACACACACACACACAAAGAATTTGTCGTGATTTGGCTAAAATTTGTGAGAAGGCCAAAATAATGCAAGGGAGCAAGGATATACCATCTACAATACAAAAACACCATCCTCAATAAACCACCTAAAATATGAATGTGCACAAAGACAGCCTAAATAGAGACGTTTTGAAACCAAGCAATCACACGCCTACACAATTTACACTTTGTACAAAGCAGGACATTTTGTTGTTTCAACTCCATACACACTTTTTGAAGCACTTTGTAATTATTACAAAAGTATCACTTTTTGCACACATTGACTCTTAAATCAAATTCCACTTCCGGAATTTTCTTTTTGTATCAAAGTTTGAGATGCCTACCACTTTGAACTTTTGGTGTAGCAAAACACAAATACAATAGAGAAGGTGGGTTTTGTGCGTGTGTGTATGACCCTAAATGAGACCCTATGTGTGCATGGGGCTCATGAAAGTGGTGCATTGTAGGCACATGGGAAACACTTACAGAGCATGGATAGCTTTCAGTGGGCTAAGAGCATGAATAGCTTTCAGTGGGCTAAGCTGACGGAGGGAAAGAATGGGCTTGAGGATTGCTACCCATTGGACATTATCAATGGCAGTCACCATGTGTTGGGCTCATTATAAGGGGCTCAACTATTTGCACACACACACACACACACACACACACACACACACACACACACACACACACACACACACACACACATAGAGAAAGAAGGGGGGGAGGGGGAGCGGGGGGTGGATAACAACATGCTTTTTAATTCTAGACAGAAGCCAATAATTTTGTTACAAGAAAGAGCCTTCTTCATAAGAGAGTAACTGTCAATACGTAAGGAGTCTAAAGCCCAAAAAGAGATCACCATCAAACCAAACCCAATCTAATCTAGTTATAGTTCTAAAAGCCAAATCTAGTGTTGAAGTCATCATTTAGGTTCACAACAAAGCTTGCGATAGACACGGGTTCGCACTCGTAAGACCCAGGGCCCAATGTATTGCACACTTTGTCCAAAGCCTAGGAGTATCATCAAGAACATACATTCTCACTTTCCAATTCTCTGCTTCAAATCCAATGGAAGGTAGTGCATTTACGGCTTGTTGGTACCCTATCTTTCTAAATGAGACATGACCTCGTCCTACTGCCTCATCCAACTCTGGGGAAACATGATAGTACCATATAAGTCCTAAATAGCACGTGGACTCATAAAGACCTACCAAGAGATGGACTGGATAATAGTGTTATCTTCAAAGAAGAATTGGTATGTTAGTCAAAATCCAAAGCTATTACAAGACGTAATAAATATTGATTCAAAAGCCGCACCTTATGACATTAAAGTCTTCTAAGATATGGACAACATCATCTGCTAGTATAGGTTCCCTCCAAAAAGGTGGATCTATGCTTCATACAACACGGTTAGTATGCTTTACTCTTTCAAACATTGAAAGCATGTGAGACTCATTTTTTTTGTAAAGTTTCAACAAATTACCTTGAATATATTTAGATACCCTATCCATTGTAGATTGGTTGACCATCTATAAAGAATAACAAAAAATTAAGATTAATATATAACTTCAATTAACAAAAATTCAATGACAAAGAGTAATTCATGGATGAAAGATAGTATCAAACCTTGAACCTATGTGACCCATAACACTTTGTAGACAATGTTTGGGGTGCAACCCATTAGATGTGTGTTTGGATTGGTTGCTGTATTTGGCTATCATCTATCAAAATTTTTATGACTGTAGAAGAACGCATGCGTGACATTGCTACATAGAGGTGACCATGAGTAAAAATAGACATAGTGAGGTATAAACTTAAAACTCCAAGTGTTTGGCCTTGATGGTCATTCCAAATGCAAGCCTCACTAGAAACTGACTACACTTCGTTTCAAATGGTAATCCTTGAGAGCTACCTATGACAAAGTCAATCCTTGGTATGAATACATTATCTCCAACATGAGAACCTGTGATTACTTCTGCCTCAATGAACCTGTGGATAAAATTTCTTACATATCAATCTTGTCCCATTGCATAAACCATGCCTTGGATCCAACTTGCAAAGGAGCATAATTGGAGCATTCTCTTGCAGATGCAAGCAGTGTGGTGGGAAGCCCCCACCGAGATCCAATGAGAATTAAAACTCAACTAGATATAACCCACCATTACAATCTGATGTACAAAGAGAATGTGCACTCAATTATTGTTTGTCAAGTCCTCTAATTTTGCGTATAGCCAAGTTATTGATTATAGCAACATCCATATTGCATGGTGCAAGAATACCTATATCCCTGAAGAAGCTTGCATGTCTTTAGACATTTTGTAAGTCACCATCTATACTATGATTTAGGCCTTGAACATTGTTATCTTTGAGTATCATACTACTTGGAAATGCTACAGTATCAAGTAAACACCCATGAAAAACATTCACATCGCCAATGTCTTGTACCCATCGTGCAAAGTCTCTCTGCACCAAGTCACTGGAACAATGAAGTACACACATATTCTCTATTAGCTTGAAAGGCAACACATATTTATAAGATCGACACAAAGAAGCATCCACAATGTTTGCTCGACTTTGTTTGGGCACAACTGGAAAAATTTGTCTGAAATCAACCCCAATAAGAAACACCTTTCCCCCAAACAATGCATCACTTTGTATAACATCTCTCAATGTCCTTTCTAGGGCCTCAAAAGCATATGGATAGACCATGGGATCCTCATCCTAGATGATCAATCATACTTATCTCAAAAGCTCTGCAAGTTGGCTATTTACTTTGATGCTACATGTTGATTTTGCATGCACCTCTACTGGTATCTTAAATCTCAAATGTGTTGTACGTCCATTGCTAAGAAGCCTACAATTCTTGAGGATGCACATGATAAAGCCACATTCTGTTGACCACGTATGCGACAAAAAAGTGCATTATAGAGATAAGTCTTCCTAGTCCCACTGAGTCCATCTGAGAAAAAAGTTGTCCCTTTTGCTAAGTCAACAGCTTGCCTGATTTCATTATGAGTGGTTCTTTGTCCACAATTCAAAGATGCCTCCATACAAATGGCTAAATTAAGTTTCTCATTTGCATTGAACATCCTCTCTTCTTCTATCAGACCACTCCCACATTAAGATAATACACAATGATCTACTTTGGGGAGCCTAGAGTAGTCACAAAGTTATTTTCCATATGGTTGAAGCAGAGACTCCAAGTTACATACTGCTTGATTCTTAGCTATCTCATGACATACACCCTCATCACAACATTTCTACAAAGCCTAAAAATACTCCTAAAAAATCTCCATGGAGAATCAATGCCACAATGTACCTAGACATAGTGGCTCACAAAATCTCAAGATCACAACAATAGTTGTCGTAACCGCAAGCCAGTACTCGTACATGATGCCTCTTGCAAACATGTAAACCATTTATCATCATTTTGGCACTACAAGCTTCCTTGAAAGTGGCATATGTTTTTCCATTGAAAGTGCGAAGCTCCTCAAATGACTTGCAACCCTTGCATATGGTAAGTAGCATACACAAATAATAAATATTTCTAGCATTGGGAACAACATTGTACATTCTCCCAGTAGTATCACCTCTTTGCCTATGTGACCACATTTTATTAGAGGGGTTCCAAACCCATTCGGAGGGAAAGTCTATATATAATAAATCATTTGCTTCCGGTATTGTTGATTTGCCACAAACCACTTTGTAAGTGTTTTCTTCTTGTTAGCATCATTATCCACTAGATTGGATATGTCAATAGAGTCTTCAAAAGAAACCGTATTTTGTTGAGGGAGATGCACTTGCAAACGCAATATATCCGGCTTTTCCTCATGCAATGAGAATCCAAAAATTCTCCAAATTGCCTCCGATGCAGATACATAGTGTGCATCTAAATAACTCTTGATTTCATCAAGAACACCTTCTCCATCTTGGAGCACAATCGTGGCACGATCATGTCCTTTGTACACATACTTATAGAGATACTTCACAACCGATATGTTGGAGTACATTTATGTGAGCTTTATACCTTAGAGACAAAAATGGATTATAGGGAACAATCCATCTATTATCAAGCTTCTCTTGCTGTTGGACCACATATTGACCATAATCTTGAATCATATACCTTGGATATCCATCACCACGAACATAAGTAGCTAAACAAAACTCGCATGGGTATGTGAATCTACATCTTCGATCTACCATGCATGGAGCATTTGGATCCAATGCACCACTCGGACCATGAACATCGCAATGACTCACAACATCATGCAGATGAGGAAATAGATTTTTATTTGGAAGTCCAACACAAACCATTCTATCATAATGCCACATATCTATTGGCTTATATTTGGATTCAAGAATTAGTAAGAAATGAGCATGGGAAAGACCTCTCTTTTGAAATTGTATCACACAAGCATGTTCAACAACCTTCCCAAAGATAAATCTTTTAAGAAGAAAGTCCATCAAATCTTTGAATTTATGATAAAAGGCATGTGTAGTCAAGTCAAGATGAACAGAAGCATTCTGCCCTGGCAATAACGCGTCTTCTATCTCCTTCCACCGTGGGTTGCATGTGAAAGTTATGAACAGATCAGGCTTTCCTCTTTTACGTACACTTGCCATGGAATCTTGATAGAGTTGATGCATGTACCGAGGTCCCCCCACAAAAGATGAAGGCAATACAATTCTTATTTTGACATTAACACCCATGACTCCATGCGCAACATCACTAGAAGCAACCATGTCTACAAGGCCTTGATACACTTCAACACAAATTGATCTCTAATTGTTTTTAAACCATAATAGCCTTGAATCCTACATAGTACTGTAAACATCAATAATGCATTGCTGCAACAATCGTCCTCCACGTAAAAGGCACTTTGTGGGTCACTCCTAATCTACAACCTAAAAGTATAGTATTGTTTTTTAGTAACAAACTACTGCCACACACATATATGGATGCCACACATCCTCTTCGTTAGGAAACAATAGAACATATAGTATTTAAGGCATGTATGATCGATGTAGGTTGGAGATCCGTTTAACACCCCCATCACGATACTGCAATACAATATCACGATGGCTGATGTTGCTCTCATCTCCTTGCCCTGGCATGATTTCCACAACCTCAAATCCACGTGAGGCTAGATATTTCCAGCCATTTGTACACTTTTTAGTTCTGACCATCTTCATGTATGGAATTATTTCATTTTGCAATGTTGTGGTAGCAAACCAAAACCCATTTGCATATGGGTTAACACGATGAATCATAGTTTGCTAACTATGCAAGTGATCTCTATATAGATTTGGCACATGATGCAATTTATTATTGAGCTCATTCTTTGTTAAAAAAAAGTATAATTGTGCAAAGCGTGGGATCTGATCCACTCTTTTGTTAGGTATCATGGGCCCAATATCATGATAGATGGAACCGTGAACTTTAAATGTGTATACACCTCTCCCTCCTACAAGTTTCTCATCAACATGAGCACCCAAAGAAGCAAAAGCCAAAAATTATGCTCTGATATGTTTCAAAAAAAAATTTCTTTTGGTAGTAGCCCTTTGCATCAATTCTTTGAGCTCCATAGGTGAAGGAAGCAATTTGACTTTTACCTATAAATGTGTGTACAAACCTACCTTCAACCTTCCAAGCATACGTGCCACAAAAGGAGCACATGAATTTTAAGCAACCCAAGTTGTGGATCAAGCATTTTCCATGGTCGAGGGCAAGCATATAGTCATGCTTCAAGATTGTTGGAATGGAACTAATAGATAGACAATAATGCTCAATTTTTAAAGGATTGTCCTTCTTAAAAAACAACGAGGATGTTGTTGATTCTCACAATTATTGGCACTTCCAATAATTAATAAAGGATTGTACTTCTAAAGGCCTAGTGCTTTGAGCATTTGTAATACAATCTTCAATATGTATAGCCATTGCCCCCATTTGTTGACCTTCATTGTGGTTTCTTAAATGCATGATATTCACACAATCTCCTAAAATACCCATGATGGGATCCTCTATAGAGATCGTTGAACCCTAGCTTGTGCTGTTTCTCACCTAGCTTTTTAAGACTCATTGCATAGTTAGTTCGAATCACAAAATTTTAAAGAGTAATCACTTAGGGTGATTTTCATAAAAACTAATATATAATTTTTCCAAATGGTTTTCTCATGTTAAACTGATCATTTAATATGGGGAAGTACCAGGGGAGTAAAAGCTAGAATATTGGTAAGGCTGCCAGACCAATCTCAGCAGGGATCCAAAGAAGGGAAAATAGGGATCCAAAGGGAGACAGTCTGAAAAAGAGCAATGTGCTTCAATGGGGCTTAAAAGACCTAAGGTTCAGCTCCATTAAGACTTCCATAGGCTAAGGTTCCAAAAATTAACTAATAAGTCCAATGGCGAAAGGTGGAAAATATTGGATGGTTATGGGAAGACTAAAAAGTCTTCCCACATCCCTAGGAAGGAGGGGGCGAGCCCTAATGGCAGGGGATGAGAGACAAATACACACACACACACACACACACACACACACACACACACACACACACACACACACACACACACACACACACACACACACACACACACACACACACACACACACACACACTCCCAAGATCTCCCCAAAGGGAAGAATGGACACATGGCAAGCTCCTAGCCAGTTGCCCCCAATCTCCCCTCAATCCTATTGGATGGCCATAGACGTGGACCAATGAGAATTAGGCTAGAGTAAAATTAGTCTAATCAATTTAAAAATGCTCAATAAAAGAACCAATAGAATGGACACATGGACACACACACACACTCCCAAGATCTCCCCAAAGGGAAGAATGGACACATGGCAAGCTCCTAGCCCAGTTGGCCCCAATCTCCCCTCAAATCCTATTGGATGGCCATAGACGTGGACCAATGAGAATTAGGCTAGAGTAAAATTAGTCTAATCAATTTAAAAATGCTTGATAAAAGAACCAATAGAAATTAAGCTCCCTAGAAGACTATTGGATAGTCTACCAAGGGGTCCAATGAGCATTATCCCAATGGCTTGCTTGATTCTATTGGCCAGAAGACTAAAAGGTCCAATGAGAGTTTAAATAAATTATTTAAGTACCTAAAGCTCTCACAAAAGGGGAAAGGGAAACACATGTCACAAGGCTATCAATTATGCTTCTTATTTGTTATTGGCTAAGCCCTGCAAGGACCAATGGGAAGCTGGCAATAGCAAAAAGCAAGAGGGGTCGACCAAGTAGAGAGAGAGTTGGCAATAGCAAAAAGCAAGAGGGGTAATTATGTGAGGAGAATACTTATTTCTTGTAAGATACATCTTCTTCCTCTCAATCTTTCCTCATTCCCAACTAGCTCTCTCCATTTTTGAAGGTGTATGAGGTCTTGGGACCAAGGCTAGGGACACTAGGTGTGTTTTTCAAGAATAATTTGGTGCGTGAAGCTTCCATCTTCATTGCACCAACGAGTTTTGTCAAGGAACGCAAAGATTTTATTGTACAAAAGTCTCCTTTGATGGGAGAAGCTATAATACAAAGCCTTTTTGGAGGGGGGACCGGCTCCATGTAAATCTGGTCCTCAACTGTTGTCAATTGTTCTATTTCTCTCTCTTTTCAAGTATTGTCTATGCTAAGCTAGCTAGGTGTAAATTGCTATGTTGCTTTCTCAAATTAAGTACTCTCTCTATGCCCATCAGGAACTTGTTCTTAATGAAATGCTCCCTATGTTATCAATTTCCGCTACACACAAGTTACTAGTGCATTAAATGTTACAATGATTGGTTTAGCAACAACCAAAAGGTTCTCAACAAATTTGTGTCTTCCAAATAGGAAGATTTGTATCTATCAAATATGAGCTACCACTCTACTCATTCCATACCATTTATGTCACATAAGTTTGGTATTTTTACTATTCATTCCATCTCTCTATTTTCTCCACCCCTCTAGCTACCTCTTCCTTTGTCCTTCTATCACTCTCTACATCTTTTTATGTCCCACCCCCTCCACCCCTTCCCCTTCTTCTCTCTCTCTCTCTCTCTCTCTCTCTCTCTCTCTCTCTCTCTCATCTTTTCATGCATGTACACATTTGGGGGGGGGGGGGAGAGAGAGAGAGAGAGAGTTGTGACAATGATAAATTAAAGTTCTCATACATTATTAGTCCAAAAAACATTACATGTTAGGATAATGCATTAGGAATTACAATATGACTAAGTCTCTTATCGATGGCATTCAAGCGATTAATTCTAATGTTTAAGGTCTTTATCTCAGACCTTGAATTTTCTACATGTGCTTTCAGGGCTTCAGGTTGCTCCTTGTGTTCTTTAAAGGTCCTAATCTCATACCCCAAACTTGCTATATGTGATTTCAAGGCTTCAACCTCATCCTTGTGCTCTTTGAAGCACAAAGGTAACTGTTGTACAACCTCATGCTTAAAATTTTCCATGAATGTATAGAGCATTACCTTTACCATACATTCAATAAGCAAGCCTAGAAGTTATCATTAAGGTCTAGAGTGAAGCTTGTGATAGACTAAGCGTTTGCATCCTAGCACTCAAGATCCAAAGTATCACACACTTTGTGCCTGGAGCATTATCTACACCATACATTCTCACTTTTCTCTTCATCTCAAGATCATTTAGTGAAATTTTGAGAGGTAAGTTTGAAAACTTTGTAGGTTAAAGAACTCTAAACCTAAGTTTCTCGGGATCATTGAGATTCAAGTTCCTCATTTTCACACACCTATGTGTGTGTGTCATAATAACTAATTAATATCTAATTCTCGTAAATGATTTTCTTATGTTAAATTGATCATTTAATATGGGGAAGTACCAGGGGAGAAAAAGCTAGAATATTGGTTAAGCTGGTAGACCGGCCACAGTAGGGATCCAAAGGAGAGAAAATAGGGATCCAAAGGGGGGCTATCTGCAAAAGAGCAATGTGTAACGATGGACTTAAAAGACCCTAAGGTTCAACCCATTAAGACTTCCGAAATGCTAAGGTTCCAAAATTCAAAGGTTGTGTCCAAAGGTCAAACACTAGGGAAATTGGATGCTTTGTGTGTGTCCCAAAAAGTCTTCACAAGTTCTACATAGGAGGGGGCGAGCCTTGGAAGTAGGGGATGAGAGAGAAGCACACACACACACACACACACACACACACACACACACACACACACACACACACACACACACACACACACACACACACACACACACACTCTCACAAGCTTCCTTTACACAAGGGGAAAGCAGGACACATGTCATCTCCCTAGCCCAGATGCCCACAAGGTGTACTCAAATCCTATTGCATGGCCATGGAGGTGGACCAATGAGAATTAGGCTAGAGTAAATCTAGTTTAATTAATTTAAAAACACTTAATAAAAAAACCAATAAGAATTAATCTCTCTAGAAGACTATTGGATAGTCTCCCATGGGGTTCAATGAGCATTCAACAGCCCAATGGCTTGCGTGATTCCTATTGGCCAGGAGGCAAAGGGGTCCAATGAGAGTTTAGTTGCATTTATTATTTACCTAAAGCTCTCACAAAAGGGGAAAGGGGGACACATGTCAGAAGGCTATCTCATTGGCTAAGCCTGGAAAGGGCCAATAGGGTTGCAGCATGAGCAAATAGCAAGAGGGGTCAACCAAGAGAGAGAGGGGGACTGATTTTCTCAAGGCATTATCCACACATACTCACACAAACTCATGTATGAAGTAAGAAGACTCTCTCTCTCTCTCTCTCTCTCTCTCTCTCTCCTTGTCAAGCTTTAATGGAAAGCTTATCACCTACTCCAAGCTTGTGAGAAGGGAGGCCTACACCAACAACTCTTGGCTTTGTGATGCAAATCCAACCAAGAGCCAAGCTTCAATGCATGCTCACTTCCTCTACCATGCTAATTACTAAGCTAAGCTATGCTAATATGAGTGATTATGTGAGGAGATGTACATCTTTCTCATAAGACTACTCCTTCTTCCTCTCAATCTACTCTCATACCCCGCTAGCTCTCACCATCTTTGAAGGTGTGTGAGGTCTTGGGTTTGAGACCGTGAGGGAATTGATGTTGTGTTTTATAAGTGTTTTCCTTAGTGCTTGAAGCTTCTATCTTCATTGCACTTGCTCGTATTGAAGCAACACAAAGGATTGTATTGTAAAATGTCTCTCTTGATGGGAGAAACCATAATACAAAGCCTTCTGGAGGGGGGACCGGCTCCATGCAAATCCGGTCCTCAACTATTGTCAATAGCTTAATATCTCTCTCTTCTGAAGTATTGTTCATGCTATCTAACTTGGTATTATACTTTTTGCTGCTCTCTTCATCCAAGCACTCTTGTTATTCTCATTAGGAATCTATTCTAATGAAATGCTCACTATGTTCATGCTATTTTCCGCTACGCACAAGTTACTAAGACTTTAAATGTTACATTGGTATCAGAGCACAAGTTTTCTCTTTTTTTGCTCAAGAAGGGAGGTCCTCAAGCTAGCTATAAATGGTTGGTACTATTAATTGCATGTGAGTAAGTAGAATAGGGATTTTTAAGCCCTGCAGTGCACCTGCCTTCGTGCAGATAACGCGACATCACCCTCGAGAGCTATGGTCTTAATAATGGAGTCCTACGGGGCTTGTCTATGACTTAATCACTATTGAGCTATTAGAAGCTTGAGAGGAGCTGGTGCTATTTTGGTGTTGAACGACCCTCTCTTGCATTCCTTGCAATTAATGGTATTCGAGCCACGAGTACAGTAGCTTGAGTGATTTTTCTAAAGGGGTAAAGAGGATTAGCAACTAGGGCTTGAAGTGCCAAAGTACACCTAAAAAGTTTATACCTAAAAGATTTTAGAATGGCTGACAATAGTAAAGAGAGTGAAATTAATGTTGATAATTTTGAATTTGCTAATGAGCAGGCTACTAATGATGCCCCTATACTTGTTAACTACCTTGTTTCTAGGCTTCAACAAGCTATGGGCAATCCATCCATCCCTTCAAAGTGAAGTGCAATGGTAGCTTCTTGCTCATGGGATTTTCCAAGCTCCCCACCATGACGAGAGAGCACCTAGGAGGCCTCCTTGTGAGACTTCCAAAAGAGGCCTCTGTCCGATTCGGGAAGAAGAAGAGGATCCATACGAAGGGCTCAATTTTTTTTTTCTTGATGATGCATCTCCTTCCCAAAGGAGAATTCAAGAGCCCCCACTTAAGTAACAAGAAAGAAGTGAGTCTCCTGCCACCTTGGTGGAGATGGCTTCACAAAGACGGCGGGCTAAAAGCTCTCCATCATCTCCAAAATGGAGAAGACCATTGCACACTTCTCCACACCATAATTCAAAGAGGGATGACAAAAAGCAAGAGAAGAAAAAGGCGAGAAAGAGGATACCCTCTTCCCTCCATCTTCTTCATCCTCTTCCTCTTATGAAAGTGATGGTGCAGACAAAGAAGATCAAGGTAAGAAAAAGGCAAGAAAGAGGTCACCCTCTTGTCCTTCTTCCTCAAATTCTTCATCTTTTGAAGAAAGTGATGGTGCAACTTTTGAAACATCAAAAAGAAGAGGCCATAGGAAATCCTATGCCGCATGGAAGAAGTCGTCCAAGCTCAATAAGTTCAAAGAGGGAGGGAAGAGCATCTCTTTCCTTATCTACGATGGCACCTTTCGTGCTACGAACAAAGTCTTGGACTTTATCCAACAATTCAATGCAGCGTTTGGAGATGAGGGCTTCACGGAGTCCTCTAAGCTATGCACTTTCAAAAGTCCGCCAGACAATGGTGGTCTAGCCTACGGGCCAACGGTGAAGCTCCACAAACATGGAAAGCTTTAAGAGCTTCCATTATGAAGCAATTTTTAGCCACCGATGCTAAAGACAAAGTACTCACCGAATGGTGAAGCTTGAAGCTCTCTCCCTATGTATCCATTCACAAATATGTAGACAAGTTTTGGGACCTACAACTCAAAGACACTCTCTTCAAAAAGTTGGATTTTGGAGAGAAAAAGCAACAGTTTTGTGCAGAATTAACTAAAGAAATGGCGAAGGATATCAACTCCCAAAGGCCACACACCATATTGGCAGTTATACACCATACTATGGTGGCTTCTCAAATCAATTTCCAAACATGGACTAAAAGAAATTCTAAGCCCAGGGAAAACAAGGGTTCCAATGAGCCTAAGGGGAAGGACAATGTCCAAAAGTCTCCTAAGGGCAACTCCAACAAAGCTAAGGAGAAGGGAGTTTACAAAGGCAAAAACAAACTCTCTCCTGAAGAGCTTGAGCGTTATCACAAGGATAACCGCTATTTCAAGTGTGGCGAGCAAGGGCATGTGTACTGTGCTTGTCCCCAAAAGAACACCCGCCATGAACCTCCTAGAGCTACCTTGGTCAAAATCCAAGAGGAGGAAAATCACCTCAAAGGATCTCCTCTATGCCATGCTTGGGGAAAGGTAAGAGAACATGATGCTTTCATTCTCTTTGACCTTGGTTCTACTCACAATTTCATATCCATAGAGTTGGCCACCAAGCTAGGCATACAAGCTTACGAGATGGAAGATGTTCTACCCCCGCAGATGGTGCTTTCAAGGGGCAAGAAGCTTCAATCACTCCCTTAATCGGGAAATTGAGGCTCCATGTCCAAATCTATGTGGACAAAGAGGACTTCTTTATCTCTCCTCTCAAGCACGAGGATGTAATCCTAGGGGCACCATGGTTTGATTGCATGGCTGCCAATGTTAAATTCCCTGAAAGGAGAATCTACTTTAGGTTTAGGGAAAAAGATATGTACATAGATGCTAAGAAAATGGGTAACATTATACCCATTGTACATAAGCAGGCTTTCAATAAGTCAATAAAGAGCTCTATTTCCGTGTACATGACTTTTGTTAAAGATTCTCAAAATGAACCTAATGTTATAACGAAAGAAAATATACACTCACAAGGAATTATAGTTATTCAATTTTCTCAAGGGGTTTCAAGATGTCTTTATTGACGACATCCCTTGTGAACTACCTCCTAAACAAGGCAATGATGACCATGCAATTGAACTTCTTCTAGGGAGTTCACCGCCTAATAAACCTCCTTATAGAGTTTCTCATGCTCAACAAGAGGAGATTATTAGGCAAGTGCATGAGTTAGTTGAGAAGGGCATGGTTAGGCCTAGCTCATCTCCATTTTGCTCACCTGTGCTATTAGTGCAAAAGAAAGACGGCACATATTGTATGTGTGTCGACTATAGAGCACTAAATAGGATCACTATCAAGAATAGGTTTCCCATTCCACGGGTAGAAGCCCTATTTGATAAGCTACAAGGATCCACCTACTTTAGTAGGATTGACCTAAAAAGTGGCTTATCATAAAAAAAGGATAGTTGATAAAGACATTGTAAAGACCGCATTTTGTACTACATTTGGTCTTTACGAATATATAGTCATGCCTTTTGGCTTGACCAATGCACCAGCTACATTCAACCGCTTGATGGAGAAGCTATTCAAGCCTCACCGAACCTTTACGAGAGTGTTCTTTGATGATATCATCATCTACTCTAATTCATTAGACGAACACAAGCAACACGTCCAGGTAATATTTCAAGTTTTAAGAGAGGATAGACTTTATGTTAATCGAAAGAAAAGTGAATTTTTCTTGCAAGAGATTCAGTATTTAGGTCACATTATCTCTCAAGATGGCATCCAAATGGATCCATCAAAGTTAGAGGTAATAAAAGGATGGCCTAACCAAGGAATCTTCATGGACTAAGAAGCTTTATGGGTGAAAGCATGTTAACCTGTCGCGCTTTTTGTGCTAGTTAGCAGTTTCAAGTTAGCATATCTTCAAAAAGTTGGGCGTCCGGTAAATTTTTTACAAATAATATCTACATTTGGATTCCTTGTTTCAAGTGCTTTCTATTGATATATCATATGTCATAGATCTTGGAGATGTAGCTCAAGTTATTGTACTAGTTAGCATATGTCAAAATTGTGCTAGTTAGCATTGTTCGGGACATGAAAAAGCATGACATGTTAACATGCTTTCACCCTTATAGGTATGTGTGCATCCTGTAGACGCTTCATAGAAAAGTTCTCACAAATTGCAGGACCATTACATGACCTAACAAAGAAAAATGTTAGGTATACAGGTCTGCCAAGGAGAACAATGCTGTGGAAAAGCTTAAAGAAAAGCTTATCTCTCAACCTGTGCTTACACTACCGGATCTCTCACAGCCATTTGAGGTCCAATCTGATGCCTATGGTGATAACCTTGGAGCTGTTTTGCTCCAAGAAGGGCACGCCATAGCCTACAAAAGTCAAAGGCTTGACCTTGTTGAGAAAGCTCTAGGCATATATGAAAAGGAACTCCTTGCAATTCTACATGCCTTTGACTCATGGAAGCACTATTTATTGGGGACTCCTTTCATTCTGCGAACGGATCACCAAAGTCTTAAGTACTTCATGACGCAGACCAAGCTGATCTTCGACCAACAAATGATGTGGGAAAATTTCCTTTCGCAATTTCATTTTCATATTGCTCACATTGCTGGCAAGCATAATCAAGTAACCGATGCACTCTCAAGACGGCCGGGAGTGAATGCAGTTTCCATAGCAACTCCCAATTATCTATCTTCTATGATAGATGAGTATGCTATTGATCCCGATTTTAGAGATGTGATTTCAGCCCTTGCATTAGGGAAGAAAGAGGAACCATTCACCTTACAAGATGGTTATCTTCTCTATGGCAATAGACTATGCGTTATGAACTCACTCCGTGAGAAAGTAATGTATAAATCTCATGCTCCTCCTTATGCAGGGCATAGAGGGATTCGGTCTACCCTAAAAGAGATTGAAACATATCTCTATTGGCCTACCATGAAAGCAAACATACAAGAGTATGTTTCTAAATGTGTGGTATGCCAAAAGACGAAGTTTGATAGAGGAAAGAAACCTGGATTGCTTCAACCTTTGCCAATTCCTAATTCACCATGGGAGAGCATATCTATGGATTTTATCTTTGGATTGCCTAAGTTTATCTACACACTCAAGAAGGGGTGTTTTCCGATAGGGCTGGACTTCGACATCGGCATCAGGAGATTTCAACAAGCTTGGATCAGAGAAGCACATTTGTCTTGAATTCGGCCGCAAGCATGCAAGGGAATGCAAGGCCGCCCTATAGAAAATTCGATTCAAGGAAGCTAGAAAGCACATGTTATGTGGCAAACACGGTTTTCCCAAGACTATAAGAAGATCCTATGTACTCAAGCATGGCTTGAGATTCAATAGGAAAAAACTGTCAGGATCCAAAATGCTTGGCATGCATGCTCATGCACGGTTTTGGCAGGGACATAACGTTAATGGCTTGGACACGACAATCTACATTAGAAGCATGGCTTCTCCCTATGAGGGGCATCCGACAGAGTAACTTGACAGAACATGCTCATCAGGCAAGGCCTGTTTTCGGCTTGGCGAAGGGGCAAAGCTCCTAGGCAAAGATGATATTGTTGATCAAGTGGCGGATATGTTTGCCGCGTACACGGAAAAATGCCATGCTCATCAGGTTGGTCTTTTCGTACTTCCAAGGATTTTCTTAATCCCTATGTGATGCTATTTTGCAGACTTATACATATCGAATTTCCAAGCTTCATCTTTGATGCAACGGCAAGGCCGGTGGCTAATTCGGCTCATGCGTGCAAAGTTGTTTTGCATGGTTGGATCGCTGATCGGCATGGCCATTTCAAGGAGACTGGCAAGCGTCCTGAATTTGAGCTTGCAGAGAAGCAAGGCTTCTCTATCTATACAACATTTAACCACACTATGTGGTGATACAGACACTAATGCTAGGGGTGGTGATTTCCATGAACAATGGCAATCAAACCTGGCAGGTAAGAGCATTACAGTTCTCACATGATACCACATTGGTTGTGAAATGGGCAAGGCCCTTGACAACATGAAGTGGATTACTTATTGCGCATGTGCTTTGTAACTCTTGTATGAATGGAATGAATGATCATGGCTATCATTCATAATGCCAAGCAGGTACGAGATGCATCACCTGCACGTGTTTTACTGATTTTCCATTACGTTTATAATTCGACATGGTCAATTTTTTATGTATGCTCGTCAAGGTCGACTCTTTTTGCTATGTCATCGATTGCTAATAGCATTTCTTGGCAATGAGGCCATACATACTTATATGAAGCATGGCTTCTCCTGAGTACCTTAATGGAGCATGCTCGTCACAAGTTAATTTTTGCTTCAAAGGCAGGGTCAAGGGCCGGTTTTTCAGTATCTCAAGGTGACACGCATGGCCTATTACTGGATTTGTTGAGGGTAGCAAGTTGCTCGGCATGGCCGACTCCTTGTCACTGTTTCTACAAGCTGACATAGGATGCTTGCCACACAATACTGGTTAATTTCACTTGAAATTGCTCGACAAGGTCGATTATTGTTGTCATGCTATTGGCAGCCACATTAGTTGGCTATTAGCACTACCCGATTTACGTGAAGCAAGGCTTCTATTTATGCATCTTGCATAGTGACTCACCACGTTTGGCATATGCTATGAGCATACAAACTTGGGAAGGCTTTAGAAAACTGTTTACAGATTATTTCATTTCGTATACGACGGATGTATATGATACAAGGGCGTATATCCATATGCGACAAGTTTCTCTCTCACGGCAAATTTGGCTATGAGCCATCTTTACGCGAGCTTTCCCTTTGGAATCTCATGACAACTGGTTGCAGCAACAACTACCAGGTTAGCCAAGTTTAAGTTTTTCTTATTTTTTCCATGTTTACACTTTGCTTGACAATGACTGTCATTGTGCAAAGCAAAGTGCTTTGGCAATTTTACATGAAGCAAGGCTTCTCTCTTGTGCCAAGGTACTGCCCAATGACTTGGAGTCATGGGCATGGCACACAAGCTTGGGAAACTAGAAAATTAGGGAATATTCACTCACACAATCCCTACCAGTTTGGGTTGCTGTCAACATACAACAACATTATTTCACAGGCAACGTGCCAATGCTAAGTCATTTTCATACAATCACGACCCCTACAAGGAAGGTATGTCAAGATGTGATACCTCTCTCAATGAGCGAGTCATACCGGATAATTGTGGCATTCTTATACGATAAGCTGCAAGTCAAGCATAAGATGCGTAAGAGCACACAGCTTGGATGCACACTCTAAAACTTAAGGAAAGTTCCTCAGCCCAGCATGCTCTTCTTCTCTCTCCCTCTCTCTTTAAGGGAAAAATGAAAATCTTCTAAGAAGCTTTTGATACATGTTTTGCTGGTGAGTCAGCCTGAGCCAAGGTGCTCTAACTCTCAACTAACATGTGGCTAAGATGCTACCCAAATTAGTCTTCATCGATTCGTCGATTGAACACTAATTTATTGGCATAAGGGCTATAAGCCACAAAGGCTAAGAGCCATTATCGGACCTAGGGTAAGACCTAGCTGTTGGCATTATTTGGGTGATTGTTCTCAAGATCAACCAAATCTACCTAGTGGAGTACCCATCGACTCTAATGGACAAGCAAGAGTCTTGTCATTACGCATGTTTTGGGTGTCATTTTTTCACTACATGTTTTTAGTGCGACACTTGAATTGAGTTTCTGATAAGCTTAAACTCACATCAGCTGATCTATACCACGAGTTCTAGATGCAACAAACAGTCGAGACAGCATGGCTGTCCATAAGAGCTACGCATTTCACTTGTGTGTATCTCCTGCTCTCTCTATAGCACTACGAGTGTCTATGGAGGCATGGTTTTGGGGTAAGACCCAACGGGTGATTACTAAATCACTCCATAGGCATTGAGGATCTTAGTTTGATCTCTCACATTTGTACTTTCATGGAAAGTTGTCCGCAATATACCATGGGGTAGTGGACAAACCCAACACTTCTAGTTGATTCCAATCATTTTGGCACACGATCGACTATGTTAGTTACCGCTAACTACTACTTGAGCAGTTTCTACCAAGGGTCTTGCCAAGGGGTTTGACTACGTAGATTCTAACCAAAGGGTTGGATTGCATAGGCAACGCCCACGGTTGCCAGTGCAATGTTGCTTGGTCTTTTCAAGTCGTACAAATACGCTTGAATGTTTCAAAGCCAGGGCCAAGGGCCTGTTGGAACAAAGTATTTTGGACCGTAGTGTCTACTATAGATTACGCTGTTACGAACCTAGTGTAGGGTTCGATTTGGCACATGTTGTCACATGGGATACAACATGGTCTAGGAACTCAAGGAGTTCAGTTTAGCCAATGTGGGGCATGATAATGAGGGTCCCTCTCACTCTTGTCGCAGAGTGTTTGTAGTTACCTCCACACACAAGTACCAGCTCGTACTTGATGGATGTCTCTTTTCTTGATATCCTTGTTTGAGACATATTCCACATGTGGAGAATATGAGTCTCTGGGACTGACACTGGCGCGAACTATCTAACAATGTGTCGTGACGAAGTCCCTAGGTGCTGGTCGCATCCATGGATTCGACCATTTTGCGCACACAGTATCAGGAGCAATTTCAGTGGCCAGAAATTGTCGGGTACTAAGTACAAACTTGTTACGATTACAAGTGCTGTGAAACCACCTTAACGGAGGGTTGTTTCTACATATAGCTAAGTATGATATGTCCATGAGAATGTCTCATGGTTGGTACCTAGGTGTGACCGGGTTGTCACATTCTGTTATGGTCCAAAGTCTCGTCATGGAATTGCGGTTCGGATATGTTTGTGTTAAATGCATGCACACTAGGTGTTATGGGCCCTAGTGTTTAACACAAATTTATTCGGAGCGGCATGCAACTTCATGGACATTATTGTTTCTCCAATTTTTTGCACTGCCAGTGCAATCTCTCTTGCAGACTTAGTATGAGTTTACACCTTGCCATACAAGGTGATGGCTGAGCATACGTTAGTAAACCACGCTAAAGGATATGCTAAGTGCATACATTAGCAAGAAGTGAAACAACTAGATCGGTTACCTTTCTGGTTTGGAGTTTACTTACTATCAGTTAATGCATGTTGCGACTAGGTAGTCTCTTCATGTATAACTCAGGTTCTCAACCTTGAACACTCGTTAGGGTGGGGTTGTTTACTGATGATGAAAATTGGGACAAAGTCAAGGACTTAAAATTGGCTGATGAGTTATATTAGCATGCTACTTTCATGGAAAGTGACAAGAAGTACTCTTTTTGGTACACCTGTGTTGTGATAAACTCGTTTACCATGCTCATGAGTGTTCTAAATGGAGTCTACACACTACGTTTGGATAGGAACCGGTACCATCAGATGGTTACAAATGGACAACAATGTAGAAAATCAAGATGTTACTCTTGGTTTCATTGAACCTCCTACTGAAACGGATTCCGATCCAACCGACCTGAAGAAGGTGCCACTTGGGAAAACATTAGTGTTCTTAAGAAGAAGTTTCCCACTTTTGTTTTCGAGGAAGAAAACTCTTCTTTAAGGGGGGAGTAATGTCAGGACACGGGTCCGGGCCAAGGGCCAAGGGCCAAGACCGACATGCAGTCAAGGGGGTCCCTATATTTAGAAGGCCAGGGGTCTATATAGGGCATGGCTGGGGGTGGAGATTAGCATGTCAGTTCCCCTGTCCTTTCACTGGTATCAAAGCTTCTCATCACTCTCCTTGCTTAGCATAGCATAATAGCATAGTAATGAAGATAAAAGAGATGGCAAGCTTAAGCATTGAAGCATGGCTCTTGGTTGGATTTGCATTCCATAGCCAAGAGTGTTGGTGTAGGCTCTCCACTTCTCAACAAACTTGGAGAAGAAGATGGAGCTCTTGCATTTTGCACCCCACAGAATGAGAGAATGTGTGTGTGTGTGTGTGGGAGAGTATACCCCCCTTCTCATGCTTGGTCCACCTCTCTCTCTCTCTCTCTCTGTGATCTCTCTCTTGTATTATTCTATTATTTCCTTTGGACATGTGTCCTCTTTTTCCTCTTTGAGAGAAAGAACTTAATATTTATTTTTATGTATCTAAATTTTCATTGGATCCCTTTAAAATCTATCTAATAGCATTCAAACACATCATGAGGCCACATGTGGAGGATCATTTGAACATGTGTCTTTTATGCTTATTAAGTCATTTGGTTGAATGGAATACTTCAAGGACTTATTCAATCAAGCATGGCAGGTTCATATCTCTTGAGAGTTATCTTTGAATTGAATACTTCAAGAACTTTAATCATTTAAGCATGCGAGAAACACCTCAAGCTTTTGGGTAAAGTTCCCACTAAAACTTAACAAGCCAACAACCACTTCATGCTTGGGTAGGATTCCCACCTCAAGGTCAGCCCTAGCTTGCCCAAGGTCAAAGTACTTTTGAACACTAACTTTTGGAGGTCCTTAATGAAGCTAACCCTACGTACGGTCTTTAAGCTCCATTAGGTATCATTGCTCTTTGATAGACCATCTCTCATTTGGACCCCTTTACCACTGGCCCCGTGTTAAGATAGATCCGTAAGCACATGTCTAACCCTTGTTCCCGTTTATTATCCCATATTAAATGATCAGTTTAATATGAGAAAATCATTTGGGTTTTGGACCCCTTTACCATTGGCCCCGTGTTGAGATAGATCCGTAAGCACATGTCTATATTCCAACCCTTGTTCCCGTTTATTATCCCACATTAAATGATCAGTTTAATATGAGAAAATCATTTGGGTTGGTTAGATATTAGATTTTATGACATTACCTCTCTCTTGAAATCATACGCGTCCTTGACTATGAGATAAAAGAGATAAATCCATAGTCATTAGTCAATTTGTCTTAGCGGGTAGAGGATCCCTTTTTACCCTACAATATCATTTCAAGATGGATGACTAATCCATTTGGTGCTTGGGAGACATAGCTGCCGCAAGCATGTCTGCTCTTTAGTCCATTTTAACCTCCCAAGTAGAGTGACAAATTCTACATGGTGTTTGAGAGACGTCGTCATCAGTGATCACAAACATGCTTCTTAGTATGCATACTACTTAAGTTTGTGCACAATAAAGAGAGAATTAGTCTTATAAGACAAAAACATTGATCATTTAAAAGAAACATGTACATTTGCTTACTCTAATGTAGCATTGTAAGCGTTGACAAAGTTCATACTATCCTTAAGCTAGAATCCTTGCATCCATCTAGCATCTTCAAAAGGATAATTTTTGAACTTAATAAGGTACCGTCGGATAATCTTACCATGTCATAGTAACTTGTCTTCATGTCGTGAAGGATAGCTTCGGATTGTAGCACCTCTTCTTGGTCTTCGATTCCGGGAGGGTCTTCAATAATTGATTCATTTGGAGGCTCTCCTTTGTAGGGCTTAAGTAGGCTCACATGAAAAGAATTTTGTATGAGCCAATGGTTAGGCAACTTGAGTTGATAAGCCACCTCATTGATTGACTTCAAAATGTGAAAAGGACCATAGTATCTTTTTGTTAGTTTTGCATAATACTTTTGCTGGCCCGTAGGATTTTTTCACGTCGTTTGCCTCAATCGAGCCTTAGGAAACTTAAGTAAGACCCGATCATTTTCTTTGAACGTTAAGGCCCTTCTGTGCTTGTCAATGGTAGCTTTTTGCCTTAGTTGAGGGATGGATATAGCCTCCTTAATCTTTCGAAAAGATGCTTGCAGGTCACGACTATACTCATTGGCAGCGAAGATCTTCCCATGTACTTTAAGTAGCAAGGGACTTTTAAGTCTTCCCTCTAAGATTTCAAAGGGTGCTTTTTCCATAGAAGTATGGATAGTATTATTATACGCATACTCTACAAGAGGTAAGTACTTTTCCCATTGTGAGTGTTGATCTACTTCTGTAACATAGATATTTAGTAGATCAAGAATCGTAAGATTGGCTATCTTACTTTGGCCATCTGTTTGTGGGTGATAGCCCAAAGAGAAATTCAATCTTGTACCTAGATTTCAAAGAGACCTTTCCAAAAATTATTGGTCATTCTAGGATCTCTATCTGACATGATGGATGTTGGCAATCCATGGTGTTTGAAAATCTGGGATATGAAGAGAGTTGCCATTTGGTGTGCCTAATAGTCTTCTTGATAGGGATAAAGTGTGCTTGCTTGCTAAACCTGTCAACTATTGTCCATATTCTCGTATTTCCATGGATAGACTTGGGTAATCTAAAGATAAAATCCATGGATATACTCTCCCATGGTGAATTAGGGGTTGGCAATGGCTGGAGTAATCCAGGTTGCTTCCCTCTATCATACTTGGTCTTTTGGCATACCACACATTTTGAAACATGCTCTTGTATGTCCACTTTCATGGTAGGCTAATAAAAGTACGTCTCTACTCCACAAAGAGTAGGTTGAATGCCTCTATGCCCCACATAGGAAGGAGCATAGGATTCATACATGACTTTATCATGAAGGGAGTGGGTAACACATAGCCTATTGCCATGGAGAAGATAACCATCCTGCAAGGTGAATGGTTCCTCTTTCTTCCCCAAAGCAAGGGACATTAACTTTTGGTCGTCGTGAAAGTGCATCAGCCACTTGATTGTGCTTACCAACAATGTGAGCAATGTGGAAATTAAAGTGCGAAAGAAAATTTTCCCACCTCATTTGTTTGTCGGAAAGCCTTGTTTGCGTCATGAAGTACTTGAGACTTTGATGGTCTGTTCGTAAAATGAATGGAGTCGCCAATAAATAGTGCTTCCATGTGTCTAGGGCATGTAGAACAACTAAAATCTCTTTCTCATCAATGCCCCAGACCTATTCATCCGTATTGAGCCTTCGGCTCTCATATTCTATGGCATGCCCTTCTTGAAGCAAGACCGCTCCAAGGCAATCACCACAAGCATCACATTGGACCTCAAATGGCTTTGAGAGATCCGGAAGCATGAGGACTGGTTGAGAGGTAAACTTGTCTTTGAGCTTGTCAAAATAATTTTTCTCCTTAGCAGTCCATGAATACTTAACGTTCTTCTTTGGTAAGTCATGTAATGGTCTTGCTATTTGAGAAAATTTTGCTATAAAGCGTCTGTAGTATGCATACATACCAATAAAGCTTCTTAGCTCATGTAGATTCCTTGGATTAGGCCATGCTTTTATTATCTCTAACTTTAATAGATCTATATGGATACCATCATGAGAGATAATATGACCTAAGTGTTGAATCTCTTGAAGGAAAAATTCGCTTTTCTTTTGGTTGAGAAAAAGCTTGTTCACAAGGAGAGGACTATGGGTTAACCGTTTCTTCTTGGGAGAAGTTGGCGATCATTTAGTCCGCCTTCTTCATGGAGCCACATCTTTAGAGGAACTCAGGGATTCATTACTTTCTTGATCTTTGGATTCCTCCTCTCGTATTATGGGAGAGAGTCGTCTTTTGGGGGTCTCATCAAGAGGCCTCCTAAGCGCTCTCTCCTCTTGGAGAGGAAAGAAAATCCCATAAGCACGAAGTTGTTGAGTAACTTTGGCTTGCAAAGCGGAGTTGCCCATAGCTTGTTGCAACCTAGTAGCAAGATAATCAACAAACATGGGGGCATCATCATTAGCACCTTCATGTGCAAAATCAAAGTTGTCAATGTTTATTCTACTCTCTTGGTTATTGTCAATCATGTTAAATATTAAACTTATGTGTTTACTTAGTGTATGCTTTTGCAATTCAAAGCCTTAGTTCAAGCTACTCCTCTTAGCCTTTGAAAATAGGCACTTAAGTATCTACACCCACGACTCGAATTGGTTAATTATAGAGAGTAGTGGAGTGGGTCTAACATAGCGAAGTTTTCGAGGGATAGCTCCTTTTGGAATCCTTATGGCTCAATAATGGTAAAGTCCTAGGCAAGTCTAAGAAGACTTCCATTATTAAGACCAAAGCTCCCAAGGTGTGCACCATATCCCACATAGTGGGCTCAAAAAAATCGATAATAGATCCCAGTTCCACTTACCCTAATATAATTAACAAAATCAATCATTAATAGGCTACTTAAGGACCTCTCTTCTTAAGCAAAAAAAGAGAAACCAAACGCTCTGATACCAATGTAATGGAAATGGACTATGAACTTTGAGAATATTGGAATTAAGAGAATTAAAGTGAGCATTTTTGTGAGATTACGCGATACTTTGAGAATATGGAGGGTGAACTTAATTGATGGTAGCAACATAAACATAGTACGTAATTAACTTGGCATGAACAATACTTTTGCAAGAGAGAGAGTATAGAGAACATGACAATAGATGAGGACCGGATTTACTTGGAGCCGGTCCCCCCTCCAAAAGGCGTTTGTATTATAAATTCTCCCATCAAGAGAGACTTTGTTAAAATACAATCTTTGTGTTTCTTGTGACCTTGGTGATGCTATGAAGATGGAAAGCTTCATACATCATGACTTTAACATAAACTTTGCAAAAAGAATTAACTATCCCAAGCCTCAGTCCCAAGGCCTTAAACACCTTTAAAGGTGGAGAGAGCTAGCGGGGAATGAGGGTAGGGAAGAGGAAGAAGAAACATTCCATAGGAGAAAGAAATAGTTCCTCACTTATCATCACTCTTCTTGCTTAGCATAGCATATTAGCATAATAATGAAGATGGAAAGCTTAAGCATTGAAGCATGGATCTTGGTTGGATTTGCATTCCATAGCCAAGAGTGTTGGTGTAGGCTCTCTAGTTCTCAACAAACTTGGAGAAGGAGATGGAGCTCTTGTATTTTGCACTGCACACAATGAGAGAATGTGTGTGTGTGTGTGTGTGTGTGGGTGGGAGAGTATACCCCCCCTCTCATGCTTGGTCCACACCTCTCTCTCTCTCTCTCTCTCTCTCTCTCTCTCTCTCTTGTATTATTTTAATATTTCCTTTGGACACGTGTCCTCTTTTTTCTCTTTGAGAGAAAGAACTTAATTATTTATTTTTATGTATCTAAATTCTCATTGGACTCCTTTAAAATCTATCCAATAGCATTCAAACACATCATGAGGCCCATATGTGGAGGATCATTTGAACATGTGTCTTTTATGCTTTTGGTTGAATGGAATACTTCAATCAAGCATGGCAGGTTCATGTCTCTTGAGAGTTATCTTTGAATTGGATACTTCAAAAACGTTAATCATTTAAGCATGTGAGAAACATCTCAAGCTTTTGGGTAAAGTTCCCACTAAAACTTAGCAAGCCAACAAGCACCTCATGCTTGGGTAGGATTCCCACCTTTGACAGACCATCTCTCATTTGGACCCCTTTACCATTGGCCCTGTGTTGAGATAGATCCGTAAGCACATGTCTTCTAACCCTTGTTCTCGTTTATTATCCCACATTTAAATGACCAGTTTAATATGAGAAAATCATTTGGGTTGGTTAGATATTAGATTTTATGACAGTATGCATAAGCTATTCCATGTGTGAGCCTTGCGATTTCTTCTGTATGTGCTACCTACTTTTATCAGCAAAAGTCCGCATGCGATGCCTTTAAGGCTCCATGCTGCATACTTTTCTTATTTGGGGAGGTTGCAATACCAACCATAGACCCTTTAATTGCCCACTTGGCTTTGTTACATTCCCTTCCCTTTTTTCTAAAAACAATTGTTATCTAAAAGATTGGAAGATTACCAGGTGTATTATTTGATAAGGGCAAACTGTACAATTTTACTATATAAGAAGCTTATTATCGCATAAAAATCCTTGTAAACTATGCAGTAACTTAGAATGTGCCAATGGGTCCATGTATCCACCATTCGTGTGTATAAACATACCCAAGTAGCAGTCCGTTTTGGAAAAAATTGTGTATTTTATATAAACCAAATGTGTCTGTGTACTAACTAAGCATGTGAACTTGTTTTACTTGTGCCAGTGTATCCACCACTCGAGTGTTGTCAAAAATTCTTGTTTTCTAGGATTTCCACAATTGATGACAATGGAAATTTAATTATTCAGGGGTTTGTACATGCTTTTGGTGACTTCCAAAAAATTACAAATAAAAGACTTTTCCATGACGAAAATGTTCATAAAACGGGCCGCTCGGCTTGTTAAAAAACCATCATTGTGTCCTGCTTTGGAGTCATTCTTTCTTCCATCATTCTTTTGCTAATGAAGTAGTTGCTTGTGTCATGTCAGAAGATTAGTAGATTTTTGGTGGCATGTTTATCAAAACTTGTGTCTTTTTCAAAAAACACAAATGGTGTTATTTTTTGTGTCCTATGTGTGTGAGTATGTGTGTGCGCATGATATCACAGAGTGTTGATTATATGTGTAATGTGTTCAATATACCATGTGTGTGTGTGCGTGCGCGCGTGTGTTGATTCCTTCATCGACGTGGACTATCGCGTGCCCAACGACGACGGCCAACTGCTGTGCATTGTGCATGACCAGCTTCTTCGACGGGCTGACCCTAGCTTGAAATTTCTCACACTCTTGCACCATGGTTAACGTGGACCCCAAAATTGGCATTCTAACAGTTGTGTGCGGCCGCAAGCACAAGAAGATCTAGAAATTTTCTCATGTAGGAAAATGGAGTCTTTTTTAGTGTTTTTCATACAATGGATAAGATCATGACCTTCTGCTTGAGAGGCACCTCATACCTAGCCAGGTACGATTGGGGGCAGGGGACCTCCGGTCCCCCCCCACCGGGCTAGCGGTCCTCTGCCCCCAATCGTACCTAGCTAGGTATGCGGTGCCTCCCTCACAGAAGCTCATGATGTTGAGGTAAGTCACAATGTGGGAAATATTGTGAGAATTTGTCCAAAACTTCTTGTGAAGCACGGTGCCTCGCCATCCTTTCCTCCCACGCATGCACACCAAGCTTCGCTTGATGGTCCTGGTCCTCAGTCAAAAGGTGGTATAGACAACGCAATTGCACATCAAAGCTGGTGGCTAGAATGGGTCAGCTTGGATAGAACGGGTGTGTGTGTGTGTGTGTGTGTGTGTGTGTGTGTGTGTGAGAGAGAGAGAGAGAGAGAGAGAGAGAGAGAGAGAGAGAGAGAGAGAGAGAGAGAGAGAGAGAGAGAGAGAGAGAGAGAGAGAGAGAGAGAGAGAGAGAGAGAGAGAGAGAGAACCAGTAGCTTCACAGGCTAAGCAAGGCCGGGGACGTGGCAAATGTTGCCATGTGTCAAGACTTGTCACCGAAATTGCACTCTCATTCATAAAGAGTATAGATAGATATAAATATTAAATTATTAGCCTCTCTCTTTCTTTGTATCCTCTCTCTATTTTGTAACCTCTCTCTAATAAAAAAAACCTAGGTTTAGTGTAATCCCACCTACAAATTTTGAGATTTACCTCTAAATTTTATATTTGAAGGTGAGAAAACCTACAAAATTGTTAAAAATTTAGTGTAAGTTGGTGTAGAAACCTTCAGATTTAGTTAATTTCCTCTATTGTTTCTCATTTGTAGGCTTGCCGAGTTTTTGAAAAACATTTTTTTTTGAGCACTGGTGAGTAGCTTTTGTCCTGGCTTTGTGTTGCTCTCTCTACCTCTCATCTTCTCTCACATCGTATAGCATTCTAATTTACGAGGCCATGTTTGTACTCTCACACTCTTTGTATCTCTATGTACATTTGCGGTAATTATTCTCGCACATGTGATTTCGTTGTATTAGTAGGTTCATTGTGCCCTCTATTGAAAGCATTGCCATGTAGAGAAAGGCAAGCCACATCTTTTTTGTAATTTGCACTGCAACACAATGGAAAAAAATTATGGGACAATGCAAATGACACAAAATATGGGTAGCAAGGAGGTGGCATACAAACAATGCTAGATGTGATGCTTATAGGGCTTCCTATTGGGAGTATGAGATGAAGAGAATGTGAATGTCTAATCCCATTTCCTAGCTTGTGTTTTGCATTGATGCCCATGTTTTTTTATTTTTACCAAATACTCGATTGAATTAATAGAAGAGCAAAAAATTTACATTATTTTATCCAAGGAGTGGGTAAAAAGGAGAAGACCTAGATTACTAGGGCTTTGAGACAAGTTCTCTAGTCCCATATCAAAACATTATTTACAAAGGCTATGTGGTGGTCCACCACATCCTAAAACCATTCATTCTAGAGATTGTCTATCTCAGCTTGCAACTGTGCCACAAAAATCTAGACTTCAAATTTACTGGCAAGGTTGTGGATATCATTTGTCATCTCTTCCATCCAATCCTAAACCAAGTCCAATGTTCCATTATCAAATATTTGCTGAGTTTGTGAGCTTTGAAGGCTGTCAACTACAATGCATCTCCAAACACTACCATTCTGTTTCTATAGATTCTCATCTTCTCCAGCTTGAGGGAGGAATCCTGCACATGACACCCAAAGAACAACACTTTTAGATTGAGCACTAATAAATAAATGTGATTTTTTGACAACCCAAATGACCCACAAGAATTCAACTCTACATCTATTCTAGAATTCACACAAGATACCAGTCTGCTAATAGGAGTTGCTTCCAGCTGGGGACAAATCCTAGAGTTTTGAACAGAGGATAGAGGAGGGGAGAGTTGGCTGGGCACTTCATGAACAAATGGGGAATATCCTCAATGGAATGGTTGCATCTAACACACACCCCCATTGCTTTGTCTTGTTTTCCTACTTTTGGTATGGGAGGCATGGGCCACCAACTAGATTCCTCTTTCCTAATTGTCTCCTCTTTCTTGCATTCCTGGCTGTATTGGATGAGGGGTCTCCATCTGTTCTAGGCTTGCCATATAGATTTAAGCAGAGGAGACCCAACATTGGCGATCTACTCAGGTCCAAAGAAAATGTTTATCCAAGGTAACTCATTCCAGTGCCTATTCCCATGGATGTAAAATAGATGAAGATCCTAAAAATGTCCATTGTGATTTTGGTTGCTCCAAAGCCCGTAGCACCATTTTTATGGCTAGCTTATGTGCCCACTAACCCAGGTTTCTTACCCCTAGCCCTCCCATGGACTTGGGCAAAGTACAAACTTCCCATCTGACCTTGGCAGCTCCTTTTTTGAAGGGGTCCCCTGACCATAAAAACTTCCTGCAGATTTTGGAAGCTTCATTAAGATGAGACTCTGAAGGTCTCCAGGAAATGAGAAAGAAGAGGAGGTAGGCTGAGATGAAGTGGTTGATTACGAAAACTATTCTTGCTATGCGAGCTAAACCCAAACATCTATTGAGCTTCCCTTTGAATTTCTCTAACATCCAGTCCCACCTTTGTCTCATATAGATACCAAAACCCATTGGAATACCCAGCAGCCTAAATATCTGTCCTTCTGGAACGATTTGACAACCTTGAGTATTCATCCAATCAGAAATAGGAGATAGAAATGCCCTCATTCTAGTCTTGGAATGATTGATTCTTGATCCAAAAGCTGAGAAAAAAGTGGTTAGTTCTTTCTAGAAGTTCTTGAGTGACATGTCTTCATTTTTAAGGAGGCCATTGGTGTCAACTGCAAATTGTGACATACATTTTTTCCTATTTGTTCATGGTAGGGAGATGCCTCGGATAAGCTTCATCACCATCCACCCTTTAATAAGGCAATTGAGGCAGGGCGAACCATACTCCGAGCAAGAAAAACCTAGCCACACATCTTTCCGAGCGAAAGTTCTCAAAAACTTGATACAAAATGTATATTTACTCAACCTATATATTCAATGACAAAATGCAGCTATCTCTTTTCAAGCTAGTGGGTGAAGCCAACCTTGGTAGCAAAAAACTCTCCCAGGCTAAGGATTTTTTTATTTCTTTAAGTGAAACGAGCACTATACGCAAAATGGAATAAATATCAAGTTATCATTGATTGAACCAACTAGATTCTCAAGGGAACAATATTATGCTGAAACTCTAGCCCCTCCTAGCCCTTGGAATAGCTCTACTTTTGTTCGTGCAGCCTGATGCATAAACTCATGAACTATAGAGTGTAAGCCGAGGACACGAAAGAACAGAACATACATGTGTTTGCATGGCACATACATGAGATGTTGGCTGTCTCTTTTTAGGAAGTCCTCACAAGCACATCGAGGAAAGTTTGCAATGGTCACCGCATAAGTCATACCCTTTTGAGCTGAACCATCAGTGCTAATGTGGAAAACATGCGATGCATTTGGCACCAATATTACCTCCCTCACCAACTTTGATTGCATGTGTCTTCCCAATTCAATCCGGTCATTGAACTCCATGGTTAGTTTTGATCTCCATCTCAATTGTTTTCCTTCCCTAAACTTTGCACAAAAAGAACTAGGTTGCGTCCCATTTTTCCTTGAAGGGCGGATTCCCATAGGTGTGCATGCATTGCCACCTTGCAAAACAAATCCATTCCTTTGAAGCATCTCAACCTCCGAAGGCAAAAGGAAAGTTCCCTCATCCACAGTCCACGTTCTAGGGGCAGGTCGAGGAGGTCCAATTATCGTTTCATCAATATTCCAAGCATGATTGTTACTACTGTTGCAAAACCAGACAAATCTTTCAACAACCCCTCCTGGTTTAGGGCCTGCAGCACCTGGATATCTCCTCCTTCCCCAAAAGCAGGGTGTTGGAACTCTAGTTTTAATGTTGCTTGAAGTCTTATTTATAAATCTACCATAATGCGCTATCTCACCAAGAAAAACACCGTAACATGTCATTTTCCGGATCTATTCACCGAATTGCCCAAACTATTCTTGGTAGCTTTTGCTCTCGCCACATCTTTGATGTCGCAAAAGAGGTCGACTTGTTTTGCGCTCTACAATTGATTGGTGTGGTAACTGTAACAAAAACAGGTCTATGGCTATTCTCCTTGAGAGTTTCATCAGGGTCAATAAAGATAGGTCTAGTTTTGTGCACATCTTTTCCCTTATTGAATCTCTATTCATCTCCAGGCTTGGAATTTGCATTTCAAGAAGTGTTGATGATGTTGCATCTACTAGTTTTCTACCAGAGCCACTCCCAGATTAATTGCTCATAAATCTTGCAGCAAGATCTGCCATGATTGGTCATGTAGACGTCTGTACACCCTTCAAGTAAGCATTGTAACGCACACTTTGTAAAACTACCAAAGACAAATTTGCACACGTGGCTTCATAAAGACCTATGTTTGATTTGTAACCAATTGAAGCTCGCATACTTGCAGGTTTCACCTCTGATAGATTTATTCTTGGAATGAAAGCTCTCGTTTAAGATTGTACAATAAATTTGTCCCCCCAACGAGACACTCTAACATCCCACCATGATAGCCAAGTTTCTAGAGCAGGAATCTCTCCTACAATTGCATGTCCTACTCTCCAAAATTTTCTGAGCTCCTCCATACATACTTTTGCCGAGTGTTTAGATGTGGCATGTAGCCATTTACGACACAATAGTTTATGTTCTTCTTGAAAAGATGGACGTATACACTTCATAGTGTGCCTAATCATGCTTTGTTCCCAATGAAAACACAAGATCTCTCCTTGTCTGGCATCCTTTTCTTAGCTCCACCAAAGTAAACAGTGCGTACTGCAATCCAATTTGCATTGGCCTCATCTTCCATGAACCCTCTAAATTAAGGCTTATCATAACCTTTATCAACCACAACTTTATTGAGCATGTTCCAAAACTCTATTTGAGCGTGTTTGTTCTCCACAGTGAACTTACAAATTGCCAAAGTCAACAGTTCTTTAACGTATGGGTCATAAACATGTGCTAACATTGTAGGCCAACCTTCCACACGATGCACATGATTGAAGTGCACCCACATGTCTTGTAAGTTCCTCCTGGGCGCATGCGGTTCACAAGGTCAACACCACTTCGTGGCCCCATAGTAGACATCTTAAATACATGTGGCTGCTGCCCTAGTCCTAGCTGTCTTGGAAAGAAAACACTACGAATAAAAGGATACCTTGACTTTGCTTTTAGACTCAAGATGGACTCAAGGCCAACAGATGTAATGCCCTTTGCTCTTTTAGCAGACTCCAAGCTCCTTTGTACTCGACGCTTATCTGACAATGGCGTGACAACATCGAGAAAGTTAGAGAACTCTTGATCACTTATCGGAGTATCAACATCACATGTTTGCGAGATAAGCTTATCCATAATAATGTCATGGGCTCAAAGGCCGCTCTATGCAACAAAGCATCTGATATTGCTTATTCCGCACTTCTGCTCTTCCCTTCAACAACAAGATGTTTATGAAAACCAAGGTGTATAGCACATCTAGACATGCTAGTCTTTTCAACAGGAATGCAATAATAAATTATCACACCACAAGTTCCAATGCACTCAGGCATTTGACGACAATGAAGACAAACAAATTTTCTATTATTTGCATCCAAAATACCCTTACTAGGAGCACATGATAGTCTCCCCCACCATTGAGACTCATTGTAGTCTTTCTAGGATGAAAATAAGGACAATCCACATTTGGGCATCACAAATGGCCACTACAACAACTAAAGCAAACCATCCCCTTGAACAAATCACTACTACATGTTACATATTCTGCCCAAGCATGTCCATCATATCTCTGCTCCATTCCATACATGGCTGACAATTATTTTTGTGGAGGGAGATCAAAAGAAATGTAGCCATCCTATAATGTTGGAATTTCCAAACACTCTCAACCTTTTGTACAGATGACAATGCAACATTTAGATTTGCAATGGAAGTGCCCGAATGACGGCAAGCACACTTTTAATACTTGAATGGCTTTCATGTATATCTCCGTCTCATCAACAATGATTGGTGACAACTTTGAACCTGCGGAAGGAGAAGCTTGATGACTATCTACTTGAATCTTGTAGAATTCTGACAGCTCTCGGTCTAGCGTGTAGATGAACTCGTTTGCTTCATTGCAATCACGTTCAAGCTTAATCTGTTCACCAAGCAATGTCAATGGCAAGAATATACGTGTATTGTGTGTTCATACGTTTTTGCACACAATCTTGACTCTTGGCTTGAATTAAGGCGTCTTCAAAGTTTCATCTTAATGTTGGTATACGAGAGAGAGAGAGAGAGAGAGAGAGAGAGAGAGAGAGAGAGAGAGAGAGAGAGAGAGAGAGAGAGAGAGAGAGAGAGAGAGAGAGAGAGAGAGAGAGAGAGAGAGAGAGAGAGAGAGAGAGAGAGAGAGAGAGAGAGAGAGAGAGAGAGAGAGAGACTCTTTGGGTTCGAAAAGAGGCCATGTTTTTGAATACTCCTGCTCGCAAAATATATTGATGATAGGCTGCAGCAAGAACAACTCCAAGGAAAGGTCCCACCCAATAGATCCATTGCATACACACAACAAAATAATGAATCTATTAGGACACCCAGATCATGGATGTTGATTTTTCTGTAGAATTTGAGACGATGCTCAAATGAGGATGTTTTGTAAAAATGGAAGAAGATGAAGCATTTTTAAATTTTAGTAACCTATATACTAACCTCATGGTCTGTCGATAGTAGAAATTTTAAAAGAAAATTTGATTTGAAACCGGCCATTAGGTTAGGCAATACAGACCATGAGTTTAGTAATCGCCCAAAACAAAACGCTCAGGTCTTATTTCGCAACCACAGATAGAGAGGAGCGCAGAGAGAGAGAGAGAGAGAGAGAGAGAGAGAGAGAGAGAGAGAGAGAGAGAGAGAGAGAGAGAGAGAGAGAGAGAGAGAGAGAGAGAGAGAGTGATCGCATGAGAGACGTTCCCGGATCTTGCTCTACTCGCTCAATGCGAGCCACACCGGTCCCGGCTCAACATCGATCCTACATGCACCGCTGCTCGGTATTGACCCTACACGCTGCCCGAAATGCCTCTTAAACGGTCAGTAGCATTGCTCGAAATGCCTCTTTGTGATATTGCTCAAAAGTATGTCGCATCAATGTGGGATGGTTTCGAGCAAAATCTCAAGGTGTTTGATGCACTCTGCTACCCCTTTTCGCTGTTTGAGTTTTGGTATAGAGATGGATCTTGCATGTGATGCGTGGTCTGGTCTGTGAGGTTATTTTTTCTATTTTCGTTATATAATCTGGAGTTTACAGTGGTAAGCAACGCTATTGTACAATGCCCAAGCCACAAATCTTGGTAGTGTTGTGTCGAGGTTTGATTGTTGCTAGGACGACACACGAGCTCTTTGTGTCTGCCAATGGAGGGTGCTATCAACATAATGCAAATCAAAGATGTTCGGTATTTGGGCAGATGCTGTGATGCAATGCACACATTAAAACCACCCTATTCAAACTGCTTGTTTGATTTACTTGCCCACCTTTGGGCCCAAGAAATCCAGGGCTATAAGAGCAGCTTGACAGCTGTGTAATTGATGGTTATTCTATCAATCTAGCAGTAGATTCAAGAGGGTTGGGCAATTCGGTAATGCACGCAAATGAGGGCAATGATCATTATGTTCAAAAACCTCCATTTCACCTTTTTATAACAGGGGATACATGTGGACAAACATTCTTTGCCTGCACATTTTTTGGCCTAAACATATCAGACAGTGAAAATAGTGAGATCGTTTTGAGTGGGCATTACTTGTGTTGAGTGTGGACTCATCATGAAGCTAAGTCAAATGCACTTGTTAGTGCATCGTTGGTCCTTCTCCTTAGTATGGCTTGTATGTCTCCTAGACCTTTTCTCTGCTCAACAATGTAAATACTAATAGTACATTCTTTCAAGTGAAGGTTTGAGAGTTAATTGAACCTTGTTGTACTACTTTTGTACATGATTAGTACTAAGAGGTTCCATTTTATGTTTTGATTATAATCTAGAGTTCACATTGGTAAGCAATGCTATTGTACAATGCCGAGGTTTGATTGTTGTTGATGCACGAGATTATAGCAAAAAATTTGCCCCTGCAAAGCCTTTTGTTCTGCAAAGAGAAGATTTTTTCATTGTAAATGTTAAGTATTTTCATTAAAGCATTTTTCTTTGAATTTACGAGGACAATGGGGAAGAACTTGGTCTTTCGTATCTAAGAGCACCTGGTCCCTTTCTATTGTGTGAGTCTGTGCCCAGTTTTTCTGTCCAAAAGTATACCGCGTCGACGTGGTATAGTTTTGGGTAGGAAATCCATCAGATGTTGTCAAGATGGCAGCATAAGAGGACTTCACAAATTGTGCCAAGATGATCAGTTGTTTCCTCTCTTTACATGTTAATGGGAGTATTCAAGACAGTAATTAGGTGTCTCACATTGGCTTATTATGTACAAGCCTTGTGTGCTAATTATAATTGCTGGAAACTAGCCGAGGCTCCTCTTTGAATGATAAACTAGTCATGACAATAGATTAGCAGCTTTATTGCGCAAAACCATACCACGTCGACGCGTATAGTTTCGAGCAGAAAACCATTGAAGGTGGGTTTTCCTCCCCAAACCATGCCGCATCGATGCGGTATAGTTTGGAGCAAAAAACTATTAACTGTATGACTTGCCAATTGTTAAATTAGTAGAATATTTGGTCAAAAATCTCTACAAAATCAAAGCTTTTTGTGTATGCAGTACTTCTTCTTCTAGAGTCGGTTCTAGAAGATGTGGTCGAGGTGCATGTACACCATTACCAATGTTTAGTGACCATGTTAGTTCAGTTGCAGAGACGCAGCTTCATGATGACAGTGATAGCCAGGATCTAGGTCTGGGATCTTTGCATGAGATAGATCAAAAGGAAGCAACAATTGAAGCCTCACTACAGATAGTACCTTTTGAAATCAGACCAACTAGGTGTTATTGATGACGATGATAGCTCACTGCATTTAGATAGAGGGGAGGATAACCTTTCACAAACCAAAATTTTCAACTGCTTTGAGTGTCCTCCCATGCCATCATGTCGTCTCATTCCGCATGCCAAAGTTGTAGGCTTGAGATCAGATGTCAATGGTTTAAAGTCAACGTTTTCTAGAGAAGGATACATCAAGGAGAAGGGCGCATTTATTGTATCCTTGACCACATGCCAAAAAGAGGAAGCTTATGTGACAAGTACTTTTTGTTGGCCACTCTTGCTTTTTGCTTCAAAAAAAATTTTGGCAACAATTTTTTTCCTAAGTATGCTAGTTTTGCTTTCTACTTAAGATGCTATTATGGAGGAGTGGGATCCTATATGGAGACAAATTAATATGGAGCATGAAGAAGAGCTTGTTGCTCAACCAGAATTTGAATCTCTTTGTCACAAATATGTTTTTTTGTGTGGAAAGGAAATCACAGAACTGTGGTGTGGCAGGCTACCATCAAAGAAATGTACTCCACCAACAAAGATAAGCATTGTTGTGTTTTGTGCAATATTATTGATGCTGCAAAGGTGTTGGAGATACCTTTGCTGACGAGTTTGCAAAGGATGAATTTGTGATTTCATAGCTTAATTTTGAACATTTTTATATGCTTATAATTCTATTGTACATAAACTCAAATTTTGTGTGGCTTTCTCTACTATGAGCACACATGCTTTGGTGTCCTCTCACTTGAGAGATGAGCTTGTGAACCGCGACAACATACGTGCAACCGATCATGATGGTTATCTTCATGCATTACCCAAAGCAGATCAAAAACTCATTGAGAAACTTCGTAGAAGAGTCACGAAAGGAGAAGAACCATCGTATCCATTGACCAAGAGATATCTAGCACATCATTATTTGATGTAAGTACTTTTTGATATTTAAAATTTCATTTTCATAAAGTATATTATATTTGGTTTTTAAAAGTATAGATAGATGTCATTTTTATGGTCTTTTTAAATATATACAAAAAGGTTCAAATGTCCAAAGAGCTTCATAGTAGATTGGATAGCAAGAAGGATATCCTCTCTCTTGGATGATCTTAAGAAGGAAGAGAAACGCATAATTGGTGAGTTGTACGGCAAATATGGAGATCGTGTTGGAAAGGTATGTTTCTTGTTTGTTTCAGACATTAATAATAGTCTCTATGTTTTATAAGTTTTTGCATAATTTTAAACTCTATGATTCTAAATATAGTAGACCCCCGCCTTGGAAAAGAGTGGTATACTAAAGTGCTGAGTTTAAAGTGGGATAATGACAGTTGGGCTACATTAGAAAAACTAAACCGCATAGCATTAAATGACGCAAAGATAGAGAATAAAGTTCTTTAGCTATCTTTGTTGGAGGCTAGCAAGATTACTTGAGCCTCATGTGGTTTGTCCAAAGGTGACTACAAATTTCATAGGTGAGTCCAAAGAGTTAATATTTTTGCCTCTTGTGCTATTCTAGTGATGATTCACATTAAAATCTGTGTCAAACATGTGTGTTTATAGTTGGCTCAAGAGAGAGAGTTCCATTCAAAGAGTCCTTGATGGTGCTACTGCGCTCTTGATAGACTATGTTGATGTTCCAGGAGGAATCATTATCCCACCATACTCCACACTAGATCTTTACTACGGGGAGATTGTTGTGGAGGCGAGGAAATTTCTATTTCCTATTGAGGTGTCCCTAGAGAGCAAAAATAGTGAGGTGGAGTTGCAAACACTAAAAAAGACTGACTATTATTGTATGGCATCTCAGAGGCTTGTCTACAGGTGGATTTCATCACTATTAAACTTCCTTGACATCGTTAGCAAGCATTTGGTTCTTTTCTTACTTTTTCTTGCTAAATGTTCTATAGATATATCTATCATTTACTTGGGATGCGGCATATTGTGGCCATTCCTCTGCTAGCACGATCATGGGCTCAACTTGATAGAGGAGAGGGATGCATGTATCCTTCAGCTATGCATACTCGTTCACAATGGGAACTAGATCATTTCCCATGGTGGATAGAAATGGAGTAGGGATATGTTATTGTGCAAGAGAGAGAGAGAGAGAGAGCTACACTTTGCACAGATAAGAGCAGATTGCATGAGAAACGATGACATAGCACCTGACACACATGGAGTAGATTCTCAAGAGACTCGACAAAATGTTAGATTCAGTCATACTAGTGAGTATTTTATAAAAGATTTTAATGAATTTGGATGACTAATGGTGTGTTTTGTGTTTAATAAATATCTCTGAGACTAGGGTTGTGTATATGAAACAGTATCGCTTCCCAAGGATGAGGGAAACCAGCATGACATGGGGCCTGAGCCTGACATGGCAGGTGCTAGGCTAAAATATCTCTCTTGTATGTCTATATTGTATAAAAAACAATATTAAAGTCGTCCTTTCTTGACAGATATTGGTGCCACACAAACCTTGCAGCATTCATTGCGATTTGTTTCTCCTAGTGAGGAGCCTATTCTACATGCATCTGCCGGTCATAGATGCTTAGCTCTGGCCGGAGATTACATTTCTATGGCATGCGAGTTTCGTTTGGGTGTGCAAGCACCAACTTGGATTCCGCTTCATGGGCATATGGCGAGAGTACAATATACAGATTTTATTTACAGGAGGGGTGGTCGACTCGTTCCTTGGGCAGAATTTATTTTTCTAGATTTGCCTTTTGGAGGAGTTTTGTACTCTTCTCCATCGTAGCCACCATGGGATGCATTCATTGAGGAGCATGTGAGAGCTGCTATCCATTTGACACATAGTACATTGGCAGATTCCAGATGGCTGGTTGTCTTGGGTTTTGTTGCAGGTGACAACAAAATTTGCCTGTAGTTTGTGTATTGGTTATGTTTTTGGTCTTTGTCTATCACATTGTGTTTTCTATTAAAGGTGACAATCTATTTTGGATAGAGAATGTGTGTAGAGCATCTAACTTACTTATTCATTGACGTGTGGTAGTTATGCATCACTCTCCTTACGGATATGTTGAGGTTGGCGAAGATCGTCATGAGGTCGTAGCTCTAGTATATGATTTATGTATGCATTTAAGGTTAAATAATACTATTCTTGATATTTTACGCTTTTTGTTTGTGCACTTTGACAATTCGATGTTGTTCTTCGTTCACAGGTGTGGGAGTTCTACTGCATGTTTACATTGCTGAGAGTACACCCTTTTTTCATGTTGTAGGTATGACTCCTACAGATACCATCATGCGGCACTACATGCCAGAGACAGCATATGCGATGATGGATTCCAGTCTACCTTAACGTGGGTCTATGCAGCATTGTTCTTCATTTATTTCTTCCTTGGTGGAGCTTCTTTGTTGGCCTAAGGGCATATGCTTAGAGTTTGGTTGCGAGACTGCTCCAGTTCTTTGGGCATGTTTATGCTCTGGTTGTGCATGTGCATCCTTGGATAGTGATGCGGCTTTAATTTCGACGTATGTACTACCTATACTTCAGTCTCAGTCTAGTGGATGAGAGAGATGTGAGGCATCGACATCTGTAGATGTGGTGGATGAGGGATACATACCATTGGGTGGAAACCCGTTTGATGGCTTGTGAGCATTTATCTTGTCATGGATTCTTATGCAGAGGGACATACTTCATACTACATAAATGTGTTTTCCTAATTTTTATCTCTTGACATGCATTTGGGTTTTAGGAGACTAGTATATTTACCTACCATGGTATGACATAATTGTAGGTTGTTGATGTAGTTATGTGTATTTTTGTGGTCATTTCTATTGAGTTGATCTTTGATGAATTAACTTTTGTTTCATTGAAGTGCTTTGCTGGTATACATTGAGGCACAAGCAAGAAGGATGCTGCGAGATCCAAGATACGATACACATCCTCTCGACAAGCCACATAAAAGACATGTCTTAATTGATGATGAGTGTGATTCGTCATCATAAAAGTTTGCTGAAATGAAGAGACAATGTTTTTGTTGAAATGACGTTTTTTTATGTTCATTGTAGAATTCTTGTATTGTCCTTATTTTTGGAAATTTCATGCATGCAAAAATTGTTTACAACTCTCTCTCTCTCTCTCTCTCTCTCTCTCTCTCTCTCTCTCTCTCTCTCTCTCTCTCTCTCTCTCTCTTGTATGCCATTTTGTATGCGATGCAGTCCAATGTTGCAATACAATAGTGTTTTTGAGAAATGATGTTACTTTTTGTTTGTTGTAGCTATCTTGTAGGTTCCTTAATTTTGCCTTATCTTGTATAGAAATTGTTTAGAACTCTCTCTCTCTCTCTCTCTCTCTCTCACACACACACACACACACACACACACACACACACACACACACACACACACACACACACACACACACACACACACACACACACACACACACATTATTTGTAAGTAAGTCTCGCTCGATTGTGTAGTTTGCTCGGTGTATGGTAAGACTCCACCAACAGACCAGGGGTGAGGGCTTCTTTATACACTTGAAAGAATTCAGCAGGTAGTCCATCAATCCTAAGGTTTTATTGGGTTTTAGTTCTTCTATGGCTTTGTGAATATTAGATTGACAGATGGGAGAGTCTATTAAAGTCACATCTTCAGCTGGGATGACTCTTTTCCTATAGTCCCAAATAGTGTCCTTGCTGACTTAAATTTCTTCTCTAATGACTTCTTTTGGGCCGAAAAAGGCTTCAAAGTGATTCTTAGCATACATCAAGTTGCTCTGATTAGAGTCAATAGGACCAAAACCTGTATCAAGTCTTGGGACCAATTCTCTAGCATTCTTCCTTCTCAGTCTCCTAAACATTTCTTTTGATGATATGTCTGCCTTACACCTGCCCACCATTCTTTGAAAATAGAGTTGTGTGTTTTAAGGCCATGTCTTCTTCAAATTTGAGATGACATCTGAGGGTAGATATTTTGTTCTGGGTGTCAATTCCTACCTGAGGGGAGGCTTCCAACATACAAAGCTGAGCATAGATATGGTCTTTCTTTTCCTTCCTAGCCTTTGTGATTGCTTTCCTTGTTTTTATGAGGAATGTTTGTGATTGCTTCACTGTTGTGTTCCATCCTTTAGCAGGGGGCATTCCCTTAGAAAAAGCATCAGTCCAAATGCGAGTAATACCCTCTATTACCTCGGGTTTGGTGAACAATGTTGGATCAGTATGGAACCAATTGTTCCTAATCTTGTTGGCATTGTCATCTAGGGTGGTGAGGAGGGGGTAATGATCTGATATACAGGGAGTAAAGACAGGTTTAGATTTTATCCTATTAAACAAATTGGCTACTTGAGCGGACATATAGCATCTGTCAAGTCTGGCCTTTTTGGCCAGGTTGTTGTGCGCTCCTTGCCGCACTATCGAAGCAAGGGACTTGCCGATACACCATGTGCGAGCCACAAATGGCTCCAAGCACACAATAAGACTAATCTAGCAAGCTCAAGAGAGCAAAGGGTGTGTCACTCACCGCTCTACGCTCGTCTTCGTGGTGGATTCCTCGCCACGATGAAGAAGAAGCTGCAGTCGTGCCGCGCTCAACCGCTTCGCCGTCGTCGTGCCTTCGTAATGCTCGATTGCACACACACTCTCCCTCTCTCTCTCTCTCTCTCTCACATACACACACACACAAGGAGGTGAAGAAGAAGAAGATGGAGATGGAGATGGAGCAAGAGCACTCTTCTATTGCACAAATGAGAGAATAAGTGAATTGTAGGTTTAGTTGGCTTTTATATGAGCTCACCCCATTCACACTTGGGCGCCCATTCTTAGCCAACTAATCCCTTGAATGTCCCGGTTAGAGTGCGCCTCTCATCGGCGATCACTCTTACCCTTTTCCTATTGGTCCGACAAGCCCGGTACCTGACTCTACCAAATACATCATACACGTCCGTCGTAGGTGATGGGGTGTCCGTGAGCCGTGAGGGTTAACATGCCCCCCTTCCTGATGTAGATTCCGTCCTCGGAAGCTATTGAGTTGAAGCTCGTTCGTCGAGGTGGAAGAGCATTTGAGATGAATGTCCTTAGCCTTCTTCAGTCACTGCAAAATCAAACAACATTGGCACAGTAATTGCATCCTCATAAGTGAGTAAAAAGCATATGAAGTTTTAGGTAGACAAATTGATTGGTAAAAGAATTTCAAACAATTTGTCAGCAATGAACATTAAATTGCAATGTAATCAAATGCATAAACACATGTAAAGGTAAAAAATTAAACAAGTCTGGGGTCGCTAATTTGACGGTCGAAAGGCACTAGAGATCGAATATTAATACCATGGGTAAGCTTCTTAATTTTCTGTGGTTAATTAAGTTGTTTAATCGCGAGAGCCAAGTATTCATGTTCGAGGGCTGACTAGAGGCTATATCTAGAAGACCTTGTAGTTAATCTACCATAAAAGGAATTTCTCATGAAATCATCGCCTGACTGATTACTTTTTCTTTGACCCCCCAAAGTCTTTTCACATTGATTCAATTTGATGTGTGTGCTTATTTTGTATGCCTTGGGTTTTTTTCTTTTCAAGGAAAAGCGCCCACACTGGGAACCTCTAGGGCTCTAGTACCATAGGCAATACATGTGAGTGAAGTACCAAATCAAGCTGAGATTTCTCTTCCAGCTTAAGATTTTACAGTCTGGCACTTTGATTTTTTGTTTGTTCATTTTCAGCATTTTAATTTTGTAACTTTGGGGGGTCATATAACACTGATACACCTCCCCAGGCTCATCACACTAGTTAACTCCCTTTATAATACTTAAGCTAAAGGTCAATAGGGTCAAGCCCACTAGAAAGCCCTAGTACATTTCACACAATGCTGCCTAAATCGGATTAAGAACCTAAGTAACCATTGATTATTAGGAAGGCATTCCCCATGGTATTAAGAGAAGATTTCTAACACCTAACTTGGTCAAACTAGCTTAGTCGGACTGCTTGATTTTTAAACCTAGACAAGTGATTATGACAAAAAATTACATTGAATTAAATGTTTGATACTAAGCAAATGCGGTGAATATTAGGCTACCAATCACAATTAAAGCAGACAATCATAGATGCAAAAAAGATAAGGGGCAATGCTAATGGACAAGAAACACCTGTTTGTGTCGATGGTCGCGCTTGATTTGAAGAGTGAGTCGAGATAAAGATTCCATGAAGGTCCAAATCCTACCAATAGCAACACGCTCTTGTACACACTAGGAAACAAAAGGAATACCTCCAGGAGGCACATTAGTGGAAAAAGGTACCAACACTTATTGAACACAACAAAAAACATAAGGAATTCTAACCTAATTATTTGCACTCCCCCTAGAGAGTCAAGGGAATAGGATATTGTAGAGGTTGGGGGGAAACCCTATGGCTAAACCCCTATCCTCGTCGTCGAGATAAACAAAGTCATCATCCATGAGACCATATGTGCCATCCGTGTAGTCGTGTAAATTTTCTTCTTCATCATAGGTGCCCATGTTTACTAAGAAGGTCACTAGACGCCTATAGTCATCTTGGTCAAAAGGGTAGGCTTGTGCAATGGGAGAAACGCTCTCTACTAAGTATGGATCAGACGTGGTCAAGAGACGTATCAGCCATTCTAACTCCTCAAAATTCCTCTCACATGCTAGCGTACCTATCAAATCCCATTCACATGCAAGCACTGGAAAGACCATGTGAAATATTTGTAAAAAGTAACGAGGGTACCTCTCACCCAAGGCAGGAGTGGATGACTCTAGCGTACTAGCCATATCTGTACACGCAAATAGATGATGGTTAGAGTGAAAATATTACAAGGGTCGTGTTCTTGTGCATAATTTGTTTTATGGCTCTTGATCTTTTACTTTTTTATCTTGTTTTTTTGAGTATACGGCTTTATATATACATTCCCTAAGATTGGAGATTAAGAGGTCAGGGAGAAAGGTTGAGAGGGAAGCAAGTGAATAATGGATGTCCACAAACACTCCCCCCTTCCTTGGGTAGATCATACCGTTTGAAATGATGTCGTCACCCTTTGAAACCAATTGTTCCAGTTGGTAATAGGTGAGGATTTTTGCCAGTAGTTTTCTATTACCCTAGGTGCCTCATCAAGTTGCAAGGGTGGTAAGGTACTCTCCTAGGATCGAACTTGAAGTGGTTCATCAAGTGATTCTTGAACACTGGGAGGTGTGGATTCTTTTGTAGCTTCATGGAGGTCCACTACTATAGATGGAGGCTGTGTAGAAGCTTTTACCTCTATGGATGTATTACATGAGGAGCTAGAAGCTTTATGGAACTCCCCCCTTCCTGAGCTAGGTGGAATAAATTGGTTTTGCCTTGGAGCCCAAACTAGCTCTGGACTAGGTGTGTAGCATTCTGTGATCTTTCCCTTCCCACGGTCTGCCATTGGCTTTAGTGTTACACTGTTTGACTCATATGGGTTTGTTGTCGATAGGGAAGGACACATTTTACGTTTAGGTACCCAAATTTGCTCATTTCCATCATAGTAGCCTTGGGCTTTTAATAGTCGTTTTGGAATCCATCGTGATTTGGTCTTGAATCTCCTAGAGCGCGCTCTTGGTTTTCCGGGGAAATTTTTTCTTGGAATGGATGGGAGGGTTGAGGTAGTTGGACGTAAGGCCTTGGGGACCCATTGATATGTACTCTTAGGTCGTGCAGGTTGAGTACTTGCAATATTACTGCTTGCTGCAACTACAAGTGTTGAAGTGCTAGGTTCATGGGTAGCCGACAAAGACGAGTTAACCACCTTGGCTTGTGAATGTTGGCTATCCTTCAACTTTGCTAGAGTTTGCAACGTAGGTGACTTTGCTTGAATGATAGGGGTAAGAGTCGGTGGTCACGTCGTGACACTACCAGTATCCCAATCAATAGTGCATTTGGTTGCCAACATCCACGTGCGTCCCAGGTTTACGTTGCCTTCCATAGCTCCCGCGGGCATGACTAGAAACCTCTACACTATGCTTCCATTGTCATAGACAACAGGGGTCTGAAGGACTCCAAGAATAGCAGTTTTCTTTTTATTAATGCGCTTGACTTGCATCGTACTCGGGGATAGGGTCGGTTTCCCTAATTGACACCAAACTCCATAGGATAACAAATTGTGTATAGCTCCCGTATCTAATAAGGCATTGTATAGTACTTTCCCATAGGGGCTATTTAGCTCAATTGGGTATCGTAGGGGTGGCTCGGATTCTAATGAGTCGTCATCTGTGTCCTCGAAAAATGCTTGCGTGATTCCCAGATTAGCCTCTCGTTGGCGTCTAAGACGTTGTTGTCGTTCTCGAGCCTCAACTCTTGCTTGGATTTTTTAAAGCTCTGCTTGTTCCTTGGAAGCCTTCTTTTGATGGATGGCTTGCAACTCTTCCTGGCGTAGAGGATCATAATATCTTTTGAATTTACTCCCATTAAGGAATCCAATGGTTTCAACTCCATCTAGAGTCTCCACACGAATGGTACCTTGCGGGGTAATTTCACACACTCGATATGGTCCCTTACCAGCGTATTTCAATTTCTTCTTTTCATTACGTACCCCGTACATAAGAACTTTATCACCAACCTTGATGTCTTTATCCTTTAAATGGCTATCAAACCACTTCTTTCTCCTATCCTTCTCCACTAGAGCATTTTGCACAGCTAATTGCCTCTCTTCATCTAGCCTTTCCAGGATATATAATCGCTCCACTAAGGGGTTACCATCCCAACCTTCTTGAGAAGCTACTCGAAGACTAGGAATGACAAACTCCCATGGCATAACTGCTTCTTGGCCATACACCATCTTAAACGGTGTGCAATTAATAGCAACTTTATACGTAGTACGATAAGCCCATAAAGCTGATGTAAGCTTTAGGTCCCAATCAGTGCGATGAGCCTCGACTGTCTTTGTCAAAATGGAGATGAGAGTTTTGTTGGTACTCTCAGCTTGGCCATTTGCTTGGGGATAATAGGGTGTAGACTTGTGGTGTGATATCATGAAGTTTGATGTGAGTTCTTTTATTACTTCATTTATAAAATGAGTTCCATTGTCACTCACAAGTTCAAAGGGGCATCCAAAACGTGTGATAATGTTCTCAAAGAGGAACTTAGCTGTTGTTTTTGCATCCGCCTTCCGTGTTGCTTTTGCTTCAGCCCATTTGGTTACATAGTCGGTAGCCACAATGATATATCGTGATTGCGTGTTACGTGCAGCCGGACTAATCGGTCCTACAAAGTCTAAGCCCCACTTTTCAAATGGTTGAGTTACCTTGATGGGATGTAGAGGCATCCTATCCCTTCTTTGTGGCTTGTTGAAGCGTTGGCATTCATCATATCCCTTTGCAAAAAGTGATGCATCCTTAAACAGAGTGGGCCACCAATAGCCTGACTATAAGATCTTTCGGGCAGTCAACTTTCCTGAAAAGTGACCACCAGCTACGCCCATGTGTGCCTCTTGTAGAATATATAAATACTCATCCTCGCGGGCACAGCGTCTAAGAACATCATCTTTTCCTCTCTTATAGAGAGTTCCAGCCAATAAGCAATAGGGTTCGCATTCCTTGATTAATTTTCGAGCTATATCTTTTCGTAGTTCTTTGGGTGGAAAACCATTAATTAAGAAGTTAACAATCTTTTCACTCCATTCAGGCATTGTCTCAACAATGAACAAAGGAGTATCAGGCAATTCATCATCAACCCCCGTAGGAGCTTCGCCATTAGGGATACGAGATAAATGATCTGCCATGACATGTTTCCTCCCAGACCTCACAACAACGGTGAAGTCAAACTCAAGAAGAATTAACAACCATTGTGTAATTCGACCTGTGGAACACGGCTTGTTTACCAAATATAGCAATGCTTGATGATCAACATAAAACACAAACTTGGTAGCAAGAAGGTAATAGCGAAATTTCTTTACTGCGTAAATCATAGCTAGACCTTCGCGCTCTGTAGTAGTGTAGTTCATCTCGACATCATTTAATTGGCGACTTGCAAAGCTAATAGGGTAGTCCAATTTATGTTCTCCTGGTTGAGTTAGAACACACCCAATAACAAAATTTGATGCATCAATATGCACATGAAAAGGTACATTCCAATCAGGTGTTCGCAGGATTGGAGCACTTGTTAGGGCCTTCTTTAATAACTCATAAGATTGATGACATTCTTCCGTCTAGTGAAACTCGATAAGAAGCTTGTACAATGGACGCACTATCTCGGCAAAGTTTAAAATAAACCTTCGATAATAACCAACATGGCCCATAAATCTTTGAACTCCTTTATAGTTAGTAGGTGGTGGCAAATCGGCAATGGCTTTAATCTTACTCTCATCTATGGATATCCCGTTCTTGGACACTATATGCCCTAGAATGACTCCATGCTTAACCCAAAATTGGCATTTGAAAGGGTTCAATGAGATGCGATAAAATCTGCACCTTTCAAATATTTTTTGTAGATATAACAAATGCTTCTCCCAAGAAGAATAAACACAAAGGTCGTCTAGGAAAGATTCACAAAACTCCCTTAGAAATTCTTTAACCGCATTGTTTATTAATTGTTGGAATGTAGCAGGGGCATTCGTTAAGCCAAAAGCCATAACACGAAATGCAAACACTCCAAACTCTGTGATAAAAGCAGTTTTAGCTTGGTCCTCTAATGCAATTGTGATTTGATTGTAACCAGAGTACCCATCTAAAAAGCTATAAGCTTCCTTGTCCGCAACTCTTTCAAGCACATGTTCTGAATATGGCAAGGGATAATGATCTCTCCTAGTGGCTGCATTAACTTTCTTGAGGTCCACGCACACTCTTAGTTTCCCATTATTTTTTGGCACAATGACTATTGGAGAAACCCATTCTGAGTGCTCAATAGGGTATATGAATCCACATTGGATAAGTTTTTCAATCTCCTCTTGTACAATTTTGGCGTACTTAGGATTCATTGGATAGGGTCGTTGCTGGACGGGTTTAGCAGTGTTGATCATGGGAATTGTATGTTGCACCACAGAAGGTGGAACGCCCTTCATGTCATGATATGTCCAAGCAAATATATCCTTGTATTCCTTGAGGAGCTCCTTAAGTACAGCCTCTTCAGTTTCGGTAAGGTCTTGAGCAATAAAGACTGGTTTAGACTCCTCACCTGGTTCTGCTAATTCTATCTCTTTAACTACCGCTGGACCATCATAGACTCCACTGCTTCCATTGGTAGGTATTCGTTGGGCTTTGGCATACACAACCTTTCGCTCCCCCGTGGTATAAGATTTAAAATGTTCAAGAGCCGTATGTAAGTCAGCAGGCTCTTGTCCTGACGGAGACCTTTCTTTTAGTTCTGCCTCCTTTTGTTGTTGTGCTAACTCTCGGTTTTGACGTCTTCTTATAGTTCAACTCAATTTCGGCTCTATAACCTCCAATTGAGCGAGGTCAATGGGTCGCGGGCTGCACCACATGACACTCTGGAGATGTTCACCCCAATTGTCTACTAGCTTTCGATGAGCATCACATGACCCTAGATAGCTAAGCCATTCTGCAGTAGATCTTTCCTTGTTTATCCTAGCTCTCACATTTGCTCGATATCGTCTTCTCTTATATGACCTTTGTTTCTTGTTAAGGTTTTGATTTTGGTAAATGTTTGAACTCGACTCGCTTGATAGGTCTTCGCTTGTATCTTCTTCACTCTCATATAAATTACCATAGATGGTCGTACTAGACCTTGAGTGTTCAGTTTCTATACTTGGCTCACTCGATGTTTCCTCAGGTTCTGAATCCATTTCTCCCTGAGATTCCGTTTCTGATGTGTATTGGCCTGAAGCCTTTGAGGAATCATCGGTTTCACTCTCAGGTAGGTGTGCCTCTTTCTTATCATCGGATGTTACATGCGCTACACATAACATGTTTACTGGTGCAATGTGTGGTATCTCTTCCCCATCTGGTGTTACCCAGGTTGTTCATCTAGCTCCCCATGTATCTATATTTGCCGCTAGGTGTACCCAATCGACATTGACTGACTTAGCCATTCCGGGTAGGATATCCATATAAGGAGAGTTCTCCCCAATATCCGTGTCTTCGCTACACGTGTAACAATACTGTAATGGAGCTGAGTGAATTGTTGTGTCTGATCGATTATCAATGATGAATTTATTTCCTAGAGGATGCGTTCGACCACTTAAAAGATCAACTCGAATGACAGAGTCTTGGAACTATAAGTAGACGTGGTTTTTGGACCAGTCATGCACCATTTTTGCTTCCCTCATGAATGGACGCCCTAAGATCATCTCAAATGACATAGGATGCTTAGAAAAATCCATAACAATGAAAGTTTGCCTTACCTTGTGTCCCAAGACCTTGATTTTGAGATCCTTTAGCATTCCAATAGGCGTAACAATAGATCCATTAGCCATTTTTACCACTACGCTTGTGGCTTCAAGGTGAGGTCGCCCCATAGACTCCCAACAACTCTTTGTCACCATGCTGACTCCCGCACCACCGTCAAGGACCCCCTTTACAGTTAATCCTTTAGTAGTGATTGGTAGAGTAGCATTAGATTCATCACCTTCAAAGTATTGCCCCAACTTGTTAACGGGTACTTCAATTACAGATTCATGTCCCGCTAGGTCAGATGGTGGTGCTAAATGTTCCTCATCATTCATTACCGAGTCAGGTTTGTTCATATGTGAAAAATGTGGTAATCCGGCCTGTAATTCTCCATTGAGGAAGGCTCGAAGAGCTGAGACTAGCTCGGGGTCTTTATATAGTTTGGACATGATGGTAGTTCTAACTTCTGAAGACATGAAATCCATCAATTTGGCAACATTTAATGGCATCTTGTGGGACGTAGGACCCTGACAAGAGAATGGTGAAGATGGAATCTCCACTTCCTCAAGGGGGTTGGGCATTCCCTCACCAAACATTCTCTCTAGTAGGAAAGGTGTGTGTCCACTTTCAGATGTCCTACCCTCACTCTCTTCCTGAATGATACTAGGTATAGCTAACGGCCTATAGTTCTTGTGAGGTTGAACTTGTGTGGGAAACACTGTGTCCAACATCTGGATATGTTTGGGTTCAGGTTCTAATGTTCGTTGAGTTTCTTCCACCAAACCCCTCAGTTGTTGGACTCGTTCAATTTCCACTGTTGGGTTTGGATAGGTTCTAATCTTTCTCTTGCAATCCTCATTTTTCGTCTCTTGTGGCTTATCTTGGGGGTTCGCAACTGGGTGGTTTAACTTTGAATACTCTTTTGGTGTTCGTCATAATTCCCTCTCGTGATCCTCCTCACTGGCTTTTTCCTTTGTAGTAACAGTTTTGGTCTCCGTGGTCTTTATCGAATCTGAGTCATCCTCAGGGTCATTCATATACACGGGATCCTCTCCTGTCCCTATGTTAGTCTTTGAACTAGGTTTTGAGCTAGAAGCATTAAGGGATTTCTTTCTTCGTGTTTTCTTCTTTCTCGCTCGGCCAATGGATGCAGCATCTCTCTCTTCGAGGATGTAATTTTGCTTTTGGAGCATCGACCGTGTGAGTGCATTCACTGGTGCTATGTTTATAGTTGGTGGTGTCCCATCAAAAATCTCTATTATGTTCAATGGTGTGATTTTCGGTGCGTTTGGATTGTTAGGACACTGTGCGATCAAATGATCTATGCCACAACGATTACAAGTGAGTATTGGCATTGCCAATGCACTCCCTTGACTTGTTTGCATTAGTGCGGCATTATTTTGCATTCTAATGGGGCACTCAGCTACTCGATGTGGTCCACCACATTCGTAGCACTGAAGAGGTGGTCTCTTGGTAAAACTATTAATGTTTTGGCCTCTTGCTGCTAGCGCAATAGCTTGATATACCGGTTTGATTTGTCCCCAATGGTCTTCCATATAGTACATGGGACACTCCTCAAGCATGTCGACTCCATAGGTGATACTAGAGTCTATGTCCTCTTTGCAATCTACATAAGTACTAGATGACTCGCAACCTATTTGGTTCATAGGTGTAACTCTTGGATGAGGGGGTTGCGGTCCTAGCACTGGAGGTGGCAACGGTGTGGTTTGGACCACATTTTGGGTTCTAGGGACCATGTGTTGTAATGGCAACTGTTGTTCCATGGGTGGGGTAGGCATCAATGCAGGAACTCGAGGTGAGTCTGCCCAAGCTATAGGCGGTCTATTTTCCATGATGCGTTTAAGCATTAGGCAATCCTTCGCTTGATGGCCATACCTACCACACGCGTTACAAGTCCCGTTAAACTTTACTCTGAAAGTAGGGCATTCACTCGTAGTATGTGGGCCCAAGCAAATTGAGCACCATTGTTGCTCCCTTCTTGGATACATATGAGTGTTTTGTGGAGCACGATTACCCCTAAGGCTTTCTTGGATGGCCTTTGTGAGATCTGCCAAAGTCATCTTAGATATCGTTTGCTCTTTCACGATTGGCTTTATCTTCATTGGCTCGGCAGACACTCTTTCTCCTGCAATCATTAAATTATCCTCCAATTGGATTGCATTCATGGTGACTGCTTCCCAAGTAGTGATACCTCTAATGACTAGGCCATTATAAATACTTTGATGTCGTAGTCCCCTAATGAATCTATCGAGCAATTGGTTGTTGTTGAATCGCTCGTTTGGATTGCATCGAGAATTCAAATTCTTTAGGCGACTAATGAAGTCTCTCAAGGACTCACCTTCTTCTCGTTGGGCTTTCTGGAGCTCAGAGGCTACACCCCAAAGTACTCCCTCTCGTATGTATTCTTTTAAGAACAGTCTCCTAAGAGTAGAGTAGATCGTTTTCTCTTCTACTCTTAAGGTTCTATACCAATCTCCAGCCTTTCCGCTTAGGGTCAAACTCAAAGCCTTACACTTATGTAGCTCATTGTGCTCTTCCAAGGAATCGCACACATGTTCAAAGACTTCCATATGCTTTCTAGCATCTCCGTCTCCACTGAATTTCTGTGTGAGCTTAGCTACTTGAACTGCCTTGCTCCTAGGCTCTCTATCAGGTGCACTACACATGTTTTCCGCAATAGAGCGACCGATAGTTTGAGCAAATGCTGCCAAATCTCCTATTTGAGTAGGTATAATGGGTGTATGTGCTCCTGGAACCACATGTGAGATGGGAGTTGGCCTTGGCCTTGGCATACGCGCGGCTCTTGAGTCCCAAATTTCGTATGGTGGTGTACCTGACGGTGGTCCAAAGTTTATAGGCGTGGCCCTAGGCATAGGGGGTGCCTGATATGACATGTTAATATTAAATGGCATAGCTCCACTTGTATAAGAGCTTGGATAATTCCATTGTGGATTGTAAGCTCTTGGAATAATCGGAGGTGTAGGAGCTACATGAGACTGAGGTACGACAGGTGCACATGATTGATACATACATGTAGGTATAGTTGGGGGCACTGTGCTACTAGGCATCGGCGCAGTGTTAACAAATGAACTCCATGGTGTACTTCTTGTCATGCTCACCACTGGGATATGCATGGTAGCCGTAGTGTCATTAAGAGAAAGATGAGCTAGATCTGGGAAGGTAAAGTTGCCACTTGTGGGCTCAGATTGTACTGAGGCTCTTGGCGAAACAACATATGGAGGATCAATGGGGCTCACTGAGGGAGTCTCCATTTGTGACAGGGTTGGTTGGTTGGCCTTTCCCGTATCCAAGAATCTCATTAGGCCTGTTGAAGGCATGTTGATCCCTGTGTTCTGTCTTTCTAACTCGACAATCCTATGGAATACATCACAGACTTTTTGTTGTTGCTCATCTATGCTAGTAGCACCCGATGTGGATTGTAGAACATCTAACCAACCCACATGATAGGTGTGTCCTGTGTACCGATCAGTTAAAGCTTCTGCTTGTAGGTCATACTCCCAATTTTCGTTTAGGAATATCCCATCTAGGCCTAGCGTGCTGGAGGTTTCCCTTGAAGTGGAAGCATTATTGCTCCCCATAGCTTGCCCCTCCATGAATGCTACCTTGGGAGCACTCGGTTGCTCGGCTGGCATGATTGTTGTCATAGGAGCCTTTGCTTTCAGGGCTTGACTTTGTTCTAGCTTTCGTAGGTTCTCAATTTCCCTCTCCCTTGTTGCTTGTATATAGCGTTCGATCTCTTGTACTTCGGCAAGACTCCTACCATCGGGTAGTAAAACCTTAGAGGGAGATAGTCCTAAAGGATCAGGAGGTGCAGTGGATGGAACATTCACATGCACACTCTCAAGAAGCATAGGGTCCATTTTAGGCATGAATGACGAATTTACTTCCCCACTCCGTTCATTTATTTCATTAACCGCATGTTCGGAGCGAGTAGCTCTACTAAGGGTCTCTTTTAAGCGGCTAAACACGCTGGACCCGGGCCGTGGGCCCATGGCATGCATGTCTTGACTTGAACTATCAGGGTTTGGTGTAGGATACCCCTCCATGACTTCGTAGTCAGAGGAAGAATCACTAGACGCGATATGAGGATCTTGGGTCGCGCTACCTTGAGTCCTGGCCGAAGTTCGAGAACCTAGGGTGGAGGAATAATGGGTGCCCGCGTAAATGGAGGCACTACCAATATGCTCGTGCCCTAACACTCCTCCAGAGCGTAGGTTCATATGATTTGGATCCCCTAGAAGTGTCAGTGAGGGCCCGTGAAGGCTGCTCACCTAGTAATTTTGGGTGTTTTGCAACCCAAGTCTTTTCTTATTTATTTATTTTTTGATTTTTTGGTCCTTTTTTTCTGACCCAGCTATAGAATAGAATGTATGATAGCTCAAAACAAGCGTCTCGGTCAGAGGGACATGCCGTGCTTTACAGCCCTCCGTTTGGTCACTTTATGCCCTCAGAATTCCTAAAACCGTCAATTTCTAGTAGGGAACTAGGCCCAAATTAGAAAGTCTAAGGGTGCAAGTGGGAAGAGAAGGGAGGAGAGTGGAGGACTTGCCCCACATGCTCTCATTCCCTCTTGAGGGGGTAGGGTATATATATAAGAGTGAGTCTAGTATATATCATAAGACTGAGGGCTTGGGCTTGGGCTTGGGGAAATGATCCCGATCCCGATCAAAATTTTAGTGTAGCCGCCCAGTCACTCACGCTTAAATATTTTCGGTTTTTTTTATTTTTTTTATTTTTTGGGCGACGACCGCGCGCGGTTTTGGTGACCCTTTCTTGGCCACACACACTATCACCTACCTAATCTCCTAGTCAACAACTCACAGCTCACTACCTTATCTACTTCCTAACAGTGCTGCTAACCACTAACTAATCTACTAACTAATCTGTTAACTACTTACTGACAGTGAGCTAACTATCCACCTACTTCCTCTCTCACTACCTTACTGTGCAAAGACTGTGTGCAGGCAAACCTTGACAAAAAACTGTGTATAGACTGTGTGCAAGCAGAAATTGCTAATTGCCTTCCTACTTATTCATTCACTGCAAACAAGCTAATGATTACTAATTGTGCAAAGACTGTGTGCAAACAGAAAACACAACATTATGAAGAAATCACAGAACTTGCAGACAATACAGAAATTAACAACTTGCAGAAAAACAACTCATTCCTCTTCCTCTTCCTCTTCTTTCCTACTACAAACAACTCATAGGAGAAGCACAAAGTGCCTCTTGGGCTTAGTGCAGGGCGATTCCCCAGCAGCGGCGCCAAAAATGTGCGCTCCTTGCCACACTGTCGAAGCAAGGGACTTGCCGATACACCGTGTGCGAGCCACAAATGTCTCCAAGCACACAACAAGACTAATCTAGCAAGCTCAAGAGAGCAAAGGGTGTGTCACTCACCGCTCTACGCTCGCCTTCGTGGTGGATTCCTCGCCGCGATGAAGAAGAAGCTGCAGTCGTGCCGCGCTCAACCGCTTCGCCGCCGTCGTGCCTTCGTAATGCTCGATCGCACACACACTCTCCCCCTCTCTCTCTCTCTCTCACATACACACACACACAAGGAGGTGAAGAAGAAGAAGATGGAGCAAGAGAACTCTTCTATTGCACAAATGAGAGAATAAGTGAATTTTAGGTTTAGTTGGCTTTTATATGAGCTCACCCCATTCACACTTGGGCGCCCATGCTTAGCCAACTAATCCCTTGAATGTCCCGGTTAGAGTGCGCCTCTCATCGGCGATCACTCTTACCCTTTTCCTATTGGTCCGACAAGCCCGGTACCTGACTCTACCAAATACATAATACACGTCCATCGTAGGTGATGGGGTGTCCGTGAGCCGTGAGGGTTAAAAGTTGTCTCTATTGTAATTTTGCCATGTGAATTCTCCTTCAGTTCCTGCATCCCATAGGTCATGCATTAGGAAATTTTGGAGGTCATTTGGAGGGCCTTATTGAAGAGAGAGAAAAGAAGGTGCAGCCAATGAGGAGCAACCTTACGTAACATAGAAATGAATGAAAAACAAAACAAAAATGAAAGAAAATAGTTTAAAATATTCAGTTTTGTCCCATTTTCGTAAGGTAACTTCCTCGTCTCACAAAGTAGGGCCCACTACTAGTAGCCGTCAAGTTGCTGACACCTGAATACTGATTGATAGCTAACTCTCTCCCTTCATTAGTAGATATCCACTACCTTTATGAAAGGCTTTCAAAACTCATTCTCCCTCCATTATACCTATGTCTTCGTCTTCTACCCGCCCAAGAAGTTCTAGAGGTTGCTCTACACTATCCCCAACTAGCCTCACCATTAGTGTGCCAAGAAGACCATGTAGTAGCATAAGCACTATCTCAATATCAAACTCTCTCACTACATATAATAGGTGGCAAGAGCAGAGGATAAGCAAAGGTTCTTGGGTTCTTATGCAGCCAAGAAGGAGAAAAAGCTCGAAATCAACAAACATGTTTTGTTCTGCATGGAAAGCAAGAGTTCTGGATTTCAAAGTCGAGGTTGGAAGAAGACTGTGAAAGAAGTCTTTGTTCAACATGTTTTCACTCACTCTGATGTGATTGCTAATGGCGGTGATGTCTCCATGGTGCATAATCCACAGTGCAACTATAAGTTAATTATTTAGCACTCCTCTATCAATGTTATCTTACATTTCAAATGTGAATCTGTTTTTTTCTTCTCTTATTACAGGTATATAATTAGGTTCTACAGATGTTTGTATTTATTTCTATTCTCTTACATTCACAGATGTTTATCCTTCCTCATATGAGGAATGGGAGCCATTGGAGTGCATTATAGGTCTCATCTCTGTGACCCATGCTCATATTGGGGTCTTGCAATATGCTGGAAAAACTAGCAAAAGCCTGGCAAACGATGGTGTTTTCTTCTATGACCATTTCTACCAACTCAATCAAAGGAATTAGAAGGAGTTTTTCTGAAGTTTTGCTCTATAGGGATGTTCAGAGGTCTCTCCAAAACTCTGTACCCACTAAATTGGTGAAATTGAAAATTTATGTCCTGTTGGTCTCTTTGTTGAGTTATTTCATACCTGCAAAGTGCATGTTGCTAAAACTATGTTGCTTTGCAAATCATTTGATTCCCTCTTGAGTGATAAGCTTCTTGATCAAGGGTGGCATGTGAAAGAAACAGATGGCATATGTTGCGAGATTGCTCTTGAAACTTTCATTGTCAAGTATATGCTTGCAACACAAACAGTAATAATCTCCTTTTGCTATGTGCCTATGGATAAAGAGGCAGCAAGTTTGGCAAACAATATTGTCATAGACGTGGAAGTGGTGGACAAAGACCTAAATCTTATGACAGTAATTACAATAAGGCAGCAATGCAATCTTTTGCAACTTCAACATGACATAGTGGAGGAGACTGCCGACATTGACTCCGTAAACTTTTATTTCTTGCTGGGTGGACGATGAGTAATGCAATGAAGGGAGAAGCATTTTCTGTGTGGAGATCTTTCTCGTCGTATTCAAATTGTTCCCATGTAATCTAGAATGAATGGCTTCAAACAAATGTAACTTTTTTGACTAGTTTATTCTTAATATCAAGTGTTTGCTCAAGTCTCTCTCTCTCTCTCTCTCTCTCTCTCTCTCTCTCTCTCTCTCTCTCTTTGAGTATTCGAAACACATAGACAGGTAGACAGTATCAATTTAAGGTATAAACAATGAATTACTAAGTACATTTGTAAGTACAAATTCCAATGTGCTCAATGGGATTAAGTACATTGCCTGCAGGTATAGGACCAAAATGTCCTCTAGGTAAAAATGATGAAGATGCCCTTCAAATGAAGGTGGGGAAATAGTAGTGCCTGGTGGATTAAGTAAACCCTTATGTGGTGTGTCATCAATCAACAAAGTATTGAGAGCATCATAAGGCACATTGATCTGCTCAAAGGGCTTGTAGAAAAGTGGTACATTAGCTTTATTTGGGTGGAAATGTCCCGCAATGGAATTACAATTTCTTTGACTATACACAAAATAAAAATCCGATCTTTGAATTTCAGCCAAATTGCAAACTATGATAACAAGGGGATTCAGGTTTTGGGCCTGCATTGAAGACCAGATAGCAACCCTAAACCGTGGAATCAAAAAATTCAAAAATTACTTTGTGCTTGGTCGAATTACTACTCTGAGATTTCCCAAGCGAAAACTATGTAAATCGGAGAACTCTGTATGTACATTGTACGGCTATCGTAGCAGCAACAATCCATTGAGGTCCAAGATAATTAGTCTCTGCAATCATTTTGTGCATACATATAAGTAGTTAGAAACAAAAAAGAGTATATTATTTAAGTACAATGGATATTACCGGAACAACCATATCTACTTGAAGCAAGAGTCCATACTGGTCATGTCTAATGTTGACATTCTGTTGTTGAGTGTCGATGTTCCCTTTTGTATTACCAAGGGTATCCACCTCTTATGGTTGTGCAATACAGGACTCTTGTTTTTCCATGGCCGAATGGTTAACCTGTTTTGTTGTTTGTTCCTGGATTTGATTTGCAATGTTGGCCTCCTCCTCTACATGGTCAAGACACTCTGTATCTTCTCTCGGCTCTGAAGAGCTCTTCACATCAGAAATTACACGAGATTGGACTCCCTCATATTGATCATGTGCCGCATATTGTGCCACAGTAATAGGCACTCCCTTATCCTCCTCTACTTGGCCTAGAACCTCTGTTGCATTCTTCGACTTTGAGGATCATTTTACATCTGCATTTTCAAGGGCTTGGTCTACTTCACATTGATCAACCCCAACTTCGGATTCAGCTGCTCCAACTGCAAAGCATACCGGTGTTTGTTCCTCTAACATGGGGTTAGTTTTAGGGATTCGGTTTCCAGTGGTGGAAATTGGCATGACTTCCTCATCACCGGTCATTGCTAAAGTTATTATATGGTCGTCGACAAAACTGTCTTCTGCATCTAAAATTCTTTGGGTCGAAAGAGATAGTAGATGTTGAATCATTGAAGCACGGTACCTTTGTAAATTCCAAGGTATAATTTTCCACAGCATTCTGCAAAATTAGGTTAACTTGTGGTCAATACTGTAATTAATAATAGCACCAAGTTGGTCTAAACCATAGCAAGGAAATACCTTTGACATAAATGGATTCAAAGCAAAAAAAACACTGTAGTATGTACTTTGCATGGAGAAGACATCTCCAACCACAGGAATTTGGATCTGTCTAATTAGACACTTTGACAGCTTTAAAGGTTGACTTGTAGAGTTCATGATTTCCACAAAGCCTTCCATAGACATGAAGTAATCTTTTTACACATCTATGAATAGTGAAGGTTATTTGTTATTAACAATATTGAGGTCATAACCATAGCCCAAATAAACACTCAAGGTTTTATCCACATTCACACTCTTATCTCTGAATGTATTCCTTGTATGGAGTTGATAGTCCATACCACTTGTTTGTCCAGTTCAATGCATACAAGACTCCAATGATTATTTGATTTGTATGGCAACACCAGAGTTGTGACATGAAGCATTGGACAATGGACAAACCATCTCTCCAATGAGCCATGAGGGGTGTTTTTTATTCGGAGTGGCATAGACAACTGTGGATCTAAAACATATATTTCAGTATGGGTTTCTTAAGGGAGCTGGCTCTTTATTAAGGTACAATAAAAAAGAAGGATTTAATTAGAGACCAAGTACCAAAAAAAGGATCTTAAAGGTAGAGAAGAGCACTTACTTTAGGCATAAATAAACAATAGAGTCTGGAATTTGTGCATTGGGATTTTTCAAAATCCCAATATCAACAGAAACCACTGCTAATTGCCTAGTATCATCAGCAAGGGGAATGGTTGCTAACAGACCTTCTTTGATGGAATGTAAAATATCATTGTTTCTTTCATTTAAGTCTGTGGTAACTTGCCCATGATTTCTCCTCTGGGCCTCTTCATCATCAGCAGTAGTTTGTATCCTCTTTAATTTATCTGCTTCCAGGTGACGTCTTTCTTCTTGCTCAGCTCTGGCTCTAGTGTTCACATCATGAGTAACCTCATGAATCTTAACCCCATGATCCCGGTGGCCTGGTGGTATTAGCATTATATCCTTCATTTTGGGGTCAATAAACTCATTAGGGATAAGGAGCTTATCATATCTCCAACGTACTCTCTTGAGCGTCTCACTGTCCTTGTCCATTATTTTCACCCAGTGAGCATGAGCAGCAACAATGGCGATATCATTAAAATACTCCAATAAAAAATCTTATGTTGCTTCTTGAAGACAGAGCAGGGCAACAGCCTTCCATCTCATTGTACCAGCACATGCTTCCTCACAAATTTTCCTTACTGCTCTTTGAAAAGGAAGTTTAGGGACACAAAGCTCAATACATTTCTGAGCTTTTCTGATCTCCTTAAATAAACCCATGTTTCTTTGAATATTCTTCATTCTTGGTCCATTCAATATCTTCATTGGTTTACCTGAAGTTTTCTTCTTACTAGCAGACCTTCCACATGCTTTCTTTGCAAGCCCTGGTCCTTTCCCTGCCTTCCTTGTTGTTGCCTTGGTTCTTGCCTTTCCACTGTAAGAGAAAAATGCAAAGTATCTCTCTCTCTCTCTCTCTCTCTCTCTCTCTCTCTCTCTCTCTCTCTCTCTCTCTCTCTCTCTCTCTCTCTCTCTCTCTCTCTCTCTGTGTGTGTGTGGATCACGACACGTGGGCTCAGCTTTGAGATGGGATAATAGCCTATTGCGCGTCGTGGTCCACAAGTGGATGGAGAAAGATTTGAAATCTAGATCATGCCTTTTAAGCAACAAGCCTCAATTTTATTGGTGATGAAATAGTGTGTAAAATAGTAATCTTGAGATGCAGTACAATCTGTGTGTGTGTGTGTGTGTGTGTGTGTGTGTGTGTGTGTGTGTGTGTATGGATCATGGCGTACGGGCTCAAAACTAAGCAAAGAGACAGTCCATCATGCCCCGTGTTCCATTTCGTGACATCCCTCTCTTTCTGTGTGTGTGTGTGTGTGTGTGTGTGTGTGTGTGTGGATCATGGCGTGCAGGCTCAAAACTAAACAAAGAAATAGTCCATCATGCCCCGTGTTCCATTTCGTGACATCCCTCTCTTTCTCTCTCTCTCTCTCTCTCTCTCTCTCTCTCTCTCTATGTATCTTCCTCTTTCAAACCAAGCAAGCAATCAAAAACACTATCTCTCCCACACTCTCTCTCTCTCTCTCTCTCTCTCTCTCTCTCTCTCTCTCTGCCTCTTTCAAACCCAACAAACACTCAGAAACTCTATCTCCCTCTCTCTCTCTCTCTCTCTCTCTCTCTCTCTCTCTCTTATCATGAATTCAAGTTGCATTTGTTACTATATATGTACACGTATTTTTGGGTTGTTAAAAAGTACTTATTGTGGTCGTACCACCCATTGAATGCATGTCCTTGTAACACGTGTACAATAATATTCGTCTTGCTTCGTTAAAAACGCCAACAGTAATGTCTATTATTGCATGAGAGAGAGAGAGAGAGAGAGAGAGAGAGAGAGTTAAGAAGGCCTCTGCCTCCTTCAAGGTGCAGGAATCAGAAGGTTGAAGACCCAAAAAAACATTCCCAGTCCTGAATCTCTACTCCAACAGCAATGTCTAGTCCTGACAAAGGTAAAGTCAATCTCTTCACTTTCATTTGGTCCATAGTTTACTTGTGTCTAGGAATTGTGCTTCAAAATGTAAAAGACCATTTCACAATTCACCAACCAATATTGGATCACGGCACGCCAGTAATGTTGTGGACATTCGTTTACATACTCCGCGCGCCGTGATCCTCTTTTGAAATTGTACAAATGTTTATTTTGAAGAATAATATTCTTTGTTGTTTTGGTAGGTATTCCATTGTATGAAAGCCTATTAAGTGGATCACGGTGCGCGAGAAGTTTTGTGGACGTTTGTTTACATATTCCGCACACCGTGATCCTCTTTTGAAATTGTACGAACATTTTTTTTGAAAAATAATATTCTTTGATGTTTTGGTAGCTATTCTATTGTATGAAAGCCCTTTAAGTGGATCACGGCGCGCCTGGAGCTCTATGGATTTTGGTTTATGTACTTTGCGCGCCGGGATCCACTTGTATGGCTTTTTCTCTTCACAACTATAAAGCAATTTTGCATTCTATCCATACAAATCATTTTATGTTAATGTCTATACGATTAGCTGGGAATAACTGTGAGATACCTAGCTATAGTTTGTTCTAAACTTATATGATCATTTGGTGCTCTTATTTTTATTTATGTTTGATGAAACTTATATTTGTGAGTATGAAATAAAAGGCAAGATTACGATCACATAGGAGGAAGAGGCAGAAAATAGATCCCGAGCGCATTGTTGGCCAAGCAAACGTTCGGAGAAGACTGCTGGGAGTTGTTAAAAACATCAATGAAGAGGAATGTAGAGTTCACAAAACCCATTGATATATCTGTTGTTGTGGAGCCTGCCCTGAGTTTGGAGGAGCCTGCTCTCGGTTTGGAGGAGCTCGATACTGATCAATCTGTCGAAACAGAGTCCCCTCCAATATTTACTTTACCGAACTCACTTAAGAGAGAAGTGGATTTTTCAGCACCTACTTTGTAGAGTGCCCAATGTGTTACAACAATCCAAAAGAGAAAAGAGGCAGTTATTTATGAAGACCCTACAATGATTGATGAAAGGCTTTTAGATTTTGCAGTTTCGTCTGGGATTGGTGATAAGTTTGATTTGGTCTCCTGCATTTTTAATGCTCCATTTAATCTTGATGTTTTTATAGCTGAACAGAGTGAAAACTTGAAGCTGGAACGAGAGAAGTTTGATCTTCACACTCAAGAGGGCAAGGTTAATGTTGGTGAAATGTTGGTAGTCCATTTAAAAGACTGTGATCCTAAAAGACAGTCTTACAAGAAGTCCTAAAAGACTGGGATTGGTGATAAGTTTGATTTGGTCTCCTGCATTTTTAATGCTCCATTTAATCTTGATGTTTTTATAGCTGAACAGAGTGAAAACTTGAAGCTGGAACGAGAGAAGTTTGATCTTCACACTCAAGAGGGCAGGGTTAATGTTGGTGAAATGTTGGTAGTCCATTTAAAAGACTGTGATCCTAAAAGACAGTCTTACAAGAAGTATAATCAGCTGCCTCTTATGTGCAGGCCCCATTGGTGCAACTTACATGAACGGGAGTGCAAGCTAATTCAAGAATCATTTGGATTTTTAATATTTTTAAATGGATTATTTACAAGTCTTATGAAAGATCCTAAGGAGGTCATGGAGGAACACGATTTATCAGCATATGAAAAAGAGGAAAAGAATGAGGAATATATTGAAGTGACGGAGATAGAGGAGTCAATTAATCTTGAAGAAGAAGCAAAAGAGGTGAAATGAAGCAATCTTCTCTCAGTAAAAACCTCAGATATCAAGCTACCTCTAGATGTGTCAGGTTTCAATGAGTGGCAAGCCACCTTAATGCTACCAGGAGTGCCAGAGTTTAAATTTGGAGATAGGTCATACATTTTCCTTCATGATATATAAAGTATTTTTTGTTTGCGGGAGGACTTTGCACTGGCCACTATCTCCAACTATCAAGAGGAGAGGAATGGATTTGTTTCACATGACAATAGTGTAGTAATATGCTGTGTATGTGTAGTAATATGTTGTGTATGTGTAGGCAATGGAGATCTCCAGTAACCCATTGGACTGCCTTAAACTCTGCTTTGAAAAGGCCGAAAAGTATAAAGAAAGCCTTCGTGATGAAGCCACATTTCAAAATATTCGAATTAATCTTAATCAATCAACTACTAAATAGGATATGGAGGATTGGTTTAAGCAACCAGCCCAGGAGTCAACCGGATCAATCAACCTATGGAAGGATGAGCTTTTTTTGCAAGATGAGATTTTCATGGTATAAAATCCTGCAGACACCCCCCCCCCCCCCCCCCTCTCTCTCTCTCTCTCTCTCACACACACACACACACACACACACACACACACACACACACACACACACACACACACACACACACACACACACACACACACACACACACACACACAAACACTTCTTTTGTTTACAATCATGGATTGCTGAAAAGGACGACTTTCTTCGTCGTTGAAGAAGACAATTCTGTGGTAGGGATGCAGCTCTAGGACAATATCTTCCTAGTTTATGTGAGGCACCCATCCTAATCTTCCACAACGGAATGTCACAAGAGGGGAATATTGCAACCTATGCTTTCAAGACATTATCTCACTTCTTAGGTGGTCCAATGTTGCCACAAAATGCTAATAAAGTTATCCTCGTCGACAAGGTGTTTGGGAGAGAATGTTTTGGTTACTGGCCAGGATATATTGGGGGTGGTGCAGCATATTACTACACATACACAGCAATGACATTATCTTTAGGGAAAGAAAACCCTACTGAACTCTTAGAGTAAGGCAAACATTTAATGATCAGATACAAGGGTGAGGTTCCAAATGATATTTGCAAATCATCAAAATGTTGAAATAGTTGTGGTACATATTGAATTTAGTTCTACAGGCATTTGTGGTACATCCGATCATCTAAACTCTACTCTCTTGTTCCACCGATGATTGGCATATTGGATTGTCTCTCTCCACCTGATTTGACTTTCAAGAGCACTTGAGTTGTTGAATGTGTCTGCTCGCTTTCTTTTCTGAAGTTGCAAATGTCTGATTACCTGCACGGTTGCTGAAGAGGCCAATACTTGCTTTTGTTGCATGCAATGAATGATTCTGCGATAAAACCACTAAAATAACTCCTTCAGACTGTTTGCCTTATTTCGAGAGCCTCCATGCTGTCTGTGTCTGAAGTAGGCATTTCTAACCGTGTAATGAGACTTCTCCAGGCCCTGGGTGTTCCATATACCTGGATTCCCATACTTTTGGATGAATTATGGCAAATTATTAAAAATAATGTGCTACAAAACAAGAAATTTATTTAGAAATTTAAACCCAAACTTAGTACTAAGACTATCTGAGGTGCTTTGAATTTACCATGTATGAGTGATTTGAGTGTCAGTCCATGCTGTCTCGAAGGATTTTTTCAGTAGGAGTTGAAGGTTCTATTTAAACTTGCTCAGATTATCCTGCGACCAATCATCATTCTCACACATTTGAAATAATATGTCAATGGAACGCCACACATCACCCTTTGCATTGCGAGTTGTTGGCTCTTGGTCTTTCACTGCTAAATGAAGTTTTTTTAAGTGCATATACTCAACTTTGCTAATGTAGGTAGAGTGATATACTCTCCCTCGCTTTGTTAGCTTCACATCTTTCATACCTTGAGGTTTAGATAGAAAATGGCGTGCCTTGACCCCACCTATGGATGGTTTGCAAGGTACATCTTTCTCATTGGTTGACCTTTTTTCGTCCCGCTGTATTTTCACATTGCCCCCATGTAGACCAATATCTGACAAAACTAGTTCCAAAGCCTCTAGAGCGACTTGTCGTTTAAATGACTTTTTGATTTTCCAAGAAAACCCAATGTATAGATATACCAACTTCTCTATAATTCGGCAGAAACCATGCATTGTACAAATATGGACATTAACAAGTGATATATCCAGAATTGGTCGGAAATTAAGGTCTTGATTGTGACGAATAGGAGCCTTTCGCCACCACTTTGGGTCCATCACTTTTGCAGGCTCCATGCAATACAAGCATGGAGACTTTGCCATGGCACCCATTCCACAATTATACATACACTTCAGTGTTTTGAGATCATCTATAAGATGCCATTGAACCTGAAAGTCTCCTCTCCCATCTACAGCCACTACCTCTCCTCAATTCATTTGCCTATCAATGATATCTGGAATAGGGGTTTGGTGGAACACCCAAAATAAAATGTCATGGTCTTCTTTATTTACCAGCAAGATTAATCCTTATGAGATACGAAAAATAAATCTAAAATTTAGGTACAATAGAGGGCTTGCTAGAGCTACAAAATTGGAGATAACTACATTACCTAAAATGCACTAAGCCACCAATGTTTGTTTCTGATTGAACACTAAAGTATGAAGGGTCATCAGTGGGACATTTGAAAAGAGCCCTATTCATTAATGTGATTGTAACTCGCTCTAGCTTCTTCTCTTTAAGAATCTCACACTCATCTAGCTTCAAAACAAAATGTAGAACGCCACCTGTCTCTTCGAATGTGATATTGTAGAACTCTACCATTCTAGTTTGCAACAAAGTGAGGTCCATGAAGATATTGTTGTACTCATCATAAGTGACAATAGTTCCCTGTGAGCTATAAATATCTTGAATATGAAATGGACGTCCAATGAAGTCTGTCTGTTCATTATTGAGTTGTAGTCTTTCCTTCCAAATACTTTTACCTGTTGGTAAAAGCTTAGACTTTATTCCCTTCTTCACAAACATGGAAGAGATAAACTGTTAAATAACTGAGTAACCTCTTTTACTAACTCCAAGAAGGGAGTCCAACGTACCCTGTATATGCTTGGCAGGCACTGCATTCTTTGAAATGAATATGTCAACGACATCCCGTTGCAAAACCTTAAACTTTGTGTCATGCATTATATCCTTTGTAAGACCACTAGTTATCGATGGCTTTATGCTTTCCTACATTGGTCTTCGGGTCTTTGTTTTCTTTGTCTCGATAGATGGAATCTCTACAAAGAAAGCATAGCTAACATAAAAAAAAACTTAGATTAATTTAAATTAATTAGACAATTTACAATGCTCACCTCAATGCTTGGATTCTTTTCTTAAGGCCGCCAGATCCTACCTTCAACGTTTCAAGATTCCGTAGTTTCTTCTTTCGCACACGAGTGCCTAACATTGTCTCTTTGTTTTGTAATGACCATACCTTTGGCATTAGAGTCTTTTGGTCCTCATGATGCAAGTTTGAAAGTCTCTGAATCTCATTTTCTTGGTGCTTCAGCATGTCTTTATAAGTTTCTGATTTGTTGTTTAGAGCTTTACATTAGCCAAGCAATCCATTCTCTCCATTACCTGCAAAGGTCAATCAGTTAGTGGGATTTGAAAATGCAGGGAAAGAATTGGTCATGGGATTCAATGGATAGAGTGAGCCTTTTGTCCAAATATCTAAGTGTTTTGCTCCCTCTGCTTTGAGTCTCTCTGTCATGATCGGTGTCACTTTGATGTTAGTTTTTCCTCGCTTACACAGTGGCGTATATTGGGGATCCAGGTCAATGTGTAGATGATAGAAGGATCCTTTAAGGAGGAAATTTGTGGGGGTGGAAGAAGAAGCCATGTATGCAACATGGCAAGAAAGGGAGGATTTCTTTAAGGTAAGCGTACAAACAGTGAGAGAGTAAGAAGAGACCGGGTTTGGAAGGAAATGCCCTATTTCCTTTAGTCATATATTCCATGTACATGAAACTCCCTCCAATTCTAGGATGTTCATTAAATGCAACTGAAAACTATTTATTCTTCAATCATCACGGCCGTTATGACACTGTGGCAAGAATCTACTTGTAAGTGCACTTTTCGAATGGTTATTCCAAGTTTACAATTGCTTTTACCACGCCTATTTTCTAGAGAGAGAAAGTCAAAAATCTATTTTTCTTAAAAGGCCCTCCAAATGACCTCTGAAATTTTCTAATGAGTGTCCTTACAGTATCCCAACTAGTCTTCTCAAGGCCTTGGACCATAATTCCAAGTCTTAGAAATCTATCCTTCAGAGGTTCTACCATATTGAAGTCCCCAACCATGATAACTAGTCCTGGTATGGTAGCAAATTTGTCCCACACTTGGGCTCTGTTGTTAGCAGTGCCTCCTGCATATATTGAAATAAACGTACAGTTAAAGGGATGAAGTTGAGGAATAGCACACCAATATTGAGCTTGAGAGAAGATCCTTCTTTTGAGGCAAGTTACTTTTTCAATCCTATAGCAGTCCCCCCTAATTCCCTGTCATGAGAAGAGACAACCCACGAGAAGTCAGCATTTATTTTATTGAGCCTCCTAGTCAGATCTTCTCCCACTTACTTTGATCTCTTGAATAGCACAGATGTCAATTGGATTTCCCTTTAGCCAGTGTCTTATCTTTTTAGCTTTTATGGGATCAAAAATCCCCTTTACGTTCCATGTCACTATCTCATCTATTGGGTCTTTTCTTCCCTTTCTCTTGCTAGGACCTTGAGGGAGTTTTGGCCACTGCCGATTGGGATCTTTTTTTGTCTTTGGATATTTCCATGGGCTCTGGGGGCAAGTTGGAGTTGACTTCTTGTAGGGGTGCCTGCGGTTGCTGAGAGGTTTGATTGACTGTAAGTAGAGCAAACCTGTTTTGATTCTTGTGTTTGTACATGTTGTTCTCCTTCCTAGCAGAACCCGTATTTTTGTTTGGGATAGCGGTGGAAGGGGAAGGGCCTGTTTCTACTTTCTGGTTCTTGTCTTTTGGAATCTCCTTGTTAGAGGAGGAAGCCTGATTCTGATGACCTGGAAGAGGGGGGAATTTGATTGGACAGTTCCTTACAAAGCGTCCCACAACCCCACCATGGAAACACACATTAGGTAGATATTTGTAAGCAATAGTTGTTCCATGGATTCGCCATCATCAGTTGCTATTATGATGGACTCTGGCAAGGGTTTTGAGAGATTTAGTTCAATCAACATTTGTGGGTGCTAGAACGGGTTGTAATCCCTCAGCGGTCTTTCTCCTAACGCTCTTCCTAGTTGCTCTCCTATCATCTTAAGGTGATGGTGAAAGTGAAGTGGCAGGTTAGGAAGCTCCACCCAAACAGGGTAGTTCTCTGTGGCAGATTTCTCTGAGCTAAAAGATTTCGTCCATTTGAATAGGCAAAGGGGAGAGGCCCTTATGACCTAGTGTTCTGGACTAAAAATTTGCCATCTCAAAGGTTTTGAACTTGAACAGAAAGTGATTTTTTGATAGTGCTTGGATAGTCTCCACCTTACATCCTCTACTACCCCACCGATTCCTAGCCCGAGCTCTTAATACCTCAACAGGGGGGCGAGGGCCAGCAATAAGACCTATGAGGGCCCTGGACTCTAAGTCTTTCTCAGAATTTTTAATTTGAAATAAAGGAAGAATGACTATAGGCTTACCTGTATTGTCTGGTCCCGAATTGTCTTCATCAGCTCTCTGGTTGTGCCTGCTAAAAAGGCCCGGGATGCCATCCGAGGAGGTCCAAGTAGGGCCCTCCTGAGTAGTGCCCAAATGCAGGCTTGGTGTCTGAGAGAGAGAGAGAGAGAGAGAGAGAGAGAGAGAGAGAGAGAGAGAGAGAGAGAGAGAGAGAGAGAGAGAGAGAGAGAGAGAGAGAGAGAGAGAGAGAGAGAGAGAGACCTCTGGAAAGGCATCTCTTTGTTTGAGTGCCTCCTGTTAGCTGAAAGGGGACATCTTGATGTAGATGCTGAAATAGCCGTTGGGTGAAAAGGTTTGACGGCCTGCTTGGAAAGGAGGGGAGAGTTTTTGGCTAAGTAGGCTTCTGTGTGGGAGCGGATTGGAAGTGCGCCATACATTCTCATGATGGGGGGCAGAAGTGGGGTAAGGTTCAATTGACACCCCCCCCCCCCCCCCCTACTAGAGGGGGTGAAGACACGATAGACATGACTATTAGCTTACCATCGCTAACCCTAGCTTTGCTTGGCCTAGGGTTTAAGCTCTACAGCTGCTATTGCCATGAAGCTCTCAGGTCTCTTTCGAGTCGACTGATGCCCATGTTTTTGGAGAGTGATTAGAAATTTATGGTGTAAAGACTCTAAGTTCACCTCCTTTGGGTCTCTATCTCTCTTCTCTCTACCTAAATCTCTATCCATCCCTATCTCTCTCTTTCTCTACACTCTTCCCCTCTCTCTCAACCACTATTTCTCTCTCTTCCTCCCTCCCTCTCTCTCTCTCTCTCTCTCTCTCTCTCTCTCTCTCACACACACACACACACACACACACACACACACACACACCTTTTTAAAAGTAATATTGACTAATGATAGTAATAATGTTTTGTGGGTAAGTAGAATGTTTGGTGTATGTTTGTGTGTCAATGTGTGTGTGTGTGTGTGTTCTTTTTTTTTAATTTATTGGGGAAGGGGGGGGAGGTGGTTTACATGATGAAACAAGGTCTTCTTGATCTTTCAAAGTTACCGCAAGTTCAAAAAAGCCCGTAGTAATTCCCAAAAAAGAATCAATTCCAAAATTTGCATTGAAATTTGGGTTGTAGTAGGTGTTGATATAGACATCAAACCCCATATCGTTACTTACTGTGATACCACATAGTGTTGCTTAGACTTGCGTCAAGAAGCCTTTGAATGCCTAGTAGTGTATAGATTGACCATATTGATACCGAAGGTTATAGGTCATCACATGCCTGGGAGGTGAGGACTTGCAAGTTGAAACCTTGGGCAATGTAATGGAAAGTTTTAGAGATTGTGAAGGGGAGGATTTTGGAGTGATGGAAATCTTTTCCTTGTTATCTATGTATAAAGAGATGGTGAGATGTATTGTGCTCTTGTGTGGGAACAAGACCCCAAAGTAAGATGTGCAGGGAAATAAATTAGTATGAGGCCCATGTCCAAGAGAAGGGGAGCACGATCGTCACTTGTATGGAAAGGACGTCAGAATGGTGAAAAGATGCCCCAAATGTTAAGGGGCCACGGCCCACACTTCCTTTCTTCAAAGTTCAGACCATTGAGTACTATCCATGTTTCCACAAAAAGTGATGCAAGTTGCAAATTGGCTAGGGAAAAGCCAAAGAAAGATAACACTAGGGTCAAAAGCGTCCAAAGAGACATGTTCCTTTTGAGAATAGATGTGCATGAAGTAAGAAACATCCATACAGGGTTGTGTTCTCTTGGTGTTGGATGTGTTTGTCTTTCTATGGTCCCCTTTGCCCCGCCCGGGGGGGGGGGGGGGGGGGGGGGGGGGGGGGGTGGTGTTTTTGGGGGTGGGGGTGTTTGTGTGTGTGTGTGTGTGTGTGTGTGTTCCCTTGAATGTACTATTGTCCCTCCTTGCCTCAAGGCCGTGTCGCATTGGGACGGGTGCCCAACACCTTTGTAGAATTGTGGCGAGCAACCTTGGCATCACACAAGGTCACATATAAAAAGCTATCCTCGCCTTACATTAAATGGGTTTTAGTCAGATGGTAGACTTTTCGACTCTAGCGTTGCCCGTCACAGTTCAAACCTTATCGCCATGTCTCTCGCGCTAGTTGTTGCAAATGGCAACGCACTTGGAAAATTGGTCAAGTAGTCTAGGCCATTCCTTTGGCAGCACCTCATAGTCATCTGCACCTTTTTGCTAAATTGATGCCCGGGTGCCCTCATGCTCGTATCAATGTGGTAGGGGCCTCAAAGGTGACCAATAGATTGGCTAGAGTTTAAAACAAGTGAAAGGCTCACGATGGTTTTCAAAAACAATAAGAAAGTGATAAAATCATTAGGTTGAGTTTAATTGAAATCAGTGTTTGTGAAAGGATTGCCTCAGCTTAGCCTTAAGCCTGTTGAAAATCAAGACTCGCTGGTTAAAAACCATGGTAAACGGAAGAAAAATCGAACAAATATGTAGGAAAATAGATAAAAAATCCTCCAAATTTCAAAAATTTTGCTAGTATTTTTGGTTTGCTTCTTTGCGAGGAGGAATCTTGGCCACCAGTGTTCAAGACAAGTATGCCTCAATTTAGCCTTGAGTTGACTAAAATCGAGATTAGCCAATTACAAGCAATGGTAAGGAGAAAAAATCGATAAAATATATGAGAAAATTATTCAAAATTCTATAGGTTTGAAAATTTCTACTAGTAGTTCCATTTTGCATCTTTACATGCAAAAGACTCGATCACTTAGGAAAAATGACTTTTTCGAACACTTTCGATCGCTATGTGTGTGTGTAATATACTAAAATTATGCAAAGTGAAGCTTCACTTTGGCATTCTAAAACAATAGAATGCAAGGAAAGTCAAGCCATGTCAAGGATTTGAAATGAAAGGTCAGTTCAATATTTTAAAACCAAAATAGCATTTAAGATAAGTCCCAATCATAACTCAAAACATTGAAAGTATTGCTAACTCAACTCATCTCTAAGGTTTCTTTTTAGAAAGCCAAAAAAAAAACATATTTAGTGAATGGATCATGCAATTCCCATACCAAGTTTTAGTAACTCGATGAGAACTAGTATGTGACCCGCGGCATAGTTGCATAGTCAAAATCGGCATAGTTGCAAAGGCCTATCACCTATACATTTTTTTTCTTTTTTTAAGTTTGCGCATGTTGATGACGTTGTCTGCACCTCTTTAAGAGAGAGAGAGAGAGACAGAGAGAGAGAGAGAGAGAGAGAGAGAGAGAGAGAGAGAGAGAGAGCCAGTTACACGGCCATGGCAGCTGTAGCACATTCAGAGCAGATGTTTTGTTGTGAGGAGTATCTAAGGCCAACTACCGGCTCATGGTTGGAGCTCAACCGCCAGGTGGCAGCAGCGTGGGTTCAATTTTGGCTTAGTCTTTTTGCACGACCATGGAGTAGGCTCAATGATCATTGAATTTCTCAAAATGAAGCATAGTAGACACAATTATCAATTATTGATAATTGTGCCTCGTGTGACCACCACCTTAAAGGTGTGGCTTGCTCTATGTAATGTTGCTTATGTAGTGTGTACAATGAGGTTCGAAAAACCAAGGAGTGTTTTTTATGTTGACCACATTCCGTGTGTGTGTGTGTGTGTGAGAGAGAGAGAGAGAGAGAGAGATCTCTCTCTCTCTCTCTCTCTCTCTCTCTCACACACACACACACACACACACACACACCAAAAGTGTTGGAGTGATTGCTTCAATGTGAGCACCTTGCTTGGCATGGGCGGTCACCACATTTGTGATAAAGGGGCCATGTTTTGGTATCCAAGTAAGCTTTTGATGGTGTATATCATGTCAATGCCAAGGGGTTAATGCATGCTATTCCCCTAAGCTCTCACTTTACATCGTTGCAATAAGTTCAATGCAATGGGTAACGCAAAAAAAGAAAAACATGTCTCCGTATTCTTATAAGAACCACTACGAAACTTGTGAACTATGTTGTTTAATAGTAAAGAAAGAAGATTAAAGAAAGAACATATGCAAGAGAAAAGGGTATTTTTAGAGGGTTACATGCTCTTACTATATTGTCAATATCTATGAATAGCATATTGTTTTATAAAATCCATACCTCAAATGGTAGAGTTTAGCGATCTACTCTTTTTTAGGCATGCAATAAGTCACAGCCTATGATCCTTCGTGAAACATTGAGATCCCAGATTCCCACCAGCATATCTGATTCACGCATGTTATTGCAATTCCAAGAATATTCTAAACCTTCCTCACACTATGTACATCTTGATCTCAATATAGTAACTTTGATAAGCAATAAACACAAACTTTATTAGCTTGCCACCATCCATTTGATGGATTGTACTCAATCTTTATGGCTATATGGACATGCACATCCACGCTTTGCTACAATTTAGTCCATTTTGATTATTAATTAAACTATTGCAAACCTACTTTGCCATATGTTTTCCCTCTTATGCTTGTATCAAAATGCATTGGCCTCACTATTGGTTTGAATATGTCACCATGCCTCACATGGACCCCTTACATATTGTCATAACCGATAGCAACATCCTTCTTATTTTTTCATATATTGATAGTGCCATATGAGGTATCTTTTTTGTTAGCTCTCTACCTTACCTAATCCCCTTTCCATTTTACTCAGTTCCCTTTTATACATACACGAGCTTACTATTATCTTTGAATTATCTTCCCCTTTCTATAGATAGTACCTACGTGTAGGCACCAAACTTGGTTTTTCACTTAAATATTAAGCTCATAGTTTGTAAACAATTCCAAGGTATTCAAAAGACACCGCAGATCCCAACAGAGTCTAAACTTGCTCTTCATTACATGAGTTTTTTCTTTAAGGGCTTTCTATACCAACAGGGCCCGATCTTTCTATCGTGGTAACACATAGAGACTTGCCTATCTTGCTTCCACTTCTAAGCATGTGTCTATTTGCTTGGAAAGGTAACAAAATTGGTTTCATTTTCCTTGCAAACTAAATAGTTCTCGCTTACGCATTCCAATGGAAGACATGTTGTGAGTGTGTAGGAAGGACCTCCTTCGCCCCTAACATCCATTGCGTAGCTGAGGGAGGTGCAATGAGAGAAGCCATCGATGACACCACTTGTGTGGCAGGGAGCTAAGAAATGAAAGGCCAAAAAGCATAGTCGCAAGGTCAATCTTGTCGCACATGCAGAGGAGAAGTGCTGGAAGGGAACTAACACAGATGCCATGGAGGTTGGACGCGAGTGCTCTCTATCCCTCTCTCTCTCTCTCTCTCTCTCTCTCTCTCTCACACACACACACACACACACACACACACACACACACACACACACACACACACACACACACACAAATACACACACACATGCGTGCGCAAGAGCTGTAGCTAGCGAGTTGGGACCAGGAGCCCTAGACTTGTGGCGTTGTAGTTCTAACTTCTCTCGCAAGTCAATTTGCCAACCTCATGCTCCCTAACGAGTAGTGACATGGAAATAGTGGTGACAGCCATCTCGATTGTCGATACCTGTGAGGTTCTACAGTCCTGAAAAAAGTGGTGGTTCACCCACGCGCAAGAGAGAGAGAGAGAGAGCACTTTTTGATCCGTGGAAGGATTCAGTGCTCGAGGATTTCTCAAGCTCAATAAAGAAGTAGTATAGATATAAAAGTATTAAATTTGAGGGCTGGAGTTTCTTTATGGCCTTCAAAAGGAAAAGTAGAGTAACCTTTTAAGTAACACATGGATGCCTCTAGGGCTCATCTCTCTCTCTCTCTCTCTCTCTCTCTCTCTCTCTCTCTCTCTCTCTCTCTCTAACACACACCAGTGCCCCATGAAAGGGTGACTTTCAATAGGTGTGCTCGGGGTGGTGAGAGAGTGATCGTGGATGTATTGGGTATTCAACTTTTCTACGTCTATCATGCTCTTCTATTTTGGGGCTATTTGAGATTCCCAATGTTTGCAATAAGCCAGGTTTAGTATATTTTTGCCACTAAAATTACAAATTTGTTTGCTAGATTTCAAGCTTACCAAAGAAGAAAATTGACTAAATTTTGTAAGTTTTACTGTCAATACTATCAATTCTTCAAATTTCAATATAAAATTCAAAAGCTTGTTTTATTCTGCAATTTTTTATTTTTAGATTTCTTTGATAAAAAAAAATATTTTTTGGCAGGTCCTATTCGAGAAACCCTGTGTGTGTGTGTGTGTGTGTGCGCGCGCGCACGCTCATGATGTGCCACATAAGGTGTAGGTAGCACCAATCGACTCTGAGATCATTCGACTCTAACCCTTTGTGCAAAGCTACAACATGCAATGTGTACATTTTCGGGGCTAGAAGGAAAATTATACATGAAGATGCCAAGTGCGAAATTTTAGCTCAACCTTATTCAATGCGTGAAATCTTTGAAAGTTCTACATTTTTTGAAGCTCAAGTATAAATTTCAAGGCTAAAAAGAAAAAGGGAGTTTTTTTTTGCTTTGCACAATCTAACCGGGGCACATCCCAATGGGATCGACATTGGGGGTCATTCAGACCGTCCAATTTGGATTGTTGAGTAAATTCAAGGTGAAAAAGTAAATTTGAACCAGCAAGTAAATTTGAGCTAGTCAAAATTGTTTCACACCTTGCACGTCAAAGCCACGCCCTATCATATTCAAGGCATGGGCTCTAACCACCACGCTTACATGCTTTCACTGAAGATCATGGTACTCTTATGCATTACATTGTAAATGCAAATTGATTTGCAAAAATTTAGATGTCGATCGCATGGTCTACATCGCATGCATGTCATGATCTATCACCTCCACCCTTAATCCCATTTAACCACGTCCATACTATATAATGCTCGATGTTTTTTATGACTTTCAAAATGCAAAGTAGAGCTACCCTTTACAAAAACAAAAGTAATCACCCTTCAAAATTAAAGACCGGAGTGAAACTCAATGGCCTTACTAAAAAGTTTAAATAATAAATATAGTACTAAGTATTGTGACTTTTACAAATGGGAAGTCAAAACTAACTCTTTTTAAGTCTTTTAATTTTCTACCATGAGAGTACTTTTTACTTACCATTTACTTTTACATTTCAAACCAAATGTTTCTTAAGGTTTTTGAAATGAAGGAAAGACTGAACTAAGTCTTTTTAAGTCTTTTCATTTTCTACCATGAGAGTACTTGCTACTTACTCTTTACTTTTACATTTCAAACCAAATGTTTCTTAAGGTTTTTGAAACGAAGGAGAGAGTGACACCCGGATGCCCTCTCCTTTCTTTAAAAGTTTAAGCTCAATTATATATAGTATAGATTGTATGGGTAGCTCAAAATATTTAGACCTCCTCCTTCCTAGAAGGAGCACTATGATTATCTTTCTTAGCCGGCCACTCTTTGGGGTCACTATAGATAAAAGTACTCTTTGTAATCAAAGGATGTTCCCCTTTTTGGCTTTCTAAAAGAAACCCTTAGTATTGTGTTGGGTTAGGGAGACTTTCATTGTTTTCGGTGCATGATAGAGACTTACCTATCTTTCTTAGCCGGCCACTCTTTGGGGTCACTACACATAAAAATACTCTTTGTAATAAAAGGATGTTTCCCTTTTTGGCTTTTTAAAAGAAACCCTTAGTATTGTGTTGGGTTAGGGAGACTTTCATTGTTTTCAGTGCATGATGGAGACTTACCTTTTATTTCATATCCTCATATGTCTTTATTTTTCTTGCATTTGATTGTTTTAAAATGCTAAAGTGAAGCTTCACCTTGCATAATTTTAGTAAATTTTACACACACATTGGTTTTTTTTTTTTTTTTGCATTCTATTGTTTTAGAATGCTAAAGTGAAGTTTCACCTTGCATAATTCTAATAAATTATATACACACTCACACACATGGCTTTACATTTCTTGCATTTTATAGCTTGATTCTAATCAATGTTAACGCTCGAGAAAGTCTCTTTTACTAAGCAGCTGTTGCTAATCGAGTTTCCTCCTCACAAAGAAGCAAACCTGAAATACTAGCAAAAATTTTGAGATTTGCAAAAATTTTGGACGACACTCTCACATATTTCATCGGTTTTTCTTTCGTTTACCATGGTTTGTAGCTACCTAGTTTCGATTTCAATCGGCTTAAGACTACGCTGAGGCAATCCTTTTCCAAACATTGATACTAGTTTAATTCAACCTAATAATTTTATCACTTTCTTATTGTTTTTGAAAGCCGTCGTGACCCTTTCACTTGTTTCTCTTGCTTTTAGTACAATCCTCCCACAATCCTGTGAGCTTTTATGGCAAAATAGTGTGGGTAGTGAATGCATTGTCCAAATTCTCAGGAATCATATAAAGAGCCAGTTCACATGCGCGTGTGGCTACGAACATGTGTGCAACTTGTTGCAAACATTTCAGGTCCATGTATAGAGTTTTCAAAAATTTCTTGCAAACTTGTTGTGCAGTAGTTGCGAGCCCGCTCCTACCCTTGGAGGTGGAGCAAGAGTGCAACCATAGAAGAAGACAAATCCACAATCAAGAAATTTGGCAAAAAGCGTTGGGGTTTACTCTCGTTGGGTGTTTCTTCTCCCTTTTCAAAAAAAAAAAATCCCATCGCTCACCATCTCGCTACTGCACTTCGCTTCACATGTGAATCAAACGTTACCCGGCTCTACAGGTTGCTAACATGTTGGCAGCCCACCGGACACGTGAACTGGCTCAAAGTCTCACAATGGAAAGTGACTTTGGAGAGAATGTGCTTGTCCTAAACTAAAGATTTAAGTTAGAAACACTCTAGTTATTCAATGCACTGTTCGGGAAAAGTGTGCCTCAGCTTTGCCTTGAGCCGGTTGCAAAATCAAAGTAGCCGGTTGCGGGGAGGGCAAGAAGGAGAAAACTCCGCTTAAAATACATGGAAAATAGTGTAATTTTGCAGAAATATTGCTTAGTATTGTAAAATTTCCGATTCAGATTTGTCTTGGAAGGTTTTTTGTATGTTTGTGAAAATGATTTTTCGCGAACACTGATTCAGTGGCTCTAGTTGCAAAATAGAGCATATACCTTTTTCAAGAAGAGCTTGTCATGTGGTGTTACCTTTGGAGCTGTAGGGATCTAGTAGGGATCTAGTGTTGTTGGTGGTGAGATTATTTATTAGGAGGTGCGTATGTGATACACATGCTGTGCAAGAATCTTTATTGTTTACAAGAAAGAGGACTAGGTGTATAGACTTATACAAACCATCCCAAACAAGAGAACAACTATTTGTTGTTGCATTGTGCTCAAGGAGGGGGTTGAAGGATGCAATTGCTTTGTTTATATTGCGCTCTCTCTCTCTCTCTCTCTCTCTCTCTCTCTCTCTCTCTGACCTCCAAGTGCCCACTCTACCAAAGGCCTTAGGGCTTTTTCAAAGCTTTGGAGATTAGGAAATGATACATTTATATCATTTTTTGCTCTCAAATGCTAAATCAATCTCTCTCTCACTCTCTCTCGTGGTATCTTGATCTCGACCGGCCCACAGAGTTTGAGGGTTATACCCTAAAGTTTATACCCATTGTTTGGTTTCTCCTATGTACATGGGAGTTGATCCCTCAACCTCTTGGGCCCACTCACTCGGCTTTAAAACATTTCAGAGTCTAGAGGCCTCTTGGATTGCTCCGCCTACGGTCAACACTTAAAAAACGTTGTTCTCTCTCATTACATGGATATACGGTGTTCTCTCTCTCTCTCTCTCAAGTTTCAACCACATACATCCTGCATTGGCAATCTGGCAGCTTCACGTGGCTGGCTCTGGCCACCTTCCCAAACTCTCACACACAAACTCGCTACCATAGTTTCCTCTCTCTCTCTCTCTCTCTCTCTCTCTCTCTCTCTCTCTCTCTGCACACACACACAACACAACGCTGTGTGCGTGCGCGTGTGTGTGTGTGAGAGAGAGAGAGAGAGAGAGAGAAACAGAATTTAGAGTGATAATTGGGCTACCGGGAGATTGAGGGGGTGAGAGAGAGAGAGAGATCGAGTGTGTGTGCAGCTGGGTGTAATGGAGAGTTCGGTGAGAATGGGACCTCGTACACTTATGGCTCGCTCTGTACAGCCCAGAGGATGGAGATTTATTATTTTTGGTTATATAGAATATATAAGGCTTGGCGCAAACGTACTCGCAAGAGAGAGAGAGAGAGAGAGAGAGAGAGAGAGAGATTGAGTGTGCGCCACTGTGTGTGTGTGTGTGTGTGCAGATTGATGGGCGAATGGCGTGCGAGAGGTGGTTGAGACATGAGTAGCTTGTCAGCAGCCCACAAGTTGGGTAGTCAGGATTCAGGAGCCTCTTCCCCCTTGCCTTCTTGCACGCGAAATATTGCCCCCCCCCCCCCCACACACACACACACACACACACACACACACACACACACACAGAGGTAGTTGTCACCCATGTTAATCATACACCCTGCTTTAGCTATACTATATAAGCACACGCGTACACTTACTAATGTCCCTTCTTGCTGCTGCTTCTCTCTCTCTCTCTCTCTCTCTCTCTCTCTCTCTCTCTCTCTGCCTCTGCTTACACACTGTCAAAATGACTAATTTACATTCCCTTCCTCATAAACACAATAATGGGCCATCTATTCAGGTTGGGTTCTGCATCATCACTCTCACTAGCTTTTCACGTGTATAGATATACAACCTAGATCCAGTGTCAAAATACTGCCTCTCACATCATCAACGTAGTCATCATCGCTGCCACAGCCAGAGTCATGTCGATCCCGGCAGCATCAGCAATGAAGATGACAAGAATGAAGAGCTATGTGAAGAAGTGGCAAAGCCTTTCAAAAGTTGGTAAGGTGCACACATATTACGGGAGCTACGACATGGACATGGAAAACGATGACACCGACATGGAAACTTGCAATGTAGACAATGCCAACAGCGCAGCTGCAAGCTCGTCATTTAGCCAGGGCGGCCGCGGAAGCACTGTACCAGAGGGTTTTTCCGTCGTATTCGTAGGAAAGGCACGTCGGCGTTATGCTGTGCATGCAAGGCTCTTGCAACATCCTCTCTTCAAAGCATTGCAGCAGAGGTCAGAGACAAGTGGAATCAATCAAAGCTTAGGGATCACCTTAGGGTGTGAGGTGGTTTTGTTTGAGCACATGCTTTGGATGCTGGAGAGTGACGACCCAGCGCTGCAAAGCACAGACTCCATTCATGAGCTCGCGGAGCTTTACATGCCTAGCGATGGCTCCTCTATCAGTATGCTACATCTGTTGCGCCATGAAAATTAACGCTATTTGTCTTCTCCTAATGACCGAAACTGCCCTAAACAGCATCAAGAGATTGCAGATCGATCATCTCCTCTGATTGATTATAATTGGCACCAATTTAACGCTCCAGACTAACGTTGCCACGTGCAATCTTGATTCGTGCTAGAAATAACATGGTTTAGCTTGTAACTCAAGATTCTACCATAATTTTGTGCACTTGTTATTGTGTTCTATTTTCAGTATCAGACATAAAGTCATTCCATTTTCAGCCGTCCTTTAAAATCATTGTTGGTAAATTGGTCTCTGTCTCCCTCTTGTAACAACATCAAGTAACACCTAGCGACCCACCGATCGCGAAGAATGTGCTACACGAGAAGGAGCTTAGAAGTAGGAGATGCACCTCCACTTGTTCTACAAAACTCATAAAGCTTACCAAGATCTACAAGCTAGCCGCCACTTAGGAGATTGATTGTAGATCAATCCTAGGAGATCAATCTCCGTAGTAGCGGCTTGATTGTAGATCAAGCCACCAAGCGCACCATGATCTACAAGCAAGCACTATTTAAGAGAGATTGTAGATCAATCTCAAGGGATCAGTTTCCCTAGTAAGAGATTGATCTACAATCAATCTCCCAAGGAGAGGCACGCCGAAGGAGAGGTCATGGAGTGCCTCTCCTTGGGAAAGACAAGATCCAAAGCCTACTCAAAGTGTCTACATTGCATTGGCAAAGTCGAAGTGAGTAGAATTCTTAGCTTTGCATTTTTCAAGAAGATAATAGATCTGCAAAATAGTATGATTGTGCATATGTAATTTTCTAGTCACATCCAACTGCACATTCTCTACCAGGCTTGATAAATTGTTCTCTATCTCCCTCTTATAACAACACTAAGTAACACCTAACGGGAGCTAAGGATCCATCGACCATGACTCATGCTACATGAGAATGAGCTAAGAAATAGAGATGCACCTCCACTTGTCCTACAAGGGCCACCAAGCTTTTTTTTCTTTTTTTTGCAAAACTCACAATTGTGAGTGAATTATATTTATCAACCCAAATAATTACAAGGTCTTGTCATGCTTGTGTTGAGCCATGACGTCATCCAGGGACCATAATTTCATCGGCAGGGCAGCCATTCCACCGAACTCGTCCCCTTATCCTTGATACATAGGGTCCCTTATCATGTTCTTCTGAGATCTTTTAATTACCGATAGCCAAGATTTTCCCCCGTCCTATGCATGTCCTCTACTATCAACAAGGCACAAGTAGTCCTAGACCAATCCTCCAAGTGTTGCTTGCATCCGAGCGTCCATATTAGCACTTTGCTCTCTTGTATAATTTCTGCGAAGCTTGCCACTTCAAGACCTCCTTCAAACACGCGGCGGTTCCTTGTCTGCCATACATTCTGTAAGAAGACGTACCTGACGATTTGAGTGCTGATGAGGATAGTAGGACCACCTGAATTCTTCCATCCAAGGAAAAGATCAGTCTTGTAAAAACCAATTTCCATGTTCTTTGGACCCACTTACATATTTTTCCCTGTGAGGCCTTTGATAGTTGGGCAATCCTTGAAGAGGTGAGCCAGATCTTCACTAGCCAACCTGCATCCCAAGCATCGATCTGACCAATCCCTCTTTCCTAAATCTTCACCCACGTCGGTAGAGCACCCCAAATTACCTTCCACAAAAATACCTTCATGTGTTGCGGAACCTTTGGCTTCCAGATGTTCTTCATTACTTGCACCCACCTTTCCTCCGGCCATTGTTTTTTCCATATCTTGTTAACACTAGGTTGGTAATGGGACACTTTTATGTCCTGTTAAGTTACCATTTTCCTTGAATTATGTCAAGAGTTTCAAAATGGATTTTGAGGTGCTATATGTCTAGAAAGTTGTCTCATGAGCTGGAAAAAACTCGACATTTTTTTGGAATATCAATTCCATCTTTAACCTTGTCCTTGCACAACATTTCACAACCTAAACTATGTGAAAAAACGGGTCCTGTTTTTGGCTTTTTTCAACTTTTTGCAACTATACCACTCTAGAATTCATGTTTGTGAGGTCTATAATGCTAGAGAACTATCTTTAGTAGTCCTCAACATGTCCTGATGCTTCTAGAGAGAAATAAATGTTAAAGTTGTAAGTTATGACCAAATTACAAAAATTGTCAAATCCTGTTTTTTAGCCAATTTTAGCTCTTCTATGGATTTTTTGGTGGCTTTCATGATATCCAAATGCAGTTTTGATTTTCTATGTCTCATATTGTAACATAAAGCTAATATTCCTTGAGTTTTGGGGCACCTAATACCCTATTTTGCATAGTAGACAACGATGGTTGATTTTTTCAATTATAGAAGAAAACGAAACATTCTAGTATATCAAGTGTAGCTTTTTCAATATTGTTAGTTTCTTGTGACAACTACATGCATTTTGTAGGTAGTAATCATATCTAGTAATAAGGATCAAATTGGGCTAGATATTGAATAGTTTCTATGGGATTCTACAACTCATAATGTTGAACCCAATTTTTTCATGTTTGCTGTATTTAGCACTTCATCTTTGTCCCCAAGATTCCCCTTGGTAAGAGATGTATTATTCTTTTGACATGCTCCATGGCTCCTTATGAACCTAAGGGACAATAGGGAACCAAGAAAACATGCATATATTATTTGTATTGAGCGTGGCTATAGAAACTTTGATGATAGGTTTGCAGAATGGTAAAAATTCAACTTTTTTGTACCTATTTCTTTTGGCAAAACAAAAAATAGTGAGTGAGAAGCAATCATATGTTCTGATCACCAACCCATTGACGTTAACTAGGGAATTTATCTCAAATCCTACAAAAATCCCTAATCTTATTTTTATGCAACAAAACATAAGAAATGACTGTTTTGATGAAAATGTACTGGTCCATCAACTTTGGAGGCTTGGTGTGACCAGAAGATGAGAAATTTTACAAGTTTCTTATATTTTCCATGTGTAGTAGGCCTTGAACTATAACCTCATGAAAGGATTTTACAAAATGAGTGGATCTACTATGGTTTTGGAGGTTTTTTTCAAAACCCTGAAAGGACACTTTTATGTCCTATTAGGTTACCAACCTAGTGTTAAGGGGGCTAGACCAATTCTTCTTATGCATCATTCTCTGGTAAATGTCTTTAGGATGGGGTTTCCAGAAGAGACTGCTTCCGGGCCATTTCTAGGCATTCCAAGGGCCACCAAGCTTAACAAGATCTACAAGCAAGCCGCCACCACGGAGATTTATTGTAGATAAATCATGCAGCTAGTGGTGGCTTGATCTACAAGCTTACCGAGATCTACAAGCAAGCCACCCCTTGGGAGAGACTGCTAAATGAAGATCTAAAACTTAGGGAGAGTGTCTACATTGCACCAATTATGAACAAGCTAAAGAGGGTGAAAACAACCCAACCAACTGTTCCATGAAAATGGCCTCCTAAGCTAGATCATTAGGAAGGGAATGGGGTATAGGAGGGCCTCTTTATTTGCCATGGGATTAAAAATGAGATTAAGGAATGAGCAAATGGGGGACTACCATGTGGACTAAAATGGTGGGTGTGGCAAGCTCTAAAAGTAAGTGGTCAAACTTATAGGCCTAGAGGTGGAGGGCTCTTTTCTTTATTAATGAAATGAGAAAATAAGAAAGTTTGAACCTTTCTCCATAAAGCTAGGGTAAAAACCCACTCTTTCTTTCTCTCTCTAGAGGCTATTGACCCCCCCCCTCCCTCCCTAAAAAGGGGTCTTTCAAAAAATGTGATGACATTCTCTCTCTCCTCTTTACTCTCTCTAAGGTTGCTTCATCTACTCTCTCTCTCTCTCTCTCTCTCTCTCTCTCTCTCTCTATGAGACCTACGTCTCCTTCTTCAAGCCCACTTTTCCCTCCAAATACCTCTTGCAACAGAGGTTTGAAACCTCCCTTCTCCATTGATCACTCAGCCTCACCTTCCACACCTCTACATAAATTTGTAGATCTATAGCATTGGATATTTCTACGGTATCTTTATAAACACCTCCCTTCTCCATTGATCACTCAGTCTCACCTTCACACCTCTATGGAAAGCTACAGATCTGCAACACGATTGCTTCTGGAGTATCTTCATTGACACCTTCTTTGGTCCTTCTTCCTCATCTAGGAGTGAAAATGAGACTAATCACTCAACCTCACCTTCAAACCTCTATAGGAAGGTATAGATCTGAAGCAGTAGCTGCTTCTTGAGTATCTTCATCAACACCTTCCTCGGTCCTTGTTCCTCATCTAGATCCAAAATTATCTACCCTCACTCATCCACATCATTTTGGCGATTTGGCATTGGAGCATTGTTGGGTAAGATTATTAGGCTTCTTCAGCATATGTGTTGGTAAGAACGGTGAGCTTCATTCCTAATTCCAATGTTCTCGTATCTTTGCTCACTCAACATACTAGTTTTTGTTTCCATCTTGCATGTAGAGATTTGTAGCAGTGTCATTATATGTCTTTGTATACATCTTAGCATTTCTTGGTATGCCACACTAATAAAAATTGTGTATATGAACTAATTTTCATTTTTGTCATAGCATGTGTTGCATTGCTTCCATGGCTTCTTTGGGTGCTTGTCAACGTGAGAGTTTTATTGACTCAATAAGTTGCAACAATGTGCAAGACGATAGCGGTTCTTTGCTTGCTATCATGACTGCAAATTCTTTATGTGGGTGAAAATGCAGCTAAGTTCATGCAGTTTACACAAGGTATCAAGCAAACATATGGCTTCTCTGACACATCATTGGAAGGGGAAGATCATGGGTTTTAAGCAAACTCGAGATGGCAAGTGTCTAACAAAGGTACAACATGTGTATATAACTTCTTTGTTGGTGATTAATATGTCTTTGCCTCAACCTAGGTTTCTTGAAAATTGTACATGTTCTGTCTCTATTTACATGTTTTGGATTGTACCATTTATGCTTTTACCTCTTAGGTTACTATGCATAATTTGTTGTGTTTTCCTTTCATACATTTTTCCATCTAACTTTGCACAGTGGGAGTCAATGGAATCTTTTACATGCGGCTTGGAAGCTATCCATGTGGATCTTAGCAAGCTTTTATATGCAGAGAGTAGCAGAGTGTTTATCTTGAGAGCTTCCCTAACAAGAGAGATTCTTCTATGGCCACACTTATGCCACATCAAATGCTCTATTACTGGTGAAAATTGGTATATAGATACCATATTGCAAAGCAAGGCTTGTCAATGAAATTTCCATACAGAAGATGGGAGCAAACAATGGGAGTATGGGAGGCGCTCAACTCCAGTATTGTTTTTCAAGAGATTGTAGACATTCAAATATTCCCCCACACTGATATTGTGCCGAATAGTTGCGTCAATGATGACTAGCACATTAGCAATCTTTGCAAGTACCTCAATCCTTGAATAGTATTCTTTTTGTGTGAATAGCAACATTATAAGGTCTAGAAAAGAGAAGGTTTTTACTTGTAGTAGGGACATCTCATTCCCCGTGATGTATCATTGTACAAGCTCAAACACAGGGCCTTATCTTAATGGAAATTTTGTTTTACATCCGTGCTATGTGCATGACTATTGATTGTAAAGTTTAATTTAAGTTCTTTTAATCTTTAATTCAATTTTATAGGTGTGATTATTTTGGTATTTCATGATTTTTCGAGTTTTGAGCATTTCAACGTTAAAAGTAATTAAGTCTTAGAAAATTGCATCTAAGAGTTGTATTATTGTGCAAGTGCACAAGTTAAGTTCTCTATTTATCTTCTTCACAACAAAATAATTTAAAACTCATTTTTTAGTAATTAAGTGAATTATAAGCAGTGTTACATGGAGGCACACATGTGTGAATATGAAATCGTTTTAAAGGACTTACACCATGTGATTGTTGATTGATTTTCAAAAGCATATGTACAAATCTAACAAGAATTTTTTATATTGCCTATTGAAATTTGTCAAAGGTCTTGCTAAGAGGGAGTACAAGGTAGATGATCACAATGGCCTCATTGACTTGGGCATGGGGTGTAAAGGTATCCAATTTCTTAATTGGGACATGGGCCTAGCTTTGCTAGTGGTTAAGGACACGGAGAGAAATAAGAACAAAGGAAAAAGCATGAGGAGAGACAGGGAGGTTGAAGATATAAGTGAGCATGAAGAGGCCACAATGAAGCTTCTTCTCCTACATTACTCTAACCTGACGAACAACATAAATTAAGTACTAGATGGAGATGAGGTGATAGAGGAGGTTGTAGACATCCATCTACTCACTTTGCAGGAAATGGTGATAAAGGGTCATCAATTTCTTTTTTTCAACAATATTTTCAAAGATTGTTGGACTTTGGTAGTATAAGCAAAATTCTTAATTATATTCTTCTTCCTCTTTTAAACTTTCTTTGGCATGGTCACTAAGGGTCTCGTCTTGTGTACCCTCTTTGTAAGAAGTCTACTTATCTAAGAAAACGGGGTTACTTGGAAAACAATTCAGAAGAATGTGTTGCGTTCCGGACTTAGTGTCATAAAATCTAATATCTAACCAACCCAATTTATTTACTCATATTAAATAATCACTTAATGTGGGAGAATAAACGGGAACAAGGGTTAGGATATAGACATGTGCTTATAGATCTATCTCAACACAGGGCCCATGATAAAGGGGCCCAAATGAGAGATGGTCTGTCAAAGAGCAAGGCTAACCAATGGAGCTTAAAGACCTTAGGGTTTGCTTCATTGAAGACCTCCAAAGTTTAGTGTTAAAAGGTCCTTTAACCTTAGGTAAGCTAGGGCTGAGCTTGAGGTGGGAACACGGCCCAAGCTTAAGGTGCTTGAGGTGCTTGTCGTGCTTGATGACTAAGGTTCTTGTCGCACTACAAGAGGCTATTCATATTAGCGACACTCACACAGCGACGCTCAAAAAAAAAATTCCCAGCGTCGCTATGAGCGTCGCAAATTTCTTTGTAAATTTGCGACGCTCATAGCAACGCTCAAAGCGACGCCGGCTGGGCTAAAAAAATAACAGAGCGCGCCCAAAAACTCAGATCTCAGATCTGAGTTTTTCGGCGCCCTCAAGCAAGGAGCAGGTAACTCTCTCCCTCTCTCTCTCTCTCTCTCTCTCTCTCTCTCTCTCTCTCTTTTCTTCTCCACACACACACACACACACACACACGAGGAGAGGAAGGAGAGCCAGGTATGCTCCTTCCCTCTCCTCATTCTCATGTTCCCTTCCCCTCTTTCTCTCTCCCTCTCTCTCTCTCTCTCTCACACACACACATACACACACACACATAGTGTTTTTGAGAGAGAGAGAGAGAGAGAGAGAGAGAGAGAGAGAGAGAGAGAGAGAGTACAAACATAAACAAAAACGCACACACACATACATAAACAAAGAATGCACACACACATTGAGAGAGGAAAAGAGAGAGAGAGAGAGAGAGCATGCATAAACAAAAAACGCACGCATTGAGAGAGGAAAAGAGAGAGAGAACATGCATAAACAAAAAACGCACACATTGAGAGAGGAAAAGAGAGAGAAAACATGCATACGATCCAAAAAAACGCACACACATTGAGAGAGAAAGAGAGAGAAACTAATTTAACATCGTAGGAAACTAATTAAAATTAAAAGACCTAAAGATCTAGCCGACGAGGAGTTGAACTCAAGACCTATTATTCAAGAGGGAAATGGCATAATCAATCTATCATACTTGGCATGGGTGATAGAAAGATTATACCATTTATCTCTTTTTATTGGCACACACATCCACACACGCGCACACACACAAGAAGAAGAGAGTTATAACGTCGTAGGAAACTATCCTAAAAGACGTTAAAGATTAGGTTAGATGTAGACTTACGTTAAATTAGATTTAGGTTTATTTAAGTTAAATTAGATTAGATTTAGGTTTATTTTTAATTAGATTTACGTTTATTTACGCTAGATTTAGATTTACGTTATATTAGATTAGATTTAGGTCTCCATAGACTGCGATGCCTGCATGAAGCGGGTGAAGAAAGCCCTCAATGGAATATAGGGTATTGCTGCCTTCACTCATGGTGGGCTCCGTCGATCCAAAAGTACTGGTGAAATGTCTTCAGAAGATAGGGAAGAAGGTGGATCTTCAGGGCGGCAAGAGTCACTACATCCCCGACACAATGACCATCTAGACAACCTCTAGTCATTCAACAGCAACTTCAAAGTTAGTAACAAGAGCAAGAACGGTCTAAAGGGCCAATTGCTGTCGTCAGATGTGGATGGAGATGAGGCAGCGTCACCGCCGGAAGTTAACTCTCACATCTTTAGTGATGAGAATGCCAACTCTTGCCGAGTTATGTGAAAAATTATGTGTTAAATCAGTTTTAAGGTTCTTATAATCCCTGTTAGTTTAGTTCTTTGTTATATTAGATTAGACTTAGGTTTATTTAGGTTTACCCCCCCACACACACACACACACACAAGAAGAAGAGAGTTTTAACGTCGTAGGAAACTATCCCAAAAGACGTTAAAGATTAGGTTAGATGTAGACTTACGTTAAATTAGATTTAGGTTTATTTTTAGTTAGATTTACGTTTATTTAGATTTACGCTTATTTACGTTAGATCGAGTCCACGCAAGAATTACTTACGGTTTAGGGTTTAGAGTTAGACGAACAGTGAAAAGATCTACTGTGAAAAGATGTTAAGATGCTGTGAAGTGCTACAGCTAGAGAAGAGGCAAAGGGGTTTTGTCCACTACATGCAGTATCATGTAGACGTGGGTCTGTAGATTTCTTGTACCCACAAATATAGGTATTGACCAATAAAGACGAGATTATAACCCTGTGGTTCTGATCTCCGTGCACCTCTAGACCGAGGTGTGCGGGGATTGGACATGACTAGAGAATGTGAGGTAAAGAGAGAGAGAGAGAGAGAGAGAGAGAGAGAGAGAGAGAGAGAGAGAGAGAGAGAGAGAGAGAGAGAGATAAGACGAAGAATGCCAATAGAATATTAAATTTGTTGTCCAGGTTATAAGATTTTTATCCTCATTATGAGTAGTGACGAGGATGTGGGACCGTCCAACCGAAACACCTATCTCTCAACGAGGGTCTTATGTCCTTGTAATCAATGCAAGCATGCTGTGCGACGGACAAGACGTGTTTCTTTGCAGCACGTTCGCGAATTTGGCGAGTTCGATCCATCTATTATAGATCGAGTTGTTGCCAACTATAACTCGTCGGACTCTGACGCTGGCCAACAAGCAGCAATCTTGGAACCCAATAGACGTGTTCGCAGGCGCTTTGGTCAAGCAGCATATGTGAGGCCACAAGATGTACCCTCTGACAGCTCGGGGGATGATCATGCAGAGCACATTCCCAACGAGGCAATGTTTGAGCCCGAGATTGATGAAATGATCGAGACGATCATGGATTCAGAAAGGCTTATCTATGATGATATGAAAAGTGAAGCCGATACGCCATTGTATAATGGAGCACGTATGTCTAGAGTGAAAGCACTCCTGGTTCTTCTCAACATGCACACAAAGTTTGGATGGAGTGACACTAGCGTCACAGCGCTTTTCAGGTGATCTATTACAATTAGTTTACTTTAATAAAACTCTAAATGTATAATGATCTGATAGATTTTTACACGATTGTATCGTATTTTTATGTTGTGTAGATTTCTTAAAGAGCACATACTACCAGCTGACAATGTGATGCCAGATTCCCGAGATGAAGCAAGAAAGATTTTGCGAAACTTGGGGATGGATTACAATTCTATCCACACTTGTCCTAATGACTGCATTCTTTTCAGAGGGGAATACATAGACATGGAGAAGTGTCCGAAATGTGATTCCGAAAGATATCGAGTAGATCTCCACGGGACAAAAATTCCACAAAAGGTTTTGCGACATTTTCCTCTGCTTCCTCGCATCAAGCATTTCTTCGAATGTAAGTCCATGGCCGCCCTAGCATCATGGCATGAGGAGAATAAATCTTCGGATGGTGTGCTATGAATTCCTGCAGATTGCGCAGCCTGGAAACATATAGATGGAACATGGTCGGATTTTGCCAGGGAAGCTCGAAATTTGCGCTTAGGCCTGGCTATGGATGGCATAAATCCATTTGGTCAAAGATCAACATCTTACAGTGTATGGCCCGTTGTCATCATCAACTACAACATTCCCCCGTGGTTGACTACGAAGAAGGGGCACCTATGGCTAAGCTTGATTGTGCCAGGGCGATATAAAGTGGGGAATATGGATGTGTATCTTCGTCCACTATTGGAAGAGCTACAACAATTGTGGATTGGCATAGAGGTGGTGGATATGAGCCGACACACAGGACGACGGAATGCTTTGATCAGAGGCATTCTAATGTGGACCATGCATGACTATCCCGGGCTAACAGAATGCTCAGGTGATCTATTGACACTCCTCACTCAGACACTGTAAATCTTGTTTTTTCCCATAGTTGATCTATTATCATGTGTATACATGCAGGGCTTCAAACAAGCGGATACAGAGCATGTGTCACATGTGGACCTAGACTGAATGCACGTAGGGCGCCCTCACTCAAGAAGCAAATCTACGAAGGTCATCAAGCGTATCTTCCAGAGAATCATGTGTTACGCGACGGCTTTTTGGGAAGAGAGCCACCAAGGATGTCTGCACAAGCATGGTTAGAGCAGAAGGAGATGTGCGATGACGGATTGCCTCCAGGGATGAAGAGATTATCTCTATGGTACGAGTTACCATACTGGCCCCGACTCATGATCAATCACTTGCTCGATCCAATGCACATATTCAAGAATGTGGGTAATCTACTATGGGACCATCTGACCGGCAAGAAAGATACTTTGGGAGCCAGAGTTGACCTTAGAAATGTGGATCGTATGGAGCAATATTGGCCGCAAACAGCGTCTGATGGATCGATAAAACTCCCTAAAGCACCATGGATTTTCACAGGAGCCCAAGAACGCAAAGTAAAAGAGACCATTCGATCTTTGCGGACCCCCACTGGCGTAATGCACTCGCTCCGAACGTGTTTTACTAAAGAAGGAAAGCTTACCGGTTTGAAGTCACACGATTGGCATAAAATGTGTCAGGTACGTTCGTAGTGGACTTTAATATCATTGCATAAAATGTGGACTTTAATATCATTGCTGCACATACTTTACAGTTTATTTTACCGGTTGCCATTGAGGGATGTTTGTCTCTCGACATCCATAACACAATCTACAAACTTGCAAAGCTGGTGCAATGGATCTCACAAAAGGAGATCAACGTAGACTCCATACCATTCGCCAAACTAAATGCTGCGGAGCTTGTGTGCATGTTTGAGAAACATTTTCCTACTACCATGCTAACCATTCAGGTGCATCTTCTTGTTCACATAGTTGATGAGGTGGAAATAGCTGACACAGTTCATTCCAGATGGATGTTCTTCTTAGAACGTTTCATGAAAACGCTTAAGGGATATGTGCGTCAAAAGGCACGTCCGGAGGGTAGCATGGCAGAAGGTTGGTTGGTATCAGAGTCCCTAGTGTACATTGGAGAGTGGCTAGACGGATTTGATAAAGCCCGGGACACGCTATGGAGAACCATAGATGATGAGCGCATATCTGGGATTGTCATGTGCAATCTCGGTGTTGAGAAGAAGATGACGGAAGATCTAGAGGCTAAAATCAACCGATTTTGCATGCTTCACAATCCAATGATGCAAAAGTGGATTTCACAATATGAGGATGCAAAGCAAGAGCGACAAAGGGCACGAATCGAGTGAAGACGGGGAAGACGACCACCGATGCACTATCCGACGGTTCTGGAGAGCCTACCAACCTTCATGAGCTTAAAATGGTTGCACAACCAATTGAAAAGCGCACAACAATGCGGTGACGAAGTGACTGAGAAAGAGTGGGAGTACTCTCGGGGTTGCGCGACCAAGGTAAGTTTGCAATGTACGACTAGCAAGTGACTTTATTTATAAACGTTTGAACGGCCACTCATAATCTTTGTTCGTTGTAGTATAAGTCATACACAGCAGCATGGTGTAAAGGTCGACATTTTAGGGTGGAACAAATCGACAAAAAGCGTTTTACTCAAGATTGTGGAATCATGGAAAAATTTGAACAGTTTAGTCGACGACGTTCCTCTGATGCAGATCCTGTGGTGGCGGAACTCACTTACTTCGGCACGCTACAAGAGATTTTGAGGATCGATTACAGAGGATTTTTTGTCGACTTGTTCGACGTGCAATGGTTCAAGATAATCATGGAGGGTCGCAACGCTACTGTGCGTAGAGGAGAGTCTGGTTTTCTTGAGGTGGATTCTACTAAGAAATGGACTGACCTAAGAGACACTTTCGTACTACCCGAGCATTGTGAACAAGTAAGTATGTAAATAGTTAACATCCCCCTTTTACAAGTTATGTGCTTGAAAGCTCTCATGTAAGTTATGTGGCTCTGGCAGGTAATATTTCATCCTACAAAGTCTACATCAAACTGGTGGTACGTCATAGAGGTAGCCCCTCGTAGTGCAAGGACGTATGAAGGCTACCATGTGCCAATCACAACGGCATCAATGGAGGAGATCAAAGAAGATGCTCAATCAGAAGCCGCTGCGGTGGTGCCAGACGAGCATCAAGATGCTACTACTCTATATGGGGTGCATGCAGAGGAGCTACAAAATGAAACAGAGGATATGTGTTTAAACGGAGAGCTCTATATAGATATAGGAAGTTATGCTGAGTTATGCGAGGATGAGAGAGAGATCTCTTAAAGCCACAAATATTGTATTTGAACAATTTTGCTCCGTGTTGTAAAAGCTCTGGCTCTCTAAGTACCTTCCATGGTGTATAACGCTCTTTTCTACTCGCGCTCACATCTTTTGATTGAAAATTCCGAGTTTTCGACTTGCCTCTTCTATCACTCAATTCATTGCGTCATTGTATTTATATGCGTCATTACGTCATTGTATTTAATGGTCTTTGCGTCATTGTCTACTCTATTCATTCAATATTAAGTTTAAATATTCGTGTGTTTAATGCAGGTATGGATGATGAGGAGATTCTTTCTTCTTTGTCACCGCAGCAGAGACAGTGGTACATGGAGCGTCATCGCTCTGGCGCATCATCGCGCGTTCCTACTCCATCCGCATCTCCCTCTCTTTCGGAGCATTCGGCGCGCTCCGAAGCTTTGGCGTCGACGAGACGAGCTTCACACTCGTCTAGACACCGGCACTCTAGTGGTGGCGGTGGCGGTTGTTGTGGGGATTCCGCCACCGATGCCTCCACACCGCCTCGTGTTCGACGAGGCTCTTTACCCTCCCCTTCTTTGCCCGCCTCCACACCAGCCACAGCATCACCATCTACGCCAGGTTTTGCACGGCTAACTGTTCCTAGCAGCTACACACCTCTACCTACTCCACCAGGAGCCACCCCACTCGACACTCCTCCCTTCGGGGCCCAGACGTCGGTGGAGACACCTGACGTCCGTACCCCCATCGACACGTCGCTAGAGACCCCTGTCGGGACACCCAGGTTCACGCGTCACCGGCCAGAGGGCTTGTCTTACTCCGTCGACTTCAGCGGCGGCATCATCATGGATGATGACGGCAAGAAGGTGATCTCGCGCATGCGTGGTCTTTGCTCTCAGCTGTTTAGACACTACATACTAAACAAATGGAGTGAAGTACCAAGTGATTTAAAAAACAGAGTCATCAGCATACTTCATGATGAGTTTCCCGTTCCAACACGGGATCAGCGCTTCAATGAAGACCTGATGAAGATTCGAATGCGCAAATACTGCAAACACAAGCCTTCCGAAGTGCAAAAAGCAATCAAGAATGGGTGGAACAGGCCAGATTGGCTGGCCAAAGAAGATTGGAAGAATGCGAAGAAAGCAACGCGCGAGAATCCCGACAAGTGGAAGCAACAAAAGGATGCAGCCAGAGCGCGAGTAGAGGCAGGGAGCTCGCACCACTTGGGGAGCGGTGGATGGGCATCATTTGAGGCCGATTTTGTAAGTGTTTTCGCATTGCTCTTTATGTTCGATAGTTTAGGGTTTATGAGTTTTTTAATTCTAACATAATGAAATCTTTGTATGTTTTGACAGTGGTCGATGACAGGACGTGATCCCACACCGTACGAGCGCGAGTACGCAGGCAGGAAGGGCTTAAACGCCCTGATGGACATTCTCAGTTCTCGTGGCGGCATGGTTAGTATTAGGGTTTACTCTTTTCTATTTTTTGTATTGTTTTATAAATGTCGTTATATGTTTATACTTTCTGAAAGCTGTCTTATTGTCTTTTTTTGCAGAATCTGACAGATACGCCGCTTGGACGCGATGAGACGTCTGACTAGACGACGTCAGTTTAGCCGTAGCTAGATAGCATTAGTTTAGGGTTTCTCATAGCTTATGTATCATGAGACGGATTTTATACGTCTTTTTGAACCATGTATATTATTACATTTGTCACCGCAGTTCCTTTTGCCAATCAATTCTTTATGCCTATGATGTTGTACAATTGTCATTATTACATTTGCCAATCAATTCATTTGGCTATGATGTGTACAATTGTCAATTTTGCAAACAATGCGTCTTGTGGGTGACTATTTTGGGTCTATTATCTACCCTTGCACTTTTTTTAAAAAGTGAATCAAGTACAATATGGTTGATGGGTGGCAGGGCATTCAATGCCCTGTCACCAAAAAAAAAATCTCTCGGGCGTCGCTATAACCGTCGCTATTTATGGCTCTGTAGCGTCGCTATAACCGTTGCTATGATCGTCGCTATGAGCGTTGCTATATAGAGACGCTCATAGCGACACTTATAGCGACGCTTATAGCAACGCATATAGCGACGCTCTCGTAGCGACGGTTGTAGCGACGCCGGGGGTTATAAAAACCCAGTGTATTTCCGTCGCTAACAGCGTCACAAGAGCACACAACCTCTTGTAGTGTCGTGCTTGCTGACTAAGGTGCTTGAGGCGCTTGCCGACTAAGGTGCTTGAGGTGCTTGCCGACTAGGGAGCTTGAGGTGCTTTGTCATGCTTGCTGACTAAGGTGCTTGAAGTAAGGTGTGCAAAAGTCAATCATCAATCCCTACAAGGAGGGGGTGAGCCCTACAAGAAGGGGGATGAGAGAGAACACACACACACTCACACAAGGCAAGATTTGTACAAAGAAATCAAAAGGGCCACTTGTCAAGTTCCTCCTCATGTTGCCCTAATGGTGTGTCTAAAGCCTATTGGTTGGCCACCCAAGGGGTCCAATGATAAATTAGTAGATTTAATTAATTGTTTTTACATTTATCAAGTCCTCTCTCTCAAAGGGGAAAGGGGGACACTTGTCCCAAGACTAGTATGCTTGCTTGGTATGACTCTTGCTTGTCATTGGCTAGGCCTGAGGGGCCCAATGAGCTATAAGGGGGGGTCGACCAAAGAAAGTAGGGGGCATGCTTGAGGTATATACTTTCCCACGTGCACACACACACTCTCTCTCTCTCTCTGTCTGTCTCTCTCTCTCTCATTGTGTATATTGCAAAGTGCAAGAGCTCCCTCTCCTTCTCCAAGCAAGTAGAGAGGTTGAGAGCCTACACCAACACTCTTGGCTATGGAATGCAAATCCAACCAAGAGCCATGCTTCAATGCTTAATCTTGCCATCTTCTCCATCTTCATTACTATGCTATTATGTATGATAGCAAGAAGAGTGATGATAAGCGAGGAACTAATTCTTTCTCCTATGAAATGTTTCTTCTTCCTCTTCCCTACCCTCATTCCCTGCTAGCTCTCTCCACTTTCAAAGGTGCTTGAGGTCTTGGGACTGAGGCTTGGGATAGTTAATGCTTTCCTCAAAGTTTATGTTATGCTCGTGATGCATGAAGGTTTCCATCTTCATTGCATCACCTAGGTCACAAGGAACACAAAGATTGTATTATTATAACAAGTCTCTCTTGATGGGAGAAACTATAATACAAATGCCTATTGGAGGGGGGGGCGGCTCCACATCAATCCGGTCCACAACTGTTGTCATGTTCTCTAAGCTCTCTCTCTTGCAAAGTACTGTTCATGCCAAGTTAACTAAATGCTATGTTTATGTTGCTACCATCAATTATGTTCACCCACTACACTCACAAAGTAATTTCACAAAAGTACTTACTCTAATTTCTACTACTCTCAAGTTAATAAGCCAATTCTATTACATTGGTATCAGAGAATTTGGTTTCTCTTTTCTTGCTTAAGAAGAGAGGTCCTTAAGTAGCTTATAATTGGTTGATTTTGCTAATTATATTAGGGTAAGTGGGATTGGTATCTATTATTGGTTTTGTTGAGCCCACTATGTGGGATATAGTGCGCATCTCGAGAGCTTTGGACTTAATAATGGGGTCTTTTTAGACTTGCCTATGGTTTTACCATTATTGAGCCATAAGAAGTCTGAAAGGAGCTAGCCCTCGGCAATTCTGCAATATTAGACCCACTCCACTACTCTCTATAATTAACCACTTCGAACTGTTGGTGTAGATACTTAAGAGCCGATTTTCAAAGGCTAAGAGGAGTGGCAACTAAGGTTTTGAATTGCCAAAGCATACACTAAGTAAGTACAGAAATCTTGTTAACATGGCTGACAATAACCAAGAGAGTAGAATGAACATTGATAGCTTTGATTTTGCACATGAAGGTGCTAATGATGATGCCCCCATTTTTGTCAATTATCTCATTACTAGATTACAGCAAGCTATGGGCAACCCTGCTTTGCAATCCAAAGTTACTCAACAACTTCGTGCTTATGGGATTTCCCTTCCTCTCCAAGAGGAGAGAGAGCTTAGGAGGCCTCTTGAAGAGACCCCCAAAAGAAGACTCTCTCCCATACGAGAGGAGGAATCCAAAGAGCAAGAAAGAAATGAGACTTTAAGTTCCTATAAAGATGTGGCTCCAAGAAGACAGCGGTCTAGACGATCGCCAACTCCTCCCAAGAGGAAAAGATCAACACACAATCCTTCTCTTCATCATTTCAAAAGGGAAGAGAGGAAACAAAGGAAGAAAAGGGAAAGAAAGAGGTCACCCTCTTCTCCTTCTTCTTCACCTTCTGACGAAATCTATGGCTATTCTCCTAGAGAATACAAGAGGGAAGGACATCATAAATCATACCCTGCATGGCGAAGGTCACAAAAGCTCAAAAATTTTAAGGAGGGAGGAAAGAGTATCTCTTTTCTCACCTATGATGGCAGCTTTGGTGCTACCGACAAAGTGTTGGCCTTCATCCAACAATTTGATGCGGCCTTTGGAGACGAGGGCTTCACAAAGTCCTCCAAGCTACACCATGTAGCTATGCACTTCCAAAAATTGGCTCGTCAATGGTGGGCTAGCCTTTGTGGCCATGGCAAAGCCCCAAAGACATGGAAAACTCTACAAGTTTCCATCATGAACCAATTCCTTGCAAGCGATGCAAAGGACAAAGTGCTCACTGAATGGTGTAGTTTGAAGCTTCTCTCTCATGAGTCTATCCACAAGTACGTAGACAAGTTTTGGGATTTACATCTCAAGGCTACTGTCTTCCAAAAGATAGACTTTGCTGGGGAAAAGCAACAATTCTGTGCCAAATTACCTAAAGAGATGGCTAAATACATCAACTCTCAACGGCCTGGTTCTATCACCAAAGTAATCCATCACACCATGGTTGCTTCACGAATCAATTTCCAACAAGGGGCTAGACGGAATATCAAGCACATGGAAAACAAAGACAAAAATGATGCAAAGGGGAAACAAATGCGCAAAATTCTTTCCAAGACACTTCCAACAACAACAACAACAACAATTGGTCCAAGGAGAAGAGGGTTTACAAAGGCAAAAACAAACTCTCTCTTGAAGAGCTTGAAGCTTTTCGCAAGGACCATAAGTGTTTTAAGTGTGGGGAGCAAGGACATGGCTATTGTTCTTGTCCCAAGAAAAATGATCGCAATGAGACTCCTAGGGCTTCCATCATTGAAGCTCCAAAAGAGGATGTACATTGCAAAGGATCATCTCTCTCCTATGCTTGGGGAAAGGTAAGGGAGCATGATGCCTTCATCTTGTTTGACCTTGGCTCTACTCACAACTTCATATCAATGGAGTTCGCCACCAAGCTGGGCATTCAAGCTTATGAGATGGGAGATATTGTAACAGTTGATACAGCTTTCAAGGGACAGCAAGCCTCCGTTACTCCCTTGATTGGGAAGTTGAGGCTTCATGTCCAAAGCTATGTTGACAAAGAAGACTTTGTCATCTCTCCTCTCCAACATGAGGATGCTATCCTAGGGGCACCATGGTTTGATCATATGGCTGCCAACATGAAGTTCCCTGAAAGGAGAATTTACTTCACCTACAAGGGAAAGAATATGTATATAGATGCTAGTGAGTGTGGCTGCACTATACCACTTGTAAATCCTCATGCTTTTGATAAATCAATGAAGAGCTATGTTTCTGCGTACATGATTTTTGTCAAAGAATCCCTAAAAGACTCTAATGTTTCATCAAGTGTAAATGGTAGGAATCAAGAAGAGTTAGATTTGTCTAATTTTCTAAAAGGATTCCAAGATGTGTTCATCGATGATATCCCTATAGACTTACCTTCAAAACGAGGGATGATGACCATCACATTGAGCTCCTTCCAGGAAGCTCACCACTTAACAAGCCTCCTTATCAAGTTTCTCGAGGTCAACAAGAGGATATCATGAGGCAAGTACAATAATTGGTTGACAAATGGATGGGTAGGCCTATCTCCTCTCCCTTTTGTTCTCCAGTCCTTTTAGTGCAAAATAAAGATGGTGCATACCGTATGTGTGTGGACTATCGAGCACTAAACCATACCACTATCAAAAACAGATTTCCCGTGCCTCAGGTAGAAGATCTGTTTGATAAGCTACAAGGCTCTACCTACTTCATTAGGATTGACCTTAAAAGTGGCTATCATCAAATAAGGATAGTGGATGAAGATATCCTAAACACCGCGTTTCGCACAACGTTTGGTCTTCATGAATATCTAGTCATGCCTTTTGGCTTGACTAATGCACCAGCTATGTTCAATCTTTTCATGGAGAAAATCTTTAGACCCTACTGCAAATTCATTGTTCTTTGATGATATCATCATCTACTCCAAGTCTTTGGAAGAACATAAGCAACATATCCAAGTGATTTTTCAAGTATTGAGGGAGAACAAGATTTTTCTCACCAAAAGAAAAGCGAATTTTTCCTTCAAGAGATTCAATACCTAGGTCATATTATCTCTCAAGATGGTATCTGTATGAATCCATCAAAGTTAGAGGTAATAAAAGCATGTCCTAATCCAAGGATTCTACATTACATTGATCTTATCTTGCTCATAGTTTTTATGCTTAACATGATACATTATATCGCATTTCCAAAAACGGGTTGTGTTTTGGCTGTGAACTAATAAGTGCATTTTTTAATTGGATACATCAGCAAAGTGGTCAATAATTGGATTTAGTTTTTTTTATTATGCTATGGCTACTTGTGTAACCATAAGGACCAAAAAAGATGGTCATATCTTGACTTAAGAACCCATGGCATCTATAATGGATGTAGGAAAAAGGCACTAATTTACCACCACTCTTAACATGTTCTAACACCAGTCTTGCCTGATTGATGCATCTTGTGAGGCATTTTGGCTCAACATAGCAACTTTATGCATGTAGCTAGCTCTTTATCTCAAAATCTACTGAGTGGCGACTAGGTTATGACACATTGACCATATCTTGCTCATAGTTTGTATGCTTAGCATGATACTTTATATTGCATTTCCAGAAACGGCTTGTGTTTTGGCTGTGAACCAATAAATGCATTTTTTCATTGGATACATCAACAAAGTGGTCAATAATTATATTTAGTTTTTTTTAGTGTGCTATGGCTACTTGTGTAACCAGAAGGACCAAAAAAGACGGTCATATCTTGACTTAAGAACCCATGGCATCTATAATGGATGTAGGAAAAAGGCACTAATTAACCACCACTCTTAACATGTTCTAACACCATTCTTGGCTGATTGATACATCTTGTGAGGAATTTTGGCTCAACATAGAAACTTTATGCATGGAGCTAGCTCTTTATCTCAAAATCTACAAGAAGCCTCTTTATCTCTCTCTTGGCACATGTGCGCACTACCCTTTCAGTCTCTAGACCAATGGCTACACACATAAAAATGCTAACATTTGCAGGAAACAACAATACCTATCATCCTCACCCTCTCACTCGTCATAGCTACAAGAACACGAAAGATGAAGAAGAGGGGGCTAGCCATTGCATTCCTGCTATAAAGCCTTGTTAGGAGAAGGAAGGACTTTGTTTGATATATCTTAGCCTAAGGGGATCTCTCCTTCTAGACAAGATATCCATTTCTACTCCTTACTTGAGAGATGCCACCCTTCATTGAAGGAAGAACTAGCTCTATTTCACAGCAAACATAGCATTATTATCTTTTTTTGAAAGATATCAATCTCAAAAGGACCTGCCACTTTTCTCCAATCCAATGCAAGGCAAACTTGTTACTTGCTTAGCCCATTCTGGTTTTTTAACTTGGTTAGACCAACATGGTTTTTTCCAAGAGAGCAATCCATGTGGGAAGATATAGACCTCTACTTGGGACAAATTTAGATCCTTGACTACTCAACATGGGAAAAGAAAAATTCATCATTGATCAGCTAATGCGATCAACAATGCAAATGGGGGTTGGTAGCTTGCATGTGCAAAGGAAATGGAACACGCTTAACATGGCCTATGAAGAAACGTCACATTTTGCCTCCACACACCAAGGCAAATATCTTACATGCAATGTAGGCAAGACAGAAACTAGTGGCAGCTACCTAGACACAATGACCTACATAAGATCATTCCTAGATAATGCTCCTCTAAAACGACAAGGTGAGACGTCACAATGTCCTACATAAGAGGAGAAGAAATAGAGTGTGTCACCCACTACTTAATCTTCCAAAATAGGAAAACAAATGTCAACTATCTCTCACAGTAGCCTATGTTTACGTAAAGCTTTATCCAATTCTCCTCCTAAGAATCCCATGCTTTTTTAAGGCGTTATGTAGGCCAAAAAGGAGGAGAAAAAGTTTCCAATCACTAACTTCACCTGTGAAACTAATCAACCAATTTTATCCACCAGTCCACAAGCAATTATGTAGGCCCAACAAAAATTTAGCGTTTGGCAAATGAAGCTTCAAAATTAAAACCCTACAAATTGAAGCTTAAAATCAAGGAAAGTAGCTTGTTTTTTTCTACCAATTTTTTTGATTGATTTACTAGGAATACTTAATAAGGCTTCCTTTGGCTGCCACTCCAAATAGGTATCAGAAGAAAAGCACTTTACTTAAGAGGGCAATGTGTGTGTGTGTGTGTGTGTGTGTGTGTGTGTGTGTGAGAGAGAGAGAGAGAGATAGTTGTCCTGTCACTGAAGGAGTACGAGCGGAAGTGCGACGCGAGAGAGAGTGCGAGAAGAAGAGCACGACGATATGGTGAACTCGCTCTACTGTAATGTGTAGAGCATAGTGAGTTCTTATTAGGTTTTTACAAAAGAACATGTGTACATACCTGGCGGCCCGCCCACTTACCTGGGCGACCACATTGGGCTTTATACCCCAACAACCTCCCACTTAAAGTCCAATGTGGTACTTTAAGTGTGAGAGAAGCTACTATACAAGCTAATATACAAGAGATGTAGAGAAGTGATGTACTACCCTACACCTAACTGCTTGCGAAAATGGGCAAAGCTCTCTGAGGGAAGTCCTTTTGTAAGTAGATCAGCAGGATTTTCTGTGGTGTGAACTTTGACAAGCTGAAGTTGCTTATCCTCGAGCATTCATTAGGAAATTTTGGAGGTCATTTGGAGGGCCATATGAAGAGAGAGAAAAATAGAGCGCGTCCAATGAGCATGAAGGCTACGTTACGTAGAAAAGTACCTGGAAAAACTCAAAAAATAGGAAAATAGCATAAAACTTTCACGAAACTAGGATTGTAGCATAGTAATTTCCTTACTTTTACCGAGCTTTTAGGTGCTTGCGTGTGGTCCCACTTCTGATATTCTCTCATGGTCATTAACGTACTGGAGGGTGACCATTAAGCCCGCACAAGATATTGGAATTTTAAAACACTTTCCCTCCATTAGAATGCTTTCAAAGTGAATCTCCCTCCACTAAAGCTTTTCTCTGAGAGTTATGGCATCCACGTCTTCTCGCCCAAGAGCCTCAAGGTGTTTACTGTCTCTCACACCAACAAACAACAACGGCACTTTGCCTAGAAGGCCAAGTAGTAGCATATCCTCAATTACAATACCAGCTTCAATAAGTGCAGACAACCAATGGGTTGGACAAAGGATAAACAAAGGTTCATGGGTCCTCATGCAACCAAGAAGACCCAAGAGGTTTAGTGGTATCAACGTTTACCGCTCAGCATGGAAGGCCAGGGTGTTGGATTTCAAAGTTGAGATCGGCAAAAGATCTGTAAAGGAAGTTCTTGTTCAGCATGTGTTTACCCATCCAGAGGTGATAGCAAACGGTGGAAATGTATCAAATATACATCAACCACGTTGCAATTGTAAGTACTCTTAACATGTGAACTTACTGATACTCTCATTATAACTTTTCTTATATATTTTGCAATGTTTCTCCCGCTTGTTATGAGTAATGTCTCTACTCTTCACAACTCAATTACATTAGATTTGTCATTTGTACTTATTGATACTCTTAGTTTAACTCTTCTTATATATATTGCAGATGTTTATCCCTCTTCTTATGAGCAATGGGAGCCTGTGGAGTGCATAATAGGCCTCTTCCATGTTGTACATGCCCATATTGGTTCTCTACAGTATTCAGAGAGGAGCAGCAAAAGATTGGCTGATGAGGGAATCTTTTTTTATGACCACTTTTACCAACTCAGCTCAGGCAATAAGAATGGCATGTTGGTGAAACTACCTCTACCGACCGATTGGAACACTGTGGACTGGCCAGTTCCCGAGGAAACAATGGTGGAGGCAATGCGAAGTAAGCTCTACAAGGATATACAAAGGTCTCTGCGTAGCTCTGTTCCTACCAAACTGGTTCGAATTGCAAACTTTTGTCCTGTTGCACTCTTCATAGAGCTGTTTCATAGCTACAACATCAGAGTTACAAAAACTATGTTCATTTGCAAGTCATTTCAGCAGTCATCCTGTGACAAACTTCTTGACAAAGGATGGTATGCAAAGGAAGAGATTGGTTTACGGTGCGAGGTCGCGCTTGATACTCTAGTTGTCAAGTACATGATTGCAAGCCAATCACTATTACTCTCATTTTGGTATATGCGATCACAAATGCTAAACGGTAAGTACATTCCTATGGACCAAGTTTCTGCAGGTTTGGAAGATAATCCTACTGTGGATGTGGAAGTGATTGATAAAGAGAATGGCCTACTATTGGTGGTTACAATAAGGGAGCTATGCAGTCTTCAGCATTTGCGAAATGACATCATTGAAGAGTCAATGGACAAGGAACTATCAGATTTTTCCTTTTTCTTAGCTGGCCGTAAGGTGATGCGGCGAAGAGAAAAAGATATTTTGTGCAAAGAGTTGGATGGTCGGGTTGAAGTAGTGTCAATGTAACAGATATTCTTGTAAACCCAAGTGTATACAAATGACTTTCAAGACATGAAGTTTATTGATCTCATTTTTCAATTGTGCCCTGTGAAAAAGTGTGCTTGAAATACATTTGTTTACCACGTCAAATCTCTCTCTCTCTCTCTCTCTCTCTCTCTCTCTCTCTCTCTGTCTATATTATATATATATATATATATATATATATATATATATATATATATGTGTGTGTGTGTGTGTGTGTGTTAGACAAGACAAAGACAGATAGAAGAATCATCTTAATTCATTAGAAAGTACAAACTCGTCCGTGAACAATGGACTGAGATACAATTTCTGTAAGTATGGAATCAGAATGTCTTCAAGGTAAAAATCGAAGGAATGCCCCTCGAAAGAAGGTGGTGAGATAGTTGTTCCCGGCGGATTTAGTTCTCCCTTTTCGGGAGTATCATCAATTAGTAGTGTATTAGTTGCATCAAAGGGTACACCGATTTGGCTAAACGGTTTGTACAAAAGAGGTAATCCTGGTTTTTTAGGGTGGTAGTGGCCCTCAACAGTAACGCATTTTCTTTGATCATACAAAAAGGCAAAATCTGACGTGTGAGCTTGGCATACACTGCAAACTATTGCAACTAGTGGCGATAAGTTTTGCCTTTGCATTGAAGACCATATGCCAACTCTGAAGCGCGGAAGAAGAAACTCAATAAACTCCTTGGTTCCTGGACGAACCACGACTCGACAAGTTCCCATCCGAAACGTTTGCAAATCATCAAAGGGTCCTCTGTCACCGAGAGGCACCCGCATCAGCAGCAATCCATTGACGTCCAAGATAATCAACCTCTGTAAAAGTTGACAAGTACATATAAGTAGTTAGAAGCTGAACATATTTTGCCATACTTGAATAGACATTACCGGAACAACCGTATCTACACGTAGCAAGGGTCCATACTGGGTCTCTGTAGTGTTCATGTCATTGTTGCTCTCCTCCGCTTTATCTTCATAGTCATCATTCAAATCTTCATCAGGGGTCTCCCCCATGGCCCTTTCTGCCTGATTCAAGGTTGATCAGCTTGCCTCATACATCCTTTCCTGATCCATATCATTTTGCTCGTCCCGAGGCCTGCTTTCCTCATCCATATCCTTTTGCTCATCTATAGGCCTGCTTTCCTCATCTTCGGTTTCAGCCATAGGCTCTTTTGGCTGTTCCACAGGCTGACTTGCCTCTTTTATTGTCTCCTCCGGTTGAACCTTAGCTGCTTCCATATGCTCATTTGTCCTTTCCTCATCCTCGACTCTTTGATCTTCTGCTGATATGACACCCTCGGCCCGATGCGATTCCACTGTATCGGATGTAGGGGTTTGTCGTGGTGGCACGTCATGTTTTGTAAGATCAATAGTGCGCTCATCCAAGCCGCTATCTTCAAGCTCTCTAGGGCTAGACATAGTAAGCAGGTGTTGTATTAAACTTACCCGGTATCTTTGCAAATAATCATATGTGTAGTTTTTTAAAGCACTCTGCAAAATTGAAAGACCACATGATGAGAATTCTTTTATAGACTAAACCAAAACTAACTGAATGCATTGCAAAATGGGTACCTTAGTCATGAAAGGTTTTAATGCAAAGTAGCTTTGCAGGATATATTTTGCATGGAGAAGACATCTCCAGCCGCAAGAATTCCCATCGGTTTGATTTGGGACAGGTACTTCTTTGATTGTGGCCTTGTATAGTTCATACCTTCCACATAGCTTGCCATAGGCAAGCAACAACCTCTTTATACAACTGCATTAGGCAATGTCAAGATGTTAGCATGAGGCTTCAAATTTACATGGATATCTATAATAAACACTTTCTGACACAAAACACTTACAGCCTAATTTCAGGGTGGGTTCCTTTTATTGAATTGAACACCCACACTGCTGGTTGGTCAACATCAAGGCATATGAGACTCCAGTGATGGTTGTTCTCATATGGGAAGATGATCACAGTAACTTCCAGCATAGCACAGTGGCGGAACCAGCTCTCAAATGTCCCAGATGGACTATTCTTTTGTCTAATAATTACAGACATTTGTGGATCAAGGAGAAACACCTCTGTGTGAGTGTGCAGTGGGAGTTGACTTTTGATCAGGCTGCAGAGACTCTACCTGAGTTAGCAAACCTATTAGCTGAGTTTTCAAAGCTAGCAAGATAGTAACACTTACTTAAGACAAGCATAGATAATTGTGTCTGAAATCTGAGCATCTGGATTCTGCAATAAATCAATGTCCACCTTTTCCAGAGCTAGGCTTCTGGTTCCATCTACAAATGGTATCTCTGCAAGCAAACCATTCTTCATTGAAAGTAGAGTTTCTTGATTCATTGCCTCTATAGACAGGGTCACATTGCACTCTGTTTGTTTCTGGGACACCTCTGCTACTTTTGCTTTCTCCTGAAGCTCTGCTTTCCTCATTTCCTCTGTTTGGCGAGCAATAGTCTCTGCCTTTGCCCTTGTATTCACATCATGTGTGACATCTACAACTGTGAGCTGAGGCACTAGCTCTGGGGGGTATAACAAAATTTCTCTCATTTTCTTATCCTTGCAGACATTGGGGACCAGCAGTTTGTCATACCTCCACCTTATTCTTTTCAATGTCTCACTATCTTTGTCCATTATAGTAACCCTGTGGGCATGGGCTGCAACAATGGTCATGTCACTGAAGTACTCCAGTAGAAAGTCCTCAGCTGCTTCCTGTAGAGCCATCAATGCCACCACCTTCCACCTTTTGGTGCCCCAGGTAGCTTCATCACATATGGACCTCACCATCCTCTGGAAGGGCAGTTTTGGTATGCATAAATCTACACATTTTTGTGCCTTTCTGATTTCTCTGAAAAGTCCCATGCAGGTTTGGAGCTTCTTCATCCTTGGCCCTTTCAGAATTTTATTTGGTTTTCCAAGTCTTTTCTTTGGGGTTGCTGATCTACCACTTGCTTTCGATGCTAATCCTGGACCCTTGCCTGCCTTCCTTGCAGTGGCTTTTGTTCTAGCCATCTTACTGTACACCAAAAGAAGAGTCTCAATCCCCTTCTCTCTTTCTATGAATCTCTCTCTCTCTCTCTCTCTCTCTCTCTCTCTCTCTCTCTCTCTCTCTCTCTCTCTCTAAGACTCTCTCTCTCTCTCTCTCTCTCTCTCTCTCTCTCTCTCTCTCTCTCTCTCTCTCTCTCTCTCTCTCTCTCTCTCTCTCTCCCTGACGCTCTCTCTCTCGCTCTCTCTCTCTCTCTCTCTCTCTCTCTCTCTCTCTCTCTCTCTCTCTCTCTCTCTCTCTCTCTCTCTCTCTCTCTCTCTCTCTCTCTGTGACTCTCTCTCTCTCTCTCTCTCTCTCTCTCTCTCTCTCTCTCTCTCTCTCTCTCTCTCTCTAGCTTAGCATATATAACTAGAGAGAGAGAGAGAGAGAGAGAGAGAATCCACATTACTAAAGGCGCGCACAGACCACTTTTTAACCTCAACAAACACGTCCGCGCGCCGTTAGTATAGGTTAAAATAACACACCGATACTCTCTCTCTCTCTCTCTCTCTCTGCTCAATGGACTGTACTAACGGCGCGCATAGACACATGAACTACGGGTATGACTCTCTACGCGCGCCGTTGGTATAGAGAGAGAGGGAGAGAGAGAGAGAGGGAGAGAGAATGTGTGTGTGTGTGGGTAAGTGTGTATTTTTAAGATGTGTGTCTGTGTGTAAGTGTGTGTGTTTGTGAGTGTGGGTGTGTGTGTGTGTGTGTGTGTGTGTGTGTGTGTGTGTGTGTGTGTGTGTGTGTGTGTGTGTGTGTGTGTGTGTGTGTGTGTGTGTGTGTGTGTGTGGGTGTGTATATGTGTGTGTGTGTTTGTGTGTGGGTGACAGAAACAGAGATAGAGAGATTTAGGCAAAGCCAGAGGGAGAAGCAGACCTTCGTTATCTCGCTGCGTGGGGTTGCTGTCGAAGACGCAGGCTTTGCTCTTGCACACTCTCTATCTCACTCTCTCACTCACTCACTCTCTTTCACGAGGTGTAGTTTTTCTCTCTCTTGACCGCTTTATATGGCGTACAAAAAGTATACGGAAATAATAATGACCACACGTGCGACCGCATGCAAATATATTTTAATTTATTGTGACACGTGGGGCGCCGCCGTGTGTATCCGTTAAAGGTGTGATTTTGAGAGAGAGAAAGAGAGAGAACAATAGAGAGAGAGAGAGAGAGCAGATTGTCACAAAGAGACAGAGAGAGAGTGAGAGTCTCAGAGAGAGAAAAAGCGTGATCAGCTTGTCACAGAGATAGGGAGAGGGAGAGACACAGATTGAGAGAGATAGAGAAAGAGGGAGTCCTTACTCTCAGAGAGAGAGGGAGAGAGAGAGAGAGAGAGAGGGAGGGAGAAAGACAGACTCCGCTTGACACAGAGAAAAGCAATGGAGGAGACACCTCCCTTTGAGTTCCTGCAAACCCCACCAAAAAAAGGTGATCTCTCACTCTTTCTCTCTGTATTTCTAGCAGTTGGTGTGTGTGTGTGTGTGTGTGTGTGTGTTCTTCAACACACACACACCTCAATACCCATAGTTCCATAGACAAAGACACAGACACATCTCTCTCTCTCTCTCTCTCTCTCTCTCTCTCTCTCTCTCTCTCTCTCTCTCTCTCTCTCTCTCTCTCTCTCTCTCTCTCTTTGCATTTGTCCATTGGACTAAAGGCGCGCGAGGAAGGGAAAGTTCCTTTTGCTACTCTCTCCGCGCGCCGTTAGTAATGTTATTTCGCTGGCAGTTGTACTTAAGGCGCGCGGAGAGGTTTGCAAAAGGCACATTTCCTTCCTCGCGCGCCTTTAGTCCTATAGACAAATGCAAAGAGAGAGAGAGAGAGAGAGAGAGAGAGAGAGAGAGAGAGAGAGAGAGAGAGAGAGAGAGAGAGAGAGAGAGAGACTAGGTGTGTTTCTGTTTCTGTTTTGGTGAGAGACAGATATATTTATTTATTTATTTATTTATATTTATAGATATATTTATATCTATAAGGGGAGAGAGAGAGATCATGATGGTTTGGTTTTGGCAGAATTGTCATGTTTGCTCATGGTTTTGACTTGTTATGTTTCTTGATGATTAGGATTAAGGTCCAGTAGGCAGAAGAGGCTGAAACCAGATCCAGGGCTTGTGCCAGGATTTCAAACCTTGCAGGCTCAGTTGCTTAATGTATCTGCCAAAAGAACTGTTGACTTTTGTCAGGACATATCTGAGGAAAAGTTTCTTGGTGAAGACCAATCAGAGAGGTCACCAGGGCAAGAAGATTCCTCACCCGACAAGGGTGTGGTGCCCTGTAAGGTACATCTCAAGAAAAATACCAGAAAGAGAAATATAGACTTCTCAGATGATGCAGATGTGCTAGAAAGTACAAAATGTAAAGAAAAGGATGATGTGTCTTCTCTGGAAGACCCAGCTGCAACTGATGAGAGGCTGTTTGATTTTGCAGCATCTTGTGGTGCTGGGGACAAGTATGATCTAATTCAATCTATGTTTAATCCAAAGTTTGACATTGAAGACCTATTAGCTCAGCACAGTAATTTCTTGCAGTCCTACAGAGATAAGTTTGAGGTGATGGTGCAGGTAGGAAGGGTTGTTCTGCCTACTATGACTCTTGTGCATTTAAATGACTGTGGTGGAAAGGGACAGGGAGTGAAGAAGTATAGGGAATTACCACCCTCTTGCCGACATTCAGTCTGCCCTTTGCACCAAAAAGAATGCAAACTCATTCAGGAAGCCTTTGGCTTTATGATTTACCTCAACAGCCTGTTTGGATTCCTCATGCAGAATCCTGATGAGGTGTTAGAGGAGCAGGATGCAGCACCAGAAGAGGAATGCGAGGAGACAACTCATATGCAAGAAGTCGAGGAGGTTGAAGACACAGTCGACCTTGAGGTTGAGGCAATTGAAGTACAAAGAAGTAAGATGCTCTCTGTGAAAACCACAGAAATCAAACTTCCATTGGATGTCAGTAACTTCACTGAGAAGAATGCTCAGATGATGTTGCCAGCTGTGCCTGAGTTCAGGATTGGAGACAGGACCTATATCTTCTTACATGATGTGCAAAGTGTGTTTTATTTAAGGGAGGATTTCTCCCTGGCTATTATTTCCAGAGTCCAAGAGGAGAGGAGTGGATTTGTTTCAGAGGATAGTAGTGATGATGAGGCAATGGAAACATCCAGCAATCCAATGGAATGCCTTCGAAGATGCTTTGAGAAAGCTGAAAAATACAAGGAGACACTACCTGATGAAGCCACCTTCCAAGCAATAAGACAAAGCCTAAGACCATCGAAAAGTAACAAAGAAGTGGAGGATTGGTTTAACCATTCAGGTCAGGGGTCAACTACATATGTAGACCTGTGGCAAGAAAACCTCTTTCTGCAGGATGAGAGCTTCATGGTATCTCTCTCTCTCTCTCTCTCTCTCTCTCTCTCTCTCTCTCTCTCTCTCTCTCTCTCTCTCTCTCTCTCTCTCTCTCTCTCTCTCTCTCTCTCTCTCTCTCTCTCTCTCTGTTTGTGTCATTTCTGACATTGTATGTGCAGTCTTGGATTGCTGACAAGGATGACTTCCTTCGGCGCCGGACAAGAGAGTATCGAGGAAGGGATGCGGCCCTAGCACAGTACCTTTCAAAGCTCTGCGAGTCACCGATAGTAGTTTTTCACAATTCCATGTCACAAGAGGGTTCAATAGCAACTTACACATTCAAGACACTATCACGCTTCTTGGGTGGACCGGTGCTGCCCAAAAGTGCAGATAAAGTCATTCTTGTTGACAAAGTGTTTGCTAGAGATTGTTTTGGTTACTGCCCAGGCTATACAGGTGGTCGGGCAGCGTATTACTACACGTACACAGCAATGGCACTAGCTCTTGGTAGACAAAACCCAGATGAACTTTTAGAGTATGGCAAACATCTCATGATTCGTTACAAGGGTGACGTGCCAAAAAACAAAATTGAACCTGCAAAATCTTGATACACTTCAAGTAGCAATTGTATAAGATCATGTATTACATAAATTTTTTACAATGCCATCCACTCAGAGTATCTTTCTCCACTTGTGATTCACATACACCATTGTCTCTCTCCACCTTCGTTGACTTTCACGAGCTCCGAAGTTGTTGTATGCCATTGATCTTTTAGCTTTTTGTTGTTGTAAATGTCTGATGGCTTGTGCTGTTGCTGAATTTGCCAAGACTTCTTTTGCCTGCATTCGATGAATGATTCTACGATAGAACCATTCAAATAGTTCTCTCAAACTGTTAGCCTTGATTCGAGAGCCACCATGTCGTGTGTGCCTGAAATAAGAATTTCTCGCCATGTAATGAGACTTTTCCATCCCTTGGGTATTCCATATTGCCGGGTTCCCATACTTCTGTATAAAATATGGCAAATGATTGAAGATGATGTGCTGGATATGAAAACAGATTAGTTAGAATGTTTTACACTCACATATTTGCACATAAGAGAGAAAGAAATACATGATAATACCATGTAGTGAGTAATCTGGGTGTCTGTCCATGCTGTCTTGAATGATTTTTTCAGAAGGTTGAGATTTTCCTTGAACTTGTTCATATCACCTTGTGACCAGTCATCTTTGTCGCACATCAAAAATAGGATGTCTATTGATCGCCAAACCTCAGCCTTCGCGTTACGAGTAGTTGGTTCGTGGTCTTTGACTGCAATATGTAGCTTTTTCCAGCTCTGATACTCTACCTTGCTAACATAAGATGTGTTATATATTTTTCCATGTTTTGTTAGCTTTGGATCTCTTGTACCTTGGGGCTTAGATAAAAACCTCCGTGCCTTCACCCCACAGATGGATGGTTTGCATGGGACATCCTTCTCAGCAGTTGATCTCTTTTCATCCCGCTGGATTTTCACATTGCCACCATGAAGCCCCATATCCGACAGTACCATTTCTAAGCACTGCAAGGCTACTTGTCGTTCTGCAGAGTTCTTAATCTTCCAAGCAAACCCGATGTATAAGTAGACCAATTTCTCTACAATTCTACAAAGGGCATGCATTGTACAAATGTGAACATTCACAAGTGGTATTTTCAAAACTGGTCGAAAAGCAGGATCCTCAATGTGACGTGTTGGAGCTTTTCTCCACCACTTTGGGTTCATGACCTTTGCAGGCTCCATGCAGAACAAACACGGTGACTTTGCCATTGCACCCATTCCACAATTATACATGCACTTTAATGTTTTAAGGTCACCTGCAAGATGCCACTGAACTTGAAAGTCTCCCCTTCCATCTAGACGTAGTACCTCTCCCTGGTTAGTCTGTCGATCAATCAGCTCCGGAATATTAGTTCGATGGAACACCCAATATAGAATCTCATGATCTTCTTTCTTTACCTGCAACACAAAATAAATGAGACTTAAGTAGATCTGAATATTTGAGCTTACTTGAGAATATCGCTTACCTCAAACGCACCAAGCCACCATATGTTAGATTCTGATTGAACACTAAAATATAAAGGATCATCACTGGGACACTTTGAGAGGGCTCTATTCATTAAAGTAATAGTAACACGCTCTAGCTTTTTCTCTTTAACAAGCTCACACTCATCCAGTTTTAACACAAAATGTAATAGTCCACGTGACTCTTCAAATGTGATGTTGTAAAACTCCACCATTCTCTTCTGTAGTATCCGCAGGTCCATAAAAATATTGTTGAACTCATCATATGCCATGTTGGCTCCATGGCCACTGTAAGTTGCTTTAATATGAAAGGGCTGTCCAAGATAGTCTCCCTGTGCCTCGTTAAGCTGAAGCCTCTCTTTCCAAACACTTGAGGCTGATGGTAGAAGTTTGGATTTTATACCCTTCCTAACAAAGATGGATGAGACAGACTTTTGGATAGCCGAATATCCTCTTTTGCTTACACCAAGTGAATCAAGTGTGCCTTGTATCTCTTTTGCAGGCACTGAGTTCTCTGAAATAAAGCGGTCCACTACATTTCTTTGTAGAACCTTAAACTTCTTGTCATGTACTATATCTGCTGCCAGGCTTCTACTTATAAGTGGCTTCAATCTCTTTCCTATATTGGCTTTGGGGTCAATGTTTTCCTTGTCAGGATAGATTGAGTCTCTACATGAAGACAATGCATAAGTAAATAACAGAAAATTTGCTTCACTAACACTATTTAGGCACATGAAAACAATGCATAACAACAAAAAACAAAGAGATTACTTAACTAAGACAATGTAGCCAACCAAGAAGCATCACCTTAATGCTCGGATTCTTTTCTTGAGACCTCCTGATGCAACCTGCAATGTTTCAAGATTGCGCAATTTCTTCTTTCGGATACGACCACCCAAGATGGTGTCCTTCATTTGACAACTTCGCACCTTTTCTTTCAGTTCTTGTACCTCTGTTTTATGTTGCAAAATGGTAACCTGATCTGTAGAATGTAAATGTGAAAGGCGAACAATCTCACATTGTTGAGCTTGGAGAATGCTCTTGTAAGTTCCAGCTTCTCTTGTAAGTGATTTACAATAACCCAGAAGGCCGTTTTCTCCATCACCAGCAAAGGTCAATAAGCTTGTAGGATTGACAAACGGTGGAGACGCATTAGTTATTGGATTCTTAGGGTAGAGAGAGCCTCTCGTCCAGATATCTATGTGTTTAGCTCCTTGAGCTCTGAGCGTGTCTATGGAGGTGGGAGGTATATGTGTGTTTGTTTTACTGCGCTTAATCAATGGTTGGTACTCATTGTCCAAATCAATGTGAAGGTGATATTTGGCTCGTTTGTGGGTAACATTTGTGCCATTTGAGGAGTGCGCCATTAGCCAAATGTGCAGGTTTAATGGAAAGTGAATAGCGGCTGCGGATTCGTCCCTCCATGTTAGCCTCATTCCCTCCGTATTGACGTTGTTCATTCAATACAACTAAAAAGAGTATTATCCCTCAATCACTACGAACGAATGTTCAGAGGGGTAAGGAATCTACTTAAAGTACACTTTTTGAAGTTTTACTATGAAAGACCCAGCTCTTTTATTTGTCATTTTTTCTAGAGAGAGAGTGCAAAAAATACATTTTCTTAGAAGGCCCTCCAAATGACCTCCGAAATTTCCTAATGTCCCTGATGAAATGATACTTCACATCCACATGCTTTGTCTTTGAGTGATAAACTGGATTGCGAGCCAATTGTATAGCACTTTGACTATCACAATATAACATAGGCATCTCTTCTTTGATTCCCAAATCTGTTACTAGTCGATTAAGCCAAATTGATTCTTTGCATTCCTCTGATGCTGCAACATATTCAGCCTCTGTAGTAGACTGAGTAACACAATCTTGTAATCTAGAACGCCATGATACTGCTCCACCAGCCAATGTAAAGACATACCCTGACGTAGACCTTCGATTGTCTAAGTCACCTGCATAATCTGAGTCTGTAAAACCCTTTACACTTAGCTCCTGACTCCCATAGCATATACGCATACTCTTTGTAGCTTTCAGGTATCTCAATATTCCTTTCACTGCCTCCCAATGTTTCTTGCCTGGGTTTGACATGTATCGACTTACTACTCCCACTGCAAATGCAATGTCTGGGCGAGTAGAAATCATTGCATACATCAAACTACCCACTGCAGACGCATATGGAATCTTATCCATTTCAGCTTGTTCTTCCTCAGACACAGGACAATCTTGTTTGCTAAGTTTCACATATGGTGGCAATGGAACACTCAATGCCTTTCCCTTCTCCATATTGAAACGTTGCAAAACCTTGTCAATATACTCTGTTTGAGATAACCAAATTAACTTCTTTGATCTGTCTCTCTCAATGCGCATACCAAGTATATGACTTGCCTCACCCATGTCTTTCATGTCAAACGATTTTGCCATCTTTGACTTCAAAGCTGAAATTTCTTCCAAGTGCTTTCCAGCAATCAACATGTCATCCACATACAAAATAAGGATTAGCCAACTGCCATCCTTAGCCTTCTTTGTATACAGACAGTGATCGAACTCACTACGTTTGTAGCCTTGAGAAAGCATAAACTTGTGGAATTTATGGTACCATGCCCTAGGTGATTGTTTTAAGCCATAAAGACTCTTTAACAACTGGCATACCCAATCTTCCTTGCCTTTCTCAACAAACCCTTCTGGCTGCTGCATGTAAATTTCCACATCTAAATCACCATGCAAGAACGTTGTCTTGACATCCATTTGGTGCAACACCAAATCTAATATGGCAACCAATGCAAGAAAGCATCTCAATGTAGTCATCTTGACCACCGGAGAGAAGACTTCATCAAAGTCAATGCCTTGTTCTTGCTTAAAGCCCTTGGCAACAAGCCTTGCTTTGTACTTTGGCTGACTATCATGAGCGGTGATCTTATACCTGTAAACCCATTTACAGGGTAGAGCCTTTTTTCCCCGTGGTAATTTAACTAGCTTCCATGTCTGGTTTTTATGCAGAGCTGTCATCTCTGACTGCATGGCCAATTTCCAATTCCCGGAGTCCTTCATTTGCACTGCTTCCTTGTAACATGAAGGCTCATTGCAATCAGTTAACATGACATAGTTCATAGATGGAACAAACCTATCAGGAGGTCGCATGATACGTCCAGATCTACGCACAATAGGTGGCTCAGGCTCAGCCACAACCTGTGGTTCCACTCTATCCTGTCCTTGCTCTTCTTGAGCCCTGACATTTTGTCTTGCACGTGCAGGTCCATCTTCTTGGAAGACAACTCTTCTAATCTCCTCAACCCTCTCTGGTTTAGAATGATATTTGGATTCATTAAAGTGAACATCATTGCTGCGGACAACCTTTCTGGATTCGGGATCCCAAAGTTTGTACCGCATCTCACCAAAATTACCATAGCCTAGAAAGATGCACTTTCTACTCTTTGGCTCAAGTTTGTTCCTAAATTCTTTTGGAACGTGAGTATATGCCTCACAGCCAAAGACTCTGAGATGCTTGTATGAGGGCATTTTGCCTGACCATACCATCTCTGGCACTAAATCCTTCTGCAAAACCTTTCTAGGAGATCTATTTACAAGATGAACAGCTGTTGATACAGCTTCAGCCCAAAACCCATTTGGCAGCTGTGCATTAGACAACATACTTCTGACCTTCTCTTGTATGGTCCTATTCATCCTCTCAGCAACACCATTTTGAGGAGGATTGTAAGGAGCAGTAAGTTCACGTTTTATACCTTTTGACTCACAAAAGTCCTGAAAGGCCTTTGAAACATACTCTCCACCATTGTCAATGCGTAAGCATTTAAGCTTCTTGCCACTCTGATTCTCCACAAGTGTCACAAACGTTTTGAAAACACTAAATGCTTCATCCTTGTGCTTGAGAAAGTAAACCCATACTTTCCTCGAGTAATCATCTATAAATGTCATAAAGTAAGAAGCTCCCCCTAGAGATAGGTTAGGCATAGGTCCACACAAATCACTATGAACAAGTGCCAACTGTGTATCTCTTCTACTGCTTCTATGCTTATGTGGCTGCTGTGTTTGCTTACCATACAGACAATGTTCACAAAATTCAAAATCATTAAATGAAAAGCCAGGCAAATAACCAGAACGAGACAAGATTTCCATTCCCTTCTTGGACATATGTCCTAACCGGCTATGCCACAAAGAAACGTTCGGCTGCTCGGTTACATTGATTACATTTTTAGAGACATTTGATACATAAATCATGTAAAGTCCTCCAGACTTTACTCCATGTGCTACTGTCATAGAACCCTCTGATATCTTCCACATGTTCTGTCCAAAAGTGGTGACGTAGCCAGCATCATCAAGTAAACCTGTGATGATCAAGCTCTTTGTAATTGCGGGAACATGTCTCACATTCTTCAGCGTGAAAGAAGAGCCATTCTGAAACTTCAATTGAACATCTCCAACACCTAAGATCTCACATGTCTGCCCATTGCCTAGCCGAACATGATCTTTAGTGGTCACATAAGAAGTAAACCACTCCTTGTTTGGAGACACATGAAGCGATGCCCCTGAGTCTATAATCCAGTCACTCAGTGCTGTAAGAAGAGCTGAGTCCATTGTATTCTTCAAGAAGTAGATGTCTCCTGACACTAGACTGTCATCCTGTGCAACAGTGTTTGTCACATTTATTTCTTGAATCTTCATTGAGGACTTGTTCTTCTCACCATGGTCTTCAACTTTCTCTTTGCCTTTTTCTGCTTTCCATTCTCTGTAGTCTCTTTTCATGTGACCCTTCTTGCCACAATGGTAGCATTCTATGTCACTCTTGCCTTTAGCACTGCGGGACTTGCTACGAGACTGATTCCTCTTTCCACCTTTGTACTTTTCTTTGGTCCTTCCCCTGACAACTAAGGCTGTTCCTTTGCCTTTGTCCATTGTCTTTCTATTGGTTTCTTCAGTAAGCAGACTTCCTTCTACACCTGCTATGTTCAAACCATCTGGAGGTGCAGAATTACTCAAAGCTGTGCGAAAAGTGTCCCAACTTTTCGGCAATGTGATCAACAGGGACATAGCTCTAACAGGTTCATCAAACTTGACACCTTGAGCTGACAACTGACAGTAGATTGTGTTGAATTCATTCAGATGATTGGACATAGGTGTCCCTTCTTTCATCTTCAAGTCAACAAGCTTCTTAAGCCAGTATACCTGTGAAGCTGCACTCTGCTTCTCATAAAGATCACTTAGCTTTAACCATGCTTGATAAGCCGACATCTCGTCTGCTACATTGAAGTAAACGCTTTCTGCCAAAGTCAACATAATGGTAGAAAGTGCCAATTCATCCATTTCGCTCCATTCATCTTCGTCCATATCTTCTGGTTTTATCCCCTTGAGCTTTATAGGTTTTATCTGCTTCTTTTGTACCAACACGTGCCAAATCTGCTTCTTCCACAATGGGAAATTGGTTCCATCCAGCTTCTTGATATTGTAAAGAGCAGTGTCCTGTGATCCAGCCATAGCTACGCTTCACAGTGGTTTACTTTCGTGGGAAAAATTCGGCAGATTTTCCCCTGTAAACTGACCTCTGAACCAATATCAACCTGTCAAATGAACCAAGAAAGCTTCAGATTCTGCATAAATTTCGGCAGAGTCTCCTTTGTAAAATGGCTCTGGTGTACTAAAAACAGACCAAAAAACAGCTCAAAAAACACTGTCTCTCTGACACTGTAAGCTGGGGGTAAACCTGTATGCACCTGTACTGTCTCTGACTGTCCTGTCACTGTCCTGTAAGCATAGACTGCGACAATGCCTCAACGGTAGTAAAGCAAAGATGCAATCCCAACTGTCTAACTCACAGTCAATACATCCTAGCTGCTTATCTAAGGGTGCTCGAGGGATCGCTCCAAGACCGGTATCACCGAAAGGATCTCAACATTCGAGAATCCCCCAGCTCAATAAAACCTCACTCGACCCTCAACAAAGGCTGCAGTAAATCTGACAGTACATAGAATTCCCACAAAGTCATACATCCACAAATTTCCCACTGTATGCTATAACCGCTACGGCGGTTGTTTGCTGCATGACTCACAGCCAGCAAACCCTCAACAGACATACATCATCTCTGACAATACATCCCATGTGGAAGTACCTGCAATGTCAGGATGAAATCTGGAATATCAAGCAGCAAACACAAGCTACCTGATGAACTAGTGGATGTCGCCTACAGTCTGTGTGTAGATGCGCCCGTGTCGTATGTGACACGCTTCCGAGAACTGTGAGCCGTCCTTCGATGTGTAGACAGCCACAAATCAACACTCTGGGAGTGTCGATATCCTCAGCACCTGCAGTCGTAGGCCGAAAACCCCAAATTTGCAGAGTCGGATCTGCACCCACTGAGACCACGTAGACGAAAATGGCATGCGCAGAACTTTGTCGAAGCCGAACGGTGGCCGAGATGACCTTAGAATGAAATTCTGAGAACACCAAGGCCTTCGGGCCCTCCCACAAGATTTGGGGCCGTGTCTTCGCCTGTCGAATTTCACTCCAATTTGAGTTGGTGACTCTAGCCTCCTGCAGTGCTGCCCCGAGCCTCGATCTGAGCTTTGATACCAGTTGAAGGAGTATGAGCGGAAGTGCGACGTGAGAGAGAGTGCGAGAAGAAGAGCGCGACGATATGGTGAACTCGCTCTACTGTAATGTGTAGAGCATAGTGAGTTCTTATTAGGTTTTTACAAAAGAACATGTGTACATACCTGGCGGCCCGCCCACTTACCTGGGCTAACACATTGGGATTTATACCCCAACAGTCACTATATGGCATGATGTTCCTCACCATGAGGATCTAGGGCCCAAATTAGATGGTGCGGAGTGGCTTTGATCTCCGTTGTGCCATTGTCCAGGTGAACTAGGGGCAGGAACTAGGGGCAGACTAGGAGGTGAGCTATGGAGTGAACTAGGTAGTGAACTAAGGTAGTGTACACTTGCTATGCCCTCATAGACATTGTCGTGCGATAGCATGGCTTTAGCGTGATAACCATGTCTTCTTGGGTTTCGACCACTACCGGCACTCTCATCGACCAAGCACTGGAGCTACAGAAATCTGGACGACCACATAGAGGAGATGGGCTACACAACATCGACAAAAACTATAGCAGAGGATTTGAGCCATACTCTCTCGACATCCAAAGTGCAGATGAGGATGGATTCTAGTAGTAGTAGTATTTTTGTTCTAGTCTTTTTGTACCCAAACATGGTATCATATTCACAATTTTGTAACAGTTTGGTCTCATGGATCATTTTGGCCTTTTGAAGACGTTAATATAACATTTCATTTCATTTCATATCTCATGCTTCTGCACACACACGCACGCACATGGAATCAGAGCCCAACTCTCCATGGTATGGGTGCTTCCCGCATGAAGTCCTCCCTTCCAAGAAGAAGATCAGCCAGCGACGATTAGCATCAGCCAGGCAAGCAAAGGCTTGGAGATCAAATATGTGCAGTGTTTCCTAATTTGGGCCATGCCATTTAGTAACAAGGTCATCCACTGTACCATTCTCTCTCTAAGATTGGGCAACATTGTTCATTTGTTATTTGCAAGGCGGATGGCCTTGCTTGTAGACACAACACGTACATCTTTGTACACACAATTTCCCCCACTTCAAAGTTATGATCCCTCGGATTCTCTCTTATCAAAGGTTAGGCATTGCATGGCACGAAGCTTCTTCTTTGCCCTACTTCTCATTTAAAAGGAATAGCAAACTACAAGAAGATCATATGTTCTGACTCCTTCTCTATAGTTTTAGTGGCCATTAGATGCGTTATTGCAGGGGAAGAATCTGTAGCCATGATTCTCTACTCATTACCTCCCTTCCAACATTTTACAAACCTCCTTGAATGTGAGGTTCATGCCAACTTGTGCAACCCAATTGTCAATGGTACATGGGCTAAGTATCAATGTTGTTATTCACCACATTACAATGCAAGGTGTGATCTAGATGAAAGCAAAAGCGTTTGTGGATTGAACCTTTGTGGTGCTTATGATATCCTTCAAATGAGGGAGCTAGAATTCAAATGATAGATTCAACATTAAATTGTCCACATCATCTTTCACTATTCAAGGTACCACTACATGTCACTTTGCTCTGTGTGCACGCGTGTACACACACACACACACACACACACACACACACATGCAAAGAGAGAGAGAGAGAGAGAGAGAGAGAGAGAGTAGACAACAAGCTTCTACAACAAGTAATGAAGCTCCCTTATTTGATTTTATAGTGATAAAAATAATAATGAGTTAGTAAAGGTTATGAGTTGGGTGGACGGATATAGTCAATAGAGAATAGTGTCCCGTTTATCTCGCAAAACTCCTACTTAAATCCCAATTTGCCTCTAAGCAGGCTATAATTGTATATAAGGTATGCAGAGTTTTGATCTTTGCACAATGCCCATAAGCACTCATGGCACAAGCTTCTTGGAGGGTAGACCTTTGGTAAGTAGAAAATTAGGGTTATCATCTATGTGAATCTTGACAAGCTCTATACGCTTATCTTCAAGTACCTCACATGAGAGTGCTTTGTCTTTGTATGAAATGGTCGATTCCATGCTAGTTGGATATAGCACTCTAACTATCACCATGAAAAACTGGAACCTTTGCATTGATTCCCAAATCGCCTACTAGACAAGTAATCCATACAACTTTCTTGATGGTATCTGACATTTCAACATACTCTACATCCATGATAAGTCTGAGAGCTACAATCTTGCAAGCAAGACCGTTGAAACTGCATTAGTGAATGTAAAGACATAACTTATCACACAAACCTTTTTTTCTCCACACTCCTTGTATAATCTACATCCGTGTATCCAACTACACATGGGTCTTTCCCTCTAAAGCAAATGCACAACCCTTTTGTACCATTCAAAGATCTCATCACCCCTTCACTACCTTCCAATGCTTCTTACTAGGATTTGCCATAATTTGCTAATGACTCCCGCTACAAATGCAATTTCTAGATGAGTTCCAATCATGGCGTACACCAAAGAACCAACCACACGTGTAAGGAATCTTAGCCATCTCAACCCTTTTCTCATAAGATTTGGGGAAATCCTCCTTGATTTGTTTCACATATTGAGATAATGGATTTGATAATAGCTCCCCCCTCTCCATATGGGAACACTTTAGAACATGGCAAATATACTATTTCTGTGACAAGTAGAAACCCCTTTTTAATTATTTCACTCTAATGCGTCATGTCAGAGTTCCCATGCAACTTTCGCTTCAATGCATCTACCTTAAGATTTTTCTTCCTAGAAATGAGCATTTCATCCACATAAAGATTAAAATAAAAAGACCACCATTTGTAGCTTCCTCTCGTGTAGATGCAATAATTTTTTTTGCTTTACCTATGCCCTTGACACTTCATAAAAGCATCAAACTAATGATTTTCAAAGTGGACAATGCGGGAGTTCAAAGTTAGGGAGCAATTGCACGAGAGAAGGAGAGAGACATTGCTTAGAACCAACTAACTTAGCAATAAATTAGATTATGATACAATGGGTGTAGAGGTGTTGCTTATGTACTAACTTGGAGGCCTTATGTACCCCCCTCACTAAATTTCCCTACACCTAGAATCATGTCAAATAAGTAAAATAAATACCTACTAGACAAATTAAATGCTAGAACACATTGGGCATTCACATGAGATGCATAAAATTTAATACCCTTTTTGCAACTCATAGTGGACATATGTAGGAAGACGAAGTCAATGAGGAAGCTACCATGGACATCCCTACATACACGTTGGATTTGCTACCATCAACCTATCACTTGAAAAGAATGCCATCTTGAGCATTGCTTGCATCATAGAAGGTTGAATATTGTAGACCACACTACATCTAAGAATCCCCATTCTTGAAATTTGAACACATCACGACCAAACTTTTACAAGATAATGAACTTTGGAACACGTCCTATCTAGAATCTAGAATCCGACCAACAACAATGGATTTTTCTCACATCTATAGTGTTTTGTATACGTTGGGTTGATTCCTTGATTTGATTCTTGGTTCAAACATTGAAGAACTGAACTCTAGCCTAGCACACATGTCCAAATCAAGTATTGGGAGTTCCGATAGCTCCTCTTTGTTGCTCATGTACCTCTCTATGGCTAAATGTGTTAGGAAATAGGACGTATCTAAGTAGATGTTAAAGTAGTTTACTTAATGGAGAGAGATAATTTTCACACACAAGAGATTATAGAGTGTAGAGAGAGAGAGAGAGAGCACGATGTGGGCTACGTCCACGAGAAAGCAACCACTCAATGGATTTAGTACTTCAAAGTAGAAGTAGGCTACAAAGGGATTATACCCTTAATGGAACTCCCGCCTTGCTTCACTCTCACCACCTCACATGCACCTTGCTTCATCAATTTCACAATGTCACTTTGTGTGTAAAAGAGGTCTCCTTTTATACGCCAAAAGGGATGCCCTCTCTCATGAGAGACGGTCATATGTAGCTGCCCTTGTGTAGATAAGTCCAAATTGGACTCTACAATGCACCCATGTGTGTCCGCCCTTGAGAAGACAAGCCCGCTTAGAAATTGGCCAATGGCCATTGAATGCGGCCACTAGCCAAAGACTTCCGCCCGGCGGCCACCGGCCATTGACTTCCTGTCACCCGCCAACCAATTGGCCGTTTTTCAATCACTTTTTGATCGCCATCTGGCCATAATATTTTGACAAAAAAGAGAATATTCTGGCGAATTGAGTCTCGAGCAAAGGGGTAAATCAGGCTTTGTACTTAACAATCTCCCGCTTGGAGACTGATCTCCACACCAACCCTGCACGACTGCTTTCCAAGTCAGCTTCTCCATAGACAATGAAGAAATACTTTTTGGACTTTGCATCTACCTTTGACCTTAGGCTTCTATCTATGTGCATAAAAGCCTCACATCCAAACACTTTGAGAAATGTATAATTTGCCGGTTTACCTATCCATGCCTCTTTTGGAACTCCCCCATCCAATGCCGTTGAGGGTGATCAGTTGATTAAGTAAACAAACGTACTTATTACTGCTTTTGCCCAAAGCTCAAGCGGTAGGCTTGCATGTAGCCGCATGCTTCGTGCTTGCTCCATGATTTTTATGTTCATCCTTTCCAAAATTCCATTTTGTTGAGGTGTCCTTAGGGTTTTCCTTTGCCTTTGAATGCTATTGCTAGCATAAAATCTTTCAAAATCTTGGCTGCTGCAATATTTGCCTCCATTATCATATCTGAGGCATTTAAGCTTGGTACTTGATTCATTCTCCACAAAGGCTTCCCACCTTTGAAATATGGAAAACACATTGGATTTATTTTTCCTTACATAAACCCATGTTTTCCTAGTTGATTCGTCTATGAATGTTACATAGTACGATGAGCCACCAAGCAATGGTGTACTTGGACCCCAAACATTAGAAAGAACAAATTCAAGTTTTGTATTTTTTCTTTCATTTTTTGATTTTTGAAATATTACACTCTTTTGTTTACCATGAACACAATCTTCACAGAACTCTAAGTCCACTTCTTTCAAACTTGGTAGAAGCTTCTTTGATTGAAAGATTTGCATTCCTTTGGCACGCATATGCGTTGGCGAATTCTGTAGCAGTTGCACAAGTTGAAGATTGTGTGCTGACAGTACACAAGTAAAGTGTACCAACCTTTTCTCCTTTGGCAACCACCAAATATTCCTTTGGCAACCACCAAAGATCCCTTTGCCAATCTTCCACCGTTTGTTTTCGAATGCAATGTTGTGACCTTCATCCTCCAATTGTTCTGTAGAGATCATTTTTTTGCAAAGAGAAGGAACATGCCTAACATCTTTAAGCTTCCTGTAACATTTAATGGCCTAAAATCTTTTGTGTAGCGGAATTTAGCATGAACATAGTGGGCATTTCATTAGAGTTGATTCCTAATGAGATTTACAAGAGTGCTTGAGTGGAGAGAGCAACAAAAAGCATAAAACCTAGTTAGATAGCATCGACAATACTTTCAAAAGAGAGAGCAATTAAGCTATTGACAACAGTTGAGGACCGGATTTGCATGGAGCCGGTCCCCCCTCCAAAAGGCTTTGTATTATGGTTTCTCCCATCAAGAGAGACATTGTACAATACAATTCTTTGTGTTCCTTCAAGACTAGCTAGTGCAATGAAGATGGAAGCTTCATACACCAAGCAAAACACTTAATCAAACACAACTTGAATTATCCCCGTTCTCATACCCAAGACCTCACACACCTTCGAAAATGGTGAGAGCTAGCAGGGTATGAGAGTAGATTGAGAGGAAAAAGAAGTATCTTACGAGAAAGAAGTACATCTCCTCACATAATCACTCATATTAGCATAGCTTAGCTTAGTAATTAGCTTGGTAGAGAAGATGAGCATGCATTGAAGCTTGGCTCTTGGTTGGATTTGCATCCACATGCCAAGAGAGTGTTGATGTAGGCTTCTATCTCACAAGCTTGGAGTAGGTGATGAGCTCTCCATTAAAGCTTGGGAGGAGATAGAGTATTTTTCCTTCACACATGGTCAAGTGTGAGAGTGTGTGTGTCAATGCCAAGCAAAAATCAGCCCCCCCCCTCTCTTGGGCGAGCCCTAGCTGCTAAATAAGTCTGGCTTTTGCCTCATTGGACCTCCCCAGGTCAAGCCAATAGGGATTAAGCAGCATAAGTGATAGCCTTCTGACATGTGTCCCCCTTTCCCCTTTTGTGAGAGCTTTAGGTAATTAAATAATTAAACTAAACTCTCATTGGACCCCTTTGCCTCCTGGCCAATAGGAATCAGGCAAGCCATGGGGCTCCTGAATGCTCATTGGACCCCTTGGGAGACTGCCCAATAGTCTTCTAGGACACTTAATTCTTATTGGTTTCTTTTATTAAATGTTTTTAAATTAATTAAACTAGATTTACTCTAGCTTAATTCTCATTGGTCCACTTCAAGGGTCTTCCAATAGGAATTGGGCACACCTTGTGGGCATCTGGCCTAGGGAGCTGACATGTGTCCCTCATTCCCTTTGTGTAAAGGGAGCCTGTGTGTGTGTGTGTGGCTTTCTCTCTCATCCCCTAGCTTTGGGGCTCGCCCCCTCCCATGTAGGGATGTGCAAGGACTTTTAGGGCACACACAAAGCATCCAATTTTTCCTAGGGTTGACCTTTGGACTCAACCTTTGAATTTTGGAACCTTAGCATTTTGGAAGTCTTAATGGGCTGAACCTTAGGGTCTTTTTGGCCCATTGTTTCACATGGCTCTTTTGCAGATGGCCCCCCCTTTGGATCCCTATTTTCCCTCCTTTGGATCCCTACTGTGGCCGGTCTGCTAGCTTAACCAATATTCTAGCTTTTTCTCCCTTGGCACTTCCCCACATTAAATGATCAGTTTAATATGAGAAAATCATTTAGGAGAATTAGATATTGATTATTATGACATTACCTCTCTCTTGAAATCATAGTCGTCCTCGACTATGGTGTAGAGAAGATAAAGCATATGCATGAGTCCTTTTCTTAGCGGGTAGAGGATCCCTATGTTACCCTACGACATCATTCCATAATGGATGACTAGTCCATTTGGCGCTTGAGAGCCTGAGGCTGCCGCAAGCATGTCTGCACATTAGTCCTATCAGTCTTCCATAGTAGAGTGACAAGCTCTACTTGGTGTTTGGGAGACGTCGTCTCCTCAAACTTGATCTAAGCATGCATACTACTTCATTTTTGTGCACAAATAAAGAAAAAGGGAGTCTTATAAGACAAAAAATTTTGTTCATTTTTAACATTTTGTACATTTGCTTACTCTTGGGAAGCATTGTAAGCATTGACAAGGTTTAGGTTATCCTTTAATTGTATGCCTTGCATCCATCTAGCATCTTCAAAAGGATAATTCTTAAACTTAATAAGATATCGTCTGATAGTATTACCGCCTCTTAATACCTTGTCTTCATGTCGGAGAATGGACTCGGGCTGCAGCACCTCCTCGTGGTCCTCGATCTCCGGTGGGTCTTCAATAGTTGGTTCTTGAGGTGGCTCTCCTTTGTAAGGCTTTAAGAGGCTCACATGAAAAGCATTGTGTATGAGCCAATGATTGGGCAACTTAAGTTGATAGGCCATCTCATTGATTGGCCTAAGAATCTGCAAGGGACCATAGTACCTTTTTGCTAATTTAGCATAGTACTTTTGGTGGCCCGTAGGATTCTTGCCCGTCGTGTGCCTTAATCGAGCCTTGGGAAACTTTAACAAGACCCAATCGTTTTCTTTAAAGGCTTGGGCTCTTCTGTGCTTGTCAGCAGCAGCCTTTTGCCTTTGCTGTGAGATAGAGATAGCATCCTTAATCTTTTGGAAAGATTCTTGTAGGTCTCGGCTATACTCATCTGCAGCGAAGATCTTCCCATGTACCTTAAGTAGCAAGGGACTTTTTGATCTTCCCTCAATTACCTCGAAAGGTGCTTTTCCTGTAGAAGTATGTACAGTGTTATTGTAAGCATACTCTACTAAGGGTAAGTACTTCTCCCATTGGGATCTTTGATCTACTTCCGTTACATAGGCTTTTAGTAGATCGAGAATAGTTAGGTTAGCTATTTCACTTTGGCCATCAGTTTGTGGATGATAGGCCGAAGAGAAGTTTAGCCTTGTTCCTAAATTCTCAAAGAGACCCTTCCAGAAATTACTGGTCATTCTAGGATCTCTATCCGACACTATGGACATTGGCAAGCCATGGTACTTGAAAATTTGTGAAATGAAGAGGGTTGCCATTTGATGGGCTTTGATAGTCTTTTTGACAGGTATAAAATGAGCTTGTTTACTGAACCTGTCTACTATCGTCCATATTCCCGTATTCCCATGGATAGACTTAGGCAATCCAAAGATAAAATCCATGGATATGCTCTCCCACGGTGAATTAGGGATTGGCAAGGGTTGAAGCAATCCAAGTTGCTTCCCTCTATCAAATTTTGTCTTTTGACATACCACACATTTGGAAACATACTCATGTATGTTCACTTTCATGGTAGGCCAATAGAAATATGTTTCAATTCCCTTTAGGGTAGACTGAATCCCTCTATGCCCCGCATATGGGGGAGCATGAGATTCATACATTACTTTCTCACGTAGTGAGTTAGTAACGCATAGTCTATTGCCATAGAGAAGATAACCATCTTGTAAAGTAAATGGTTCTTCTTTCTTCCCTAATGCAAGGGCTGAAATCACATCTCTAAAATCGGGATCAATAGCATACTCATCTATCATTAAAGATAGATCATTGTGAGTTGCTATGGAAACCGCATTCACTCTCGGTCGTCTTGAGAGTGCATCGGCTACTTGATTATGCTTGCCAGCAATGTGAGCAATATGAAAATGAAATTGCGAAAGGAAATTTGCCCACCTCATTTGTTTGTCGGAGAGCTTGGTCTGCGTCATGAAGTACTTAAGACTTTGGTGATCCGTTCGCAGAATGAAAGGAGTCCCCAATAAATAGTGCTTCCATGAGTCTAAGGCATGTAGAACTGCAAGGAGTTCTTTTTCGTATATGCCTAGAGCTTGCTCAACAGGGTCGAGCCTTCGACTCTCATAGCCTATGGCGTGCCCTTCTTGGAGCAGAACAGCCCCAAGGCAATCACCACAAGCATCACATTGGATCTCAAATGGTTTTGAGAGATCCGGTAGTGTAAGCACAGGTTGAGAGATAAGCTTTTCTTTAAGCTTTTCGAAAGCATTGTTCTCCTTAGCAGACCACGTATACCTAACATTTTTCTTTGTTAGGTCATGTAATGGTCCCGCAATTTGTGAGAACTTTTCTATGAAGCGTCTATAGTATGCACACATACCTATAAAGCTTCTTAGTTCATGAAGATTCCTTGGTTTAGGCCATCCTTTTATTACCTCTAACTTGGATGGATCCATTTGGATTCCATCTTGAGAGATAATGTGACCTAAATATTGAATCTCTTGCAAGAAAAATTCACTTTTCTTTCGATTAACATAAAGTTTATTCTCTCTTAAAACTTGAAATATTACCTAGAGGTGTTGCTTGTGTTCCTCTAATGAATTAGAGTAGATGATAATATCATCAAAGAACACTCCAGTGAAGGTTCGATGAGGTCTGAACAGCTTCTCCATCAAGCGGTTAAATGTGGCTGGTGCATTAGTCAAGCCAAAAGGCATGACAATGTATTCGTAAAGACCAAATGTAGTACGAAATGCGGTCTTTACAATGTCTTGATCAACTATCCTTATTTGATGATAGCCACTTTTTAGGTCAATCCTACTGAAGTAGGTCGATCTTTGTAGCTTATCAAATAGGTCTTCTACCCGTGGAACGGGAAACCTATTCTTGATAGTGATCCTATTTAGTGCTCTATAGTCGACACACATACGATATGTGCCGTCTTTCTTTTGCATTAATAGCACAGGTGAGCAAAATGGAGATGAGCTAGGCCTAACCATGCCCTTCTCAACTAACTCATGCACTTGCCGCATAATCTCCTCTTGTTGAGCTTGAGAAACTCTATAAGGAGGTTTGTTAGGCGGTGAACTTCCTGGAAGAAGTTCAATTGCATGGTCGTCATTACCTCGTTTAGGAGGTAGCTCACAAGGGATGTCGTCAATAAAAACATCTTGAAACCCCTTGAGAAAATTGGATAACTCTAATTCCTTTTGGTTGCTTTTATTTTCTTTTGCTAAAGCATTAGGTTCATTTTGAGAATCTTTAACAAAAATCATGTACACGGAAATAGAGCTCTTTATTGACTTGTTGAAAGCTGGTGTATGTACAATGGGGATGGTGTTACCCATCTCCTTAGCATCTATATACATGTCCTTTTCCCTGAACTTAAAGGAGATTCTCCTTTCAGGAAATTTAACATGGGCAGCCAGGCGGTCAAACCATGGTGCCCCTAGGATTACATCCTCATGCTTGAGAGGAGAGATAAAGAAGTCCTCTTTGTCCACATAGCCTTGGACATGAAGCCTCAATTTCCCGATTAAGGGAGTGACTGAAGCTTCTTGCCCCTTGAAGGCACTGTCTGCGGGTAGGATATCTCCCATCTCGTAGGATTGTATGCCTAGCTTGGTGGCTAACTCCATAGATATAAAATTGTGAGTAGAACCAGGGTCAAAGAGAATAAAAGCATCATGTTCTCTTACCTTTCCCCAAGCATGGCATAGAGGAGATCCTTTGTGGTGAGTTTGGTGAATCTCCTCCTCTTGGATTTCAACCAAAGAAGCTCTAGGAGGATCTTGGCGGTTGTTCTTTTGGGGACAAGCGCGGTACGCATGCCCTTGTTCGCCGCACTTGAAACACCGGTTATCTTTACGATAACGCTCAAGCTCTTCAGGAGAGAGTTTATTCTTTCCTTTGTAAACTCCCTTCTCTTTAGCTTTGTTGGAATTGCCCTTAGGAGACTTTTGGACATTGTCCTTCCCCTTAGGCTCATTGGAACCCTTGTTTTCCGGGGGCTTATTATTTCTTTTACCCCCCGTTTGGAAATTGATTCGCGAGGCCACCATAGTATGGTGTATTACCGCCGATATGGTACGTGGCCTTTGGGAGTTGACATACTCCGCCATTTCTTCGGTTAAGCCCGCACAAAATTGTTGCTTTTGCTCTCCAAAATCCAACTTTTTGAAGACAGTGGTTTTGAGTTGTAGGTCCCAAAACTTGTCTACATATTTGTGGATGGATTCATTGGGAGAGAGCTTTAAGCTTCGCCATTCGGTGAGTACTTTGTCTTTGGCATCGGTGGCCAAAAACTGCTTCATAATGGAAGCTCTTAAAGCCTTCCATGTTCGTGGAGCTTCACCGTTGGCTCGTAGGCTAGACCACCATTGTCTGGCGGACTTTTGAAAGTGCATAGCTACATGGCGTAGCTTAGAGGACTCCGTGAAGCCCTCATCTCCAAACGCCGCATCGAATTGCTGGATAAAGGCCAAAACTTTGTCTGTAGCACCGAAGGTGCCATCATAGGTAAGGAAAGAGATGCTCTTCCCTCCCTCTTTGAATTTCTTCAGCTTGGACGACCTCTTCCATGCGGCATAGGATTTTCTATGGCCTCTTCTTTTTGATGGTTCAAAAGTTGCACCATCACTTTCTTCAGAAGATGAAGAATTTGAAGAAGGTGGAGAAGAGGGTGACCTCTTTCTCGCCTTTTTCTTGTCTTGATCTTTGTCGTCTTCACCATAGCTTTCATAAGAGGAAGAGGATGAAGAAGATGGAGAAGAGGGTGTCCTCTTTCTCGCCTTTTTCTTCTCTTGCTTTTTATCATCCCTCTTTGAATTGTGGTGAGGAGAAGAATATGATGGTCTTCTCCGCTTTGGTGGTGATGGAGAGCGTTTAGCCCGCCGTCTTCGTGGAGCCATCTCCGCCGAGGTGGCGGGAGACTCGCTTCTTTCTCGTTCCTTCGGTGGAGGCTCTTGAGTTCTCCTTTGGGAAGGAGATGCATCATCAAGAAGTAAGTTCTTGAGCCCTTCATATGGATTCTCTTCTTCTTCCCGAATCAGAGAGAGACCTCTTTTGGTAGTCTCACAAGGAGGCTTCCTAGGTGTTCTCTCGTCATGGTGATGAGCTTGGAGAATCCCGTGAGCACGGAGCTGCCATTGCACTTCACTTTGGAGAGATGGATTGCCCATGGCTTGTTGAAGCCTAGAAACAAGATAGTTAACAAGCATTGAAGCATCATTAGTAGCTTGCTCATGAGCAAAATCAAAGTTATCAACATTAATTTCACTCTCTTTAATATTGTCAGCCATTCTAACAACTTTTTGGTGTAAACTTTTTAGGTGTACTTTGGCACTTCAAGCCCTAGTTGCTACTCCTCTTTACCCCTTTAGAAAAAGCACTCAAGCTACTGTACCCGCGGCTCGAATACCATTAATTGCAAGGAATAGAAGAGAGGGTCTTTCGACACCAAAACAGCACCGGCTCCTGTCAAGCTTCTAATAGCTCAATAGTGGTTAAGCCGTAGGCAAGCCCCGTAGGACTCCACTATTAAGACCATAGCTCTCGACGGTGATGCCCCGTTAACTGCACAAAGGCAGGCGCACTGCAAGGCTGAAAAATCCCTATTCTACTTACTCACAGGCAATTAATAATACCAACCATTTGTAGCTAGCTTGAGGACCTCCCTTCTTGAGCAAGAAAAGAGAAACCTTGAGCTCTGATACCAATGTAACATTTAATGGCCTAAAATCTTTTGTGTAGCGGAATTTAGCATGAACATAGTGGGCATTTCATTAGAGTTGATTCCTAATGAGATTTGAAAGAGTGCTTGAGTGGAGAGAGCAACAAAAAGCATAACACCTAGTTAGATAGCATCGACAATACTTTCAAAAGAGAGAGCAATTAAGCTATTGACAACAGTTGAGGACCGGATTTGCATGGAGCCGGTCCCCCCTCCAAAAGGCTTTATATTATGGTTTCTCCCATCAAGAGAGACATTGTACAATACAATTCTTTGTGTTCCTTCAAGACTAGCTAGTGCAATGAAGATGGAAGCTTCATACACCAAGCAAAACACTTAATCAAACACAACTTGAATTATCCCCGTTCTCATACCCAAGACCTCACACACCTTCGAAAATGGTGAGAGCTAGCAGGGTATGAGAGTAGATTGAGAGGAAAAAGAAGTATCTTACGAGAAAGAAGTACATCTCCTCACATAATCACTCATATTAGCATAGCTTAGCTTAGTAATTAGCTTGGTAGAGAAGATGAGCATGCATTGAAGCTTGGCTCTTGGTTGGATTTGCATCCACATGCCAAGAGAGTGTTGATGTAGGCTTCTATCTCACAAGCTTGGAGTAGGTGATGAGCTCTCCATTAAAGCTTGGGAGGAGATAGAGTATTTTTCCTTCACACATGGTCAAGTGTGAGAGTGTGTGTGTCAATGCCAAGCAAAAATCAGCCCCCCCCCTCTCTTGGGCGAGCCCTAGCTGCTAAATAAGTCTGGCTTTTGCCTCATTGGACCTCCCCAGGTCAAGCCAATAGGGATTAAGCAGCATAAGTGATAGCCTTCTGACATGTGTCCCCCTTTCCCCTTTTGTGAGAGCTTTAGGTAATTAAATAATTAAACTAAACTCTCATTGGACCCCTTTGCCTCCTGGCCAATAGGAATCAGGCAAGCCATGGGGCTCCTGAATGCTCATTGGACCCCTTGGGAGACTGCCCAATAGTCTTCTAGGACACTTAATTCTTATTGGTTTCTTTTATTAAATGTTTTTAAATTAATTAAACTAGATTTACTCTAGCTTAATTCTCATTGGTCCACTTCAAGGGTCTTCCAATAGGAATTGGGCACACCTTGTGGGCATCTGGCCTAGGGAGCTGACATGTGTCCCTCATTCCCTTTGTGTAAAGGGAGCCTGTGTGTGTGTGTGTGGCTTTCTCTCTCATCCCCTAGCTTTGGGGCTCGCCCCCTCCCATGTAGGGATGTGCAAGGACTTTTAGGGCACACACAAAGCATCCAATTTTCCCTAGGGTTGACCTTTGGACTCAACCTTTGAATTTTGGAACCTTAGCATTTTGGAAGTCTTAATGGGCTGAACCTTAGGGTCTTTTTGGCCCATTGTTTCACATGGCTCTTTTGCAGATGGCCCCCCCTTTGGATCCCTATTTTCCCTCCTTTGGATCCCTACTGTGGCCGGTCTGCTAGCTTAACCAATATTCTAGCTTTTTCTCCCTTGGCACTTCCCCACATTAAATGATCAGTTTAATATGAGAAAATCATTTAGGAGAATTAGATATTGATTATTATGACACTTCCATTCATTTCCATTAGTAGATTTGATACAAATTGTACCTTTGCCAAAAATTTCACAAGCTTCATCATCTCCCAAGTATACATACCCAAAACTATCTTTAGTGTAATCTTAAAAATGCTGCTTGTGCAATGTCGTATGGAATGAAGCCTCGAAATCTACTATCCAAGAATTATACACATTGTTTAATGAGAAAATTAGAGCATGTTGCTCTACTTTACCTGCCACATTGGCCTCCGATGTTGGCTTGTTGTCTTGAGACTCCAACTCCTTCCTCTTCTTGGACCAACAATTCTTCTTAATGTGGCCCTTCTTGCTCCAGTTCCAACATTCAAGAACTCACTTTGTGCGTGACTTGCTCTGCCTTGAGCGATCACGGCCATTTTGGCTTTTGAACCTCTCCTTCGATCTTTCCCTCATTTTCACTGACAGTGCAACACTTGATGATTCACCTGTGCTTCTCCTTCGCATTTTATCGCTTAGGATAACACCCACAACATCATCAAAATTAAGAGTCTTTGTGTCAGATACAAAGGTACTCACAACCATTACAAGGTTGTCCCAACTATCTGATAGAGATGATAGTATAAGGAGGGCTCGCACTTCGTCATCAAAATTGACCTTCATCGATCAAAGTTGACTTATGTTGGTGTTAAAGTTGTTCAAGAGTTCTGCAGCTGAACCACTCTCTACCATTTTTAGATTGAATAAGCGCTTCATGAGAAATACCTTATTGGATGACGATGGTTTCTCGTAGAGGCCGTCAATTGACTTCATCAAGTCCTCTATGGTCTTCATCTCCAAAACGTTGAAGGCCACCGTTGACACCAAGCTTAACCGGATTGTTCCTAATGTCTTTTGGTCAAGGACAATCCATGCTTCATTTGCCATTGTTGCGGGATTCTTTGCAAGACCTCCTAGTGGCAAATAAAGGTCCTTCTGGTAGAGATAGTCTTCAATCTGCATCTTCCAATGTTGATAGTTTTTTCATTGAACTTCTTAATCTTGAGCTTACCTTCCTCCACCATTACTGCCACTCAATTCAAGGAATCCTTTCCTCGAGATACATTAGCTATGAGCAAACCTTGTTCTGATACCAATTGTTAGGAAATACGACGTAGCTAAGTAGATATTAGAGTAATTCACTTAATGGAAAGAGATAATTTTCACACACAAGAGAGAGAGAGAGAGAGCACACATGATATATGTGGTTCATTCAATGTGGGCTACGTCCACGAGAATTTGGAAAGCAACCACTCAATGGCTTTAGTCCTTCAAACTAGAAGTAGGTTTATACCCTTAATGAAACTCCTACCTTGCTTCACTCTCACCACCTCATGTGCACCTTGTTTCATAAGCTTCATAATGTATTTTGTGTGTAGAAGATGCCTCCTTTTATAGGCCAAAAAGGCTGTCGTCTCTCATGAGAGGCAGCCATGTGTAGTGGCCCTTGTGTAGACAAGTCCAAATTGGACTCTACAGTGAGCCCATGGGTGGTCACACTTGAGAAGACAAGTCCGCCTAGAAATCGGCCACCAGCCATTGGATTCGACCACCGACCAAAGACTTCCGCCCAATGGCCATCGGTCATTGACTTCCAACCACCAGCCAACCGACTGACTGTTTTTCGATCACTTTCTGGTCGTCGTCCAGCCATAATATTTCGGCAAGAAAGGGAACTTTTTCATCGACGAACCCAGCATGAATTTTTGGTTTTTTACGAGTGATTTTTTTGACACACGATGGCTTCTCCTCATAATGGGGACCTTACAAATGTGCGTTTTTAAGACTAAAAGTTACAAGGGGTAAATCGTGCTCCATACTTAACAAAAGCATGTTGCAAAAAACACAATAGGGCTAAAAATATGACACCGAGGCCATTGTGGCTGCTATAGCACATGTGCCACACCGATCTCCTTGGTGAAAATATTTTCACTACCATTCGTGTCTTTGAGACCCAAACCTTTCCCTTCGAGACTAAGACGGCTTCCACTTCAATGAACATCAAAATCTAGCTTTTTCTTTGTAATTTGCAAGCATCATGCTGTAGCCACCATCTTATACACCTTTGGGAACTTCATAAGTATTAATGCTGCTAATTAGTTACTAGTCATTGCAGTATCCATTGCCAAGAGGTGATGTTGGTCATTTGAGGCCAAAGCTATGTGGAAACTATGCTTAAGGAGGTCTTTAGGAAAAATATCCAAATGAGGTCTTTGACCTGGGGTTTCAAAACATTGTCAGAGCTCTATCCCTAGGGACTCCCATGCAATGGAATTAAACACACAATGAAGGGCCATCCTTGCCGGCTTAAGTCACAACTCCAAATTGTTGCTTAGAGAGCCCCCTGTCAATGTGAGTCTCAAAATGTAGCACAAGAGAGCCTCCATCCACCTACAAGAAACACTATCAAAGGAGCTTGGTGAATTTCAAACACAAAATCAGTAGGACTGAAGAATGCCACAAAGGCTAGTAGCCAATGTCTTGAAACACTGGAGGTTTTGCTTCACTTTGAAGCCTCCTGACAATGTTTCTTTCAAAATGCCAATATACGTGGTTCATCCAATATGGGCTCCATCCACGGGAAAGAAACCACTCAATGGCTTTAGTACTTCAAACTAGAAGTAGGTTACAAAGGGATTATACCCTTAATGAAACTCCCGCCTTGCTTCACTCTCAACACCTCATGTGCACCTTGCTTCATAAGCTTCACAATGTATTTTGTTGTAGAAGATGCCTCCTTTTATAGGCCAAAAGGGTTGCCTTCTCTCATGAGAGGTAGCCATGTGTAGTTGCCCTTGTGTAGACAATTCCAAATTGGACTCTACAATGCGCCCATGGGTGGTCACCCTTGAGAAGACAAGTCTGCCTAGAAATTGGCCACCGGCCATTGACTTTTGCCAACTGGCCATTGACTTCCAGCCACCGACCAACCGACCAACTGTTTTTTGATCACTTTCTAGCCATCGTTCGGCCATAATATTTCGACGAGAAAGGGAATTTTTCGGCGAACCCAACATGAATTTTTTGTTTTTTGTGAGTGATTTTTCTTACACCCGATGGCTTCTCCTCATAATGGGGGCCTTACAAATGTGTGTTTTTAAGACTAAAAGTTACAAGGGGTAAATCAGACTCCATACTTAACAAAAGCATGTTGCAAAAAACACCATAGGACTAAGAATATGACACCGAGGCCATTGTGGCTGCTAGCATGTGTGCCACACCTATCTCCTTGGTGAAAATATTTCACTACCATCCGTGTCTTTGAGACCCAAACCTTCCCCTTCGAGACTAAGACGGCTTCCACTTTAATGAATATCAGAATCTAGCTTTTCCTTTGTGATTTGAAAGCATCATGTTGTAGCCACCATCTCATACTCCTTTGGGAACTTCATAAGTACTAATGCTTCTAACTAAGTACTAGTCATTGCACTATCCATTGCCAAGAGGTGATGTTGGTCATTTGAGGCCGAAGCTATGTGGAAACTATGCTTAAGGAGTTCTTTAGGAAAAACATCCAAATGAGGTCTTTGATCCGGGGTTTCAAAGCATTGTCCCTAGGGACTCGCATGCAATGAATTTCAACACACAATAAAGGGCCATCCTTGCCGGCTTTAGTCACAGCTCCAAATCGCTGCTTAGAGAGTCCCCTGTCAATGTGAGTCTCAAAATGTGAGTCTGAAGAATGTCACAGAGGCTAGTAGCCAATGTCTTGACAAGCTGGAGGTTTCGCTTCAATTTGAAGCCTCCTAACATTGTTCCTTTCAAAATGCCAAAGTTAATCGATAAAAAAATGTTTGTCTTCATAGTAGCAATTTAAAACACTTTCAACGTCCCCTTGACCAATCTGATGTTTTTTTCTAGATGCTTTCTTTGGGACCCTTTTTCTCATCGTGTACTCTCCTACGATCAAAGAGCTAAGTGATACCATGTCAAAGTCGGCAATGCGGAAGCGTAGAGTTAAGGAGAGAATTCTCACAAGAGAGATTCCTTTGAACCAACCAACTTTAGATTTTGATACAATGGGGGTCTTGTATACTAACTTGGGGGTTTATGGTACCCCTTACAAAATTTCCCCACCCAAAATTTTTTCAAACAAGTAAAATAAACTAGAAAAAATAAATTCTAGGACCACACTGGGCATTTACTTGAGATGCATAAACTTTAACATTGCCATTATTAATAGAACCCTTTGGTTGTTGCATGCAAACCCTTTGCCTTAATATCCAATTCAACCAAAGCCATGTCCTCTTTGGCAACCAAATCTTATACTATCCAAAAAGTAGTCACGTATAAAATTGGAAAAAAAACCTCGTCAAAGTCTAAGCCTTGCTTTTAAAAAGTGTGAAACCTCAAAGTGTGAAACCTCTGACAACCAATCTAGACTTTTATTTTGGCTTCTCATCACTTGGTGTGCGTCTTCTCCTTTAGGAAAATGTTTTGACCCAAGTGTGATTCCTCTTCAAAGAGTCCGTCTCTAATTTCATAGCACTCTTCCACTTAAGATTGTCATATGGTGACATAACCTCATCATAGCAGGAGGGATGACAAATCTCTGTCTCAACATAATGCAATCTTGGCTCGACAAAAACTTCTTAGGGAACCTAGAAATCCTTGTTTAACTTCTGAATGTAGTAGACTCTACATGAGAAATTAGCTATCCCACTAGTATTTCAATGCTACTTGATACAGTGCTATGACCCTCCACATGGTTAGAGCTACTAGGAGTATCACAATGCACACTTTGCTCACCCATTGGTGCATGGAGAGCCTCTTGTCTTAGTTCATGAACAGGTTGTGTAACATCCTAAATGTAACCTTCCTCACTGTGGGTTTTTTACTTTCTTCTCATTGAATATCACAACATTGCTACCAAAAATTTATGAGAAACTTGATCCCACAAGCAATAAGCCATCTCATCACTTTCCGTGACCAATGAAAACGCACTTTGCAAAATTTGGCTCTAGATTCTTTCTAAGCTTTTTGGGTACATGCACAAATGCCGCACAGTTAAAGACTTTCAAATAATTATACGATGGCTTACGAGCACTCCAAGCATCTTTTCAAATGCCGCCATCAAGTGTCTTACTTGGTGATCTATTGATCAAATAAATTGCAGTCTCTTCGGCCCAAAATCCATGTGAAAACTTAGAATGATATAACATACCATATATTCTCTCTTGAATCATGTGAAGAAACTTCATTTTGGGGAAGTGTACGAGGAGTAGTAATCTCTCTCCTAATGCCATTATCAATCCTTAAGCATGTAAGCATCCTGTCTAACAAATTTTTTATAAATGAAATCCATTCATGAATGAAATCTAGTCATGATTTTTTATGGATGAAATCTATCTCTGTGTTATATGAAAGGCATCATCTTTATGTTCAAAGGGATATACCCAAACCTCATGAGTTCCATCATCTAAAAAAGTGTTAAAGTGCACACCACCGCCTACTGACTTGGTAGGTGGTAGTCCACACACATCTGGCGGCACTAGATTGGACTTCTCAGATTATTTGATAGACTGATCTTGCATACTTTCCATACATACAATGCTCTCATAGCTCAAAGTCTGAAAAATAAAAAACAGACAAGTAGCCCAAACGACATAGAGACTTCACTCCATTTTGGCTCAAATGCTTGAATTGGCTATGACACAAAGAGGTATCTGGATCCTCGCTTCTGTTTATTACATTGTGTTGGATCTTAGACACATTTAAAGGGTAAATACCACCACATTTGTCTCCTCTAGCCAAGGATCCTTATTGAATCTTTCAAGTACCATTGCTAAAGCATGTATGATAGCCACAATCATCTAACCACCCAGCATAAATGAGACTCTTGGTGGTAAGATAGGCATAAACAAAGCATAAACAAAGAGCCATTAGCATGCCTCAAATATATGTCACCCACACCAACGATATCACAAGCAAAGTCATCAGTGCACAAATGTACATATTCACGTTTGCTAACATCATAGGTAGAAAACCACTCTTTATGAGGAGTAACATGAAAGGATGCACTAGGATACAAGATCCAATGTTGTAGGAAGGGAAGCTCAAGAACCTCCTTGAAGATCCTCTTACACAAAATCCCTATCACCGCTCACCATCTCTCTCTCTCTTAAATACACACACACACACACACATGATAAAAAACCTAGTGCCCCATTCTCTCAGACACACTGACTAGATTCACTCTCCCTCACAACCCCATAACCTTCTCTCAATGATACATAGCTTTAGGCCGATTTCAATCTCCCCTTTGGGCTCATGATTGCAACCTTCCTCAATACATCCTTTAGAATGGCTTCTATTTATGCACATGCTTAGAAAATGCGTCCCGATTTAGACAAAGAGCCCCACCCGTTTGACTGTTGCATGCACACAGAATTACTTCGAGGCTAATCTTAGATGTGATCTATGAGAGCTAGTCTATAGCCACTTGTGGTTAGTGTATTACACACCCTTGATTCATTATTTTGTTTTGTAGTCACTCCCAATGCTGCCTATCACGCCATATTGTTGTGGTTTTTGGCTCATTACTTGTGGCCTAACATGCACCAAATGCATACCCTATAGGAGGCACACTTCCAAAAAAAATTATTTACAAGCAAAACAACCTTGCGTATTTGATACCTTATCCCCTCATGAGCTTTAATTTCATTATCCCTTTCTACTACCTAGTACTAGTAGAACTGGCTCTACTTTTACTTTGCATTACATAGAATCTTCCCAAGATGCTTTAGTATCTCCAATTAGCATCTCCATTCAATTCACAATTTAAAATCAATGCTAATGGATAGGATTTGACCTCACCACGTAAGAGAGCAAAGGCTCAACCTTAACCACTAAGTTACAAGCCTACGGTACCTTTGGAGGTGCCCTTAAGCACACAAAAAAAATTCCCCCTCCCCCCCCCCCCCCCCCCCCCCAAACAACAAAACCCCCACCCTTCCCTTTTCGTTTCTTTTCCCCCCTAGGTTTCTCAAAAAGTCATTTTGGGGACCTACCACTAGCACTGGTGTTTTCTCCACTCGAGATTGTAGAAACCCACCACATATTAATGTCCATAATTGGAGAACCAAATGTCAGTGATAGCACAGGCACACCACCCGCTTGAGTTTTGTAAAGGATAACTCATGAATACATGGCCTTGTTTATCAAAAATCAATTATTTAGAGGCAAAACAAACTTGCCTATTTGATACCCTTAGGAGATTTAATTTCATTATCCCTCTCTACTACCTAGCACTATTGTTTTCTCCCACTTGAGATTTTCAACAAAATTTCTAGAGAGTTATCTCTGCCAGCGGTTTTTCTCTCTCTTTGGCCATGCAGATACTACCCATATACTTCTCTCTACCCCTATGTAGCCCTTCTGGAATTTTTATATGCTTCTCATCTCCTCTCTCATCGCTTGTGTCCCCACACACACACACACACACACACACACACACACACGCAAGTCATAGGAACTCGTGGAAGTACACACTAGATAACATCACATAGCATACTTGCTCACCCGATTATGTGTGGCCTAATTATTTATGTCATTCCTTTCTATTATATCTTGCTAATATCCTACCTTCATTCTTAATATTGGATCACATCACAAGAAGTTTTGGACAAATTCTCACAATAATTCCCACATTGTGACTTACCTCAACATCATGAGCTTCTGTTCGAGAGGCACCGCATACCTAGCTAGGTACAATTGGGGGTAGGGGATCCCCAGCCTCGGTGACTTACCTCAACATCATGAGCTTCTGTGAGGGAGGCACCGCATACCTAGCTAGGTACGATTGGGGGCAGGGGACCGTCGGCCCGGCGGGGGGGCCGGGGGTCCCCTGCCCCCAATCGTACCTACCTAGGTATGCGGTGTCTCTCGAACAGAAGCTCATGATGTTATTCATTGTATGAAAAACACTGGAAAATACTTCGTTTTCCTACATGAGAAAATTTCTAAATCTTCTTGTGCATGCATTGGCAGGTGTACAGAACCCGATTTTTGACAATAAGCAGCCCCACAGTGCCCACACACACAATAAACTAAAAAGTGGCCATGATTTGGCTCAATCGTAACACTACTCGCATACAGTGATCCATGCTTCAACTTGCTATCATTCTTTGTGAGCACACATTCGTTTACCTTTCTCAAGACTTCTCCTTTCTTACAGAAGAAGTTCTCACAATATTTCCCACATTGTCACTTACCTCAACATTATGAGCTTCTTTGAGGGAGGCGCTGCATACCTAGCTAGGTATGATTGGGGGCAGGGGACCGCCGGCCCGGTGGGGGGGGGCGGTGGGGGCGGTGGTCCCCTGCCCCCAATCGTACCTAGCTAACCCATCCTTGTGGTGTAGGCCATGGTGGTAAATAACTACACGCTTTTTATGGTGACTTTAGAGAAGAGGACTTCAAAGATTTCAAACAAACTGGTAGTTATCTTTTTTAGATTTCTTGATTACATGCTTTTTATTGACGTAATATAGATGAACATCAATGTCTACTTTTCATCTACTGGCATACTGGGTCTACGCGCAGATTAACTGGAATCTGCCGAGATCCGTCTCCCAAAAGCAAAACACACAAAACAATCCTCTCTCTCCTCTCTCTTCTTGTCTCTTCTCTGTCTTCACCCACATGCCTCGCTTGCCTGCACAGGATCTCCATCACCCACCTCAGCCCCTGCGCAGCAGCTCCCTCACCTTTTTCGTGACTGCACCGCGCTCATGCCTTGCACCTACGGCACGCAACCAGTGCACCACACCTCCCCATGAGTTCCTCTCTCCCTCTCTCTATCTCCGAGCTCCTGGGGATCGCAGACCTCGCCATCACCTCCTCTCTCGCTCTCTCTCTCTGGCGTTCGCAGACCACGCAAAAATCTACTACTGTCTCTCTCACACACACACAGACACGCGCACAGAGCGTCGCATAAAAAAATCTACTTCTCTCTCTCCCTCTCTCCTCCACCTGTCCTGCAAGCTGTTCACATCTCCCTTTCCATCGATCACCCAAGAGGGCATCTCCCGAGATACCCTCTAATCAGAGGTGCTTCAAAATTGGGGAGACATACTTTTTGTCAACAAAGTTTGGATAGACCTTGTTTGGATCCATTAGCATTTATATTTGACTTTGGAAAATGGCTCTAGTTAAGCATGAGTTTTGAATTATCCGCTAATCTAGTACTATTTTTCATACATTATTTGCAGTATATCCCAAATATTGTTTTTCAATACTACTCACTACTGGGTCTATGTTAACTTTCATTAATTAATTAGCCCGGAAGATTCCTAGCCGAGCCTTTCTCAAAGCAAAACCAGTCCGCTCCAATTGTTCCCACGCAGTCCGCTACCACACCTCTCTCTCGCAGGCCCTGATTCGTGTTCACTCTCCATGCTGCCCTCAACATACGCTCTAGACCTATCCGCGTCTCCCTCTCTCAGGTCTGATTCGTGTTCACTCTCCATGGTGCCCTGAACATAGGCTCCAGACCTATCCGCGTCTCTATCTTGCAGGTCTGCCTTTTCCAAAAGAGCAAGATCGCGCTGTTCCAACTGCTCCAACCCATGCTTGCATTTCCGCTCCTCCTATGCATAAGCTCGTGTAAGGCGTCTGCCCTCCTCTTAAAACAAATGACAAAAAGATTGTCCCCATTATGTATATAAGCTACTATTTCTTAGTATTGCTAATCTACTTACGAGGATGAAAAACTCACAAGTTTTTGGCTGGGTTGGCTTTCAAACTAATCCTTCACACTTGATTTTGGTTTGGGAGGTCATGGTTTTTTGCAATTGAAGCCGGTTGTTCTTTGTTAGAAATAGGGTCGTAGGGAAACACGCCTAGCTTGGAGAAGATAAAGGAAGCTCAAGGCACACAATAGAGAGTGAATTACTTAGTGTGCAATAGAAAGATAAGATATCCCTAGAGTGATGGACATATATACAATGCAAGGGGGGGGGGACCTCCTAGTGAAAGAAAAAATGCCTCGACGTTCCTTAGTGTGTTCACACACATCACTACCACATGAATATGGTAACAAATCCCCCTTGGGAGTGATGCGGTGAACGAAAATTGGCACATAGAGTATAGGGAAGTGCCATGCCCTGAGGACATGTTTAGTCCACAAAGGAGAGTAATCCAAAAGCTTTGCAGAAAGCTTCTCACTTATCACGAGACAATGCCTTTGTAAAAAGATCTGTAAGGTTGTCCTCTCTTGGCACATAAGCCAAGATGATCTCTCCTACTGAGAGCCTCTCTGTGACACAATGTGCTTTGTGCAAGCATGAAAAATTGAGTTCCTCACAACTGCCATTGCACTTTGACTGTCAGTGTAGGTGGTGTTGGCAGTGTCTTGTCCAACACTCAAATCATCCATAAGGCGTATGAGCCATACACACTCAATCGTAGCTGTAAAGACTACCCTATTCTCACCCTCACAACTAGAAGTGGCCACAATAGGTTTTGTCTTGCTCAACCATGAGATGCATGAACTCCGAGCATGAAACAAAAACCACTTGTGGACACTTGCATGTCAAAAAAATCATCCCAATATGAGTCCGAAAAAGCATGTAAATATGGCGGCAATGATCCCCCCTTGGGATAAAAAAACCCAAGATGTAAAGCGCCACTCAAGTAGCAAAAGATCCGCTTGACAGCATGCCAATGTTTAGACCCTGGGCTATGCATAAATCTAGTGACCTGTGAGATCGCACACTGAATATCTGACCTCATGTTGCATACATAAATAAGGCATCCAACATCAGTTTGGTAAATAGTGACATTGGTAGGATCACGAACATCATGAAGACTCAATTTCAAACCCGTTTCCACGGGAGTGGCAATAGGCAATCCTCACGTCCAAACTTACATGGCAATGTCTCTATGTAACTTGTCTAACACAAGGCAATACCACCACCACACAGCTTAAACTGTATGCCCAAGTAATGATGCAACAATCCCAAATCTTTCATCTTGAAAGCAGCATTCAAATCATCCTTAAATTTAGCAATATGTGCTCATTGGGACCTGATAAATCATTCACATATAGAACAACAATGAGAATTACATCGCCCTATGAAATTTACATTGATGTTACCTTGTTCTCTTACAATCATTCTTGTTTTCTAAATTTTGTTTGTTACCTCTTTTTGATTTGTAGGACTCACTAGACCTCTAGTTACAGGGATAAGCTCTCATCAATGGAGTAGTGAATTATGGTGCTTATATATAGTTTTTGCATCTTTAGCCATATATATACTTATTGAGGATGCCACACATCCCCTTTTATAAATGAAAACTCAGTTTATAAATCGACATGTTTTTGTACTTTTTGCCATTCTCTCACTCATTGTATTGCATAATATAAAAGTAATCAAACACAAGCATTTTACAAATCTTGTTCCTACTTGGCTTCTTGTCTTTGGGTTTTGAAGTTTGATTGGTATCCCATTGGTGTTCATGCATACTTGTTGAGAAAACGGGTCAATAAATTTTTTCTATAGCAATTGTTCATATATGTCTTGCTATTTATGGTACTTTCACAATTTTTGTTATAGGCGTTGATATGACAATCAATATTTGCATCGATATCACAATCGTTGTATTGATTGTGATAAATAACACTTAAACGGAAGGATTGAATGTTGATGCTAATACATATGCTTTTACTGACACTGTGGGGTTATAAATACCCATTGAATGGTAATGGTAACAAATTGTCTTGATGGCTCCATTGTAGTGAGATTCAATGCCAAACAATCGCCTTTATTTCTTTTTTTGGACAAGACATATTGGAAAAAAAATTGCCATCAAACTTGTCTCTTACTTTGAGCTCAATGAGGTCATCATCTCTGCGCGGCCAATGCACATTCTTGAGAACCAACCACCATTAGCTATGATACCAACTAATTTTGCGAATATGCATGTGCAAACACACACACACACACACACACACACACACACACACAGTAGGCACGCTATGTGGGTGGAGGTTCTGCAGCAACAAGCATTGCAAGACCCTTATTTCATCGTAAAGTCATCAGAATAATGATGACTTAGTAAAGGTTATGAGTTGGGTGGCAAGCACAATCGATTGAGCACAGTGGCCCTTTAACCGCGCAGTATTTTCCACATTGCTTCATGTATCCCCTGCTATTCTAGCAAGGAGCCACCTACCTCTTTTCTTGTCTTTGATGTGTGTAAAATGCATCTCCTTGAAAAATTTATTTTTCATGGCCATCCATTAGGACATCGATCTTTAGTGATGGATTTGTTTTCTAGTTAGTGCATCTGTTCATCATTTGCATTGATTACCTCTACTAGTCGTTGCCTCTTCATCGTGAAGTTTTTGTGCATCCTATAGGATTACCTAAGATGGTCGAGTGCCCATAATTTTAGCAAGCCTTTGCAATGATGGCCCTTCTCTACATTAAGAATTTTCTTTAGTGCTTTGCAAAATAGTATTTGCTAGACTGTGATATTTGAGTCGTTTAGGGATACTCATCTCTTTATTCCCTCCTACAAAAAAACTGCCATCCTTGTGTTGGGTCCCTTAATATTGTTCTAAATGGGTGTCATCATGCTTGTCTAATGTGAAATGCAAACCTCCCGCCAATCCAAGCATGAATATGCCATGAAGATCAAATCTACTACTCGATGAGTGTAAGAAAATTTCACCCAAGCACTTTAGATTTCCATATCCTTTCCATCTTATTGGGTTCACCAAATCAACACTAAATGATGATCCCACCATTGATATCTTGAAGACAATGCATTTTTACCATCTCACTCTGAAAACTTGCTTCCATGGAAAAGTCGTATGTGCAGTCTTGCTTGATTTTAAGTAGTGTGCCAAACCCAAACGAATCTTTGGTGGGGCCATGCATTAGGCAGAGAATGGGGTCTAGGCCTCTTTATTTGGCAGTTGAAAAGATTCAAACCTTCAATATCATGAAAGTAAGCAAAGAATGAATTTTGAGTTTAAACTAGAAAAAACAAATGGCTAATTTGAATACAAATTTTCCCTCCAAATGAAGCTTAAAATCTACCCAAAAAAAAACTATATCTTCAACATATCTACAAATTGATCTTGGCGTGCCACTCCAAATCTATAATCTCTACTCAAATTAGAGATTGAATGTAGAAGTTGTGGAAGGCCAAAAATCATATCAATGATTCATCTCCTTTTTGGGGGAGAAAAGTGCATCAACCTCTGGCCACTCTTACACAACTCTTGCACACCCAACATTCTTGCACACATGGTGTAGAGCTAGTTGTCATTATTTTAACCTGCATTTTGGTTGTTGCTAAATACTACCATTCAAACCATGGCCCTTGTCTCATCTGGGAGTGATTTAGACTTTCCATTATAAACAATGAGATAGTGTGTGCCATGTTGAATCAACAACCTACTTGCCTGAGTGCATCACGTAGTACACATGGTACTCACATGTTTTGATACATAATGCAACAATGGAATAGTATTGATATAGAAGCTTCATGTTGGGTAAAGGGTCATTATGCACGACCCTAACATGGATGACAGTCCACTCATTACTAACCTCAATAATTATAAGTTCGATTATAATCTTGACTCATTACTAACCTCATAAATAATAAAATCATGTTAACGTGACATGATTTTTGTGCTAGTTAGCATATTCAAATTATCACATATATAAAAACTTGGACGCACGGTAAAATTTTCACAAATAATATCAAAATTTTTCGGACTTTGTACATTTGAATTCCTTGTTTCAAGAGCTTTCTATTGATATATCATGCACCATAGATCTTGAAGATCTAGCTCGTGTTATCGTGTTGGTTAGCATATGTCAAACTTGTGCTAATTAGCATTGTCTGCAATAGCTTAAAGCATGTCCTGCTAGCATGCTTGCACCCTTCATCATTCTATAATTATTATCTCTATGCAAGCGGATAAGGAGTAGATAGTGAAGCCTAATTGTAGCGATTGTAGAAGTGAAGGCTTGTTTCATCATCTGTGTGTGTGTGTGTGTGTGTGTGTGTGTGTGTGTGTGTGTGTGTGTGTGTGTGTGTGTGTGTGTGTGTGTGTGTGTGTTGTATCAAACTTAATACATATACACAAAAGAACATAACTTACAAAAGACAACTGGCTTTAGATAACTCGACAATGATTTGTACAAAAATGACTCAGTCTTAGATGCATTTTTTTACAATATAATAAGAATGAGACATCATTCCAATGAACCTATACAAAAGCAATAGAGGTGTGGAGGTCATCCAAATTAAATCAGTAGGGATCTTCAAAGTTGAATAGTAGCAAAGCCAAACCATTTTAAGTAAAAGCATTCTCACATGCATCCATATATAAACAAGACAACAAATTTGTTAGCCTTGAATACGTATTGCAAGTTTCAACAAACCTATCAGTTGTTATCCTTGTCCTAATTAAAATTGATTAACTTAAACTACCCTCCAAAATAGTTATTTATTCATGGTTTTTATAATAAAATCATCAGAAGGACATCACCCCTTTTGATGCAAGTGGCTTTATATGTGCTTAAAAGTAAGTTTTGTTTTTATAAATTGTGAACCATCTTTAATCATCCTTCAAGTTTGCATAATCTGAGTTAACCGATATTCTTAAGAGGTTTCTTAAATATTAACTTTTCATTATAATGTTTGCTAAAGTGATTTGGAAAGCTATATTGTGTACCTAAACATTCTAGCTGTTTTAAGTTTTGGGCCATAAACTTGGCCCACTTTCTTACCAATCCCACAATATTGAAAGCATATAGTGATTAAGTTAGAAGTTCCATAGTAGTACTAAAAAATATATTTTGAAACATGATCAGCAATGTTTAAACCACCCAAATGGTGTAGATTAGGTTTGATATTCTCATTATATTGTTCCTAAGCATTTGTAACAAAGGCCCAATCAACAAGAACCCCTTAGCAATCTCAGAAGTACAACTTTAAAATTTAAGCTGTGAACCAATTTGGTGTGTTTCAATAGTTAAAGCCCTATTGGCAATCCATTCCTCACCCAAGGCTTTAGTACTAAGATAAAAGCTAGATAGTAGTAAATCTTGAGAGTAAAAATGGTAAACACTTTGAAGCAATACATAAGAGTCACAAGAGCGAGAAAAAATATAGGATCAGTAGAGGCAAAAGTAATTGAAGGATTTAGCATTCCAATGCAACAAAGGTAACATGGTGTGACATATTGGTGAGTAATATAAACCATTAACTAGAGTAAATTTTATGCAAGAGGAACCCATTTACTGAAATAGTCAATTTCATCAACAAGTGACAGTAATGTTGGAGGGCTCTAAACCAAGGAGAGTATGAATGAATACCCATCAAAAAGCACTAGTAATGGAGAAATGGACTAGTCAAACATAAGTCAGCTCTTATAACACCAAGATCTAAAAGTCCAAAAAAAGGTGCCGATGTAGGTAGGTACCATTACAGATGTAAACGAGTAAAACACAACTAGTAGGTGTCAAAACTATATTCATTTCCAAAAACATCATCAAGTACTTTCCAAAAAACTAAGAAAGATGGTCATAAACCACCCAACAAAAGAATGATCAAAACCAATGAGTGAGGCCAAGGTAAGGCAACCCAGCATGTGTTGAAAAATTACAGTAGACTAGTCCAACTAATCCATATTGTCTAAGAAAGTGAGAAGATAGTCCAAGTCAGAAGCGGTAAGGGCTCATGCATTCTCCTATTCCTATATGCATAGTACTCTTTTCATGCCCAAGACAAAAGTCTTCTAGTATCTACTAGAAAATTCTCATTTTAATAAGCCACTCCAATAATATAATCATGAGCAGACTAATATGTAGATGCAAAAAAGTCCAAAGTGAGAACACGCCAGGCTCAGCATAGTTCTAGAGCAGTGCCATACCAACAAGTAACCCACCTAATAAATGGTATCCAGCCAGTCAATAAGGAGTCCGAAGATCCTTAGCATCATCATATGCTTATCAAAAAACATTATGACCAGTAACTAACAACCATAGAATGATCACAAAATAGGGTGAAACCACCCATGATATGTAACGTAAGGTCAAGTATATCAAAGCAGAGATAGGTGAAGAAGATTCCTTTTCCTCCTCCTTATCATAAGTGAAGCAAAAAAGTGTTCAATGATCAAAAATTATGCATTTCAAGAGCCCACTTACAAGCACTCTAAATGCACTAAGAGAAACAAATTTCCCCAAGTACAAAATGAGCCACTGCAACACCTAACGTATCCAATACCAAGAATCTCTTCCTATTCACATTCTAAAACCTCAAGATTATGGGACCAATCAAATATTCATTAGTGTATCAAGATTATACAGGCAGTCCTTGTCAATTACACCAAAATGCCAATGTATTTACAAAATCTAGTCAAAAATAGGAGCAAGAAAGAATACAAGCCAATCAAAGGTGAAAACCCGAAGGCTAAACCTGGTCAAAGATGAATTTCAACTAGAGTAAGTCAAGTTGATCCAATAATAGCAAGCACTCAAGACAACATAAGCTTATTATTCCCAAACTTTCACCATATCATAGCAATAAAGTATTGCCATAGTCAATATTTAAACCAAAAACAAGTCAATAACCATTGAATTAAGTAGATACCAGTGAGGAAGGTCCTTCCATAATTTTCATGATGATTAGAGAGGAGTAAAGATCACATTAATAAGCACCTAGCATGTAGTAGCCACCACAAGAACTTCTTCCACAAGCACACTACTACCTCTCATACTCGCACTTTCTTTGCAAAAAAAATCTTTTCACCAAACACCAAGTGTAGCATAACCCATACTGGTATGTCCCAACTATCAGTTATGTCCATGCCAAAATCACCTTTACATTAAGCAATTTCCTTTTTTTGTTTTTTTTCAAAAGTATGCTCAAAGCATCAGGTCATAACTCAGCAGCATAACCCATAGTGCCTAAGTCTTACTAGATTAAAATCTGCAGTAGGCAATCCAGGACATGCTGACATCTAAAAGAATATAACTAATGAGTTTTTTCATTAAAAAACCTTTGAAGAAGCAGTGTATTTAGTAAGTAGAAAGAATTCTCCACAGCAAAGCAGCATAGCATCCCTCATACTCACACATACTCTTAGTATTGCAAGGCTAAGTGAGGGAAAAGAGAGTCCGCCACCAATTTTATAGGCGCCTGACATCAGATAATGAGCCAATTCTAGCGGGGTGCAGGTCTTCACCATTCTCGGGAGTATCACTAGAGTGCTAGACCAAGGTACATACCATTCATTGGCAGGACATGCATGGTCCTGTCAAAAGTATACAGGTTCACAAGGACATACCCGAGTGAATGCAGGACGTAGAAGTCAAGGCAAGCAGTAGATCTTACCATAGATGGTTGAGCCTATCGAAGGATAAGGAGGAAAGGGAGACGTCAATTAGAGACTCAAAGTAGAGACAGAAGAAGAGAGAGAGCATCGATCGTAGCATGTCACAATATCTGCAAGGAATGGAGCACGCTTTTGGGGAGAGAGACAAATAGACCAAAAAAATATCCCATACTTAGCCTCTCGTATCCTAATTAGATGGGGTCCCATCAATATTAAGACAAGTGCAAGGAAAAGCTCATAAATTCAATCAAAAAGGTATTATGAGGGCAAACCTACCAAGACAAGCTAGTCATGGTATAGAGATAAGAGGGGGAATTGGAGCCAAGCCCAACTACAACACTTGTGTTAGTGTGTGTGTGTGTGTGTGTGTGTGTGTGTGTGTGTGTGTGTGTGTGTTTTGGGTGACTAGCGCAGTAGCTCAATGTGTTGATTGGTAGTAGTATTGTGTGTTGAGCAACATATGTCTTTATGCTAACTAGCACCTATGTGGTATGTTAATCAGCACTTGGGGCAATCCCCAAACCCAATGCTAATGGCTGATGATAGAGTACTATCTTGAGTGCGTTACCCAATTCAATACAAAGGCGGGGGGGGGGGGGGGGGGGGGGGGGGGGGGGGATTCACTCAATCTACGTGCTTCACTCTCTCTAGTTAAACAAAGGAATAGCAATATTGTGTGTGTGTGTGTGCGCGCGCGCACGCGTGTGCGCGTGTGCACCGTGAGTGTAACAAGTGGTATCAAGACCGGGGTCTTGACTTGGACATATTTATCAAAGCTTTGGGGCCTTATGGATTGGGATCTTGAAGGCTCACTTTAAACAGAATTTGCCACCAGAGCAGCTCTTATGGATTTAGCGAGTGTGGTAGAGAATTTGTAGTTGTATGTGACTTAAAAATATGTATGCACAATCATTTTGAAAAGTGCAAAGCTAATAATTCTACTATGACTTTGCCAATGCATGTAACTTAAGCCAATCCTCTCAGACATAGTAGCACATGTAGCCCCACGCGTAGATGTCAAGCAAAACAATGGCTTTAATTGCTTTTGAATGGGAACATTTTGAATTGTTTATTTTCGCAAAGAGAAGTTGATACCCATCAAACTTTTTGATGTTGAAAAGCTTCTTAAAGTCAAGCATAGCAATAATCTATCCCAACAACCAACAATGGAGTTAATGCTCCAGGCACTCACATCAACCTACGTTCCTTCCGAAAATTGCTTCAATCAAACATTAGAACTAATAATCTAAGGTTGGACTCCTAACGGTGATTAGAGATCGATTTAAGCCTTTAAAACTAATGCATTGCAAGCTACTTACCTCTATTCTAATTAGTAAAGATTAGCGAAGCGGGGGTTAGGAAATGGCTCCCTTAATATGTAGATACCCATAAAACCAGGGTTAATATGTTTTGGGGAAAAGCTAAAACCAGTGGACCTACTGGCCAACTAATTTAATCGAGGGACTAACCTTTTCAAGAGCTTTGCCTAGGATGATGCTAGTGACTATGACCAAGACCATGTTATTAACCACACGAGCAAGCCATATCATCAACCACATGACTTTGTTATGAACATGACCAAGACATATTAATGACCACGAGGATTGGCACTTTACAAATTACACGATCCGGTGATTAAAATCCCTGATCACACAGAAGGCTAACCTTTTCAAGCGGTTTGCCTAGGTCATGCTAATGACTATGACCAAGTGTAGTATTTAATGGTCTAGTAACTTGTGAATAGCGGAAAATAACATAGACATAGTGAGCATTTCACTAAGAATAGATTCGTAATGAGCATAGCAAGAGTGCTTGGATGGAGAGAGCAACAAAAGCATAACACCCTGTTAGATAGGCATGAACAATACTTCAAAAAGAGAGAGAAATTAAGCTATTGACAATAGTTGAGGACCGGATTTACATGGAGCCGGTCCCCCTTCCAAAAGGCTTTGTATTATAGGTTTCCCCCATCAAGGGAGATACTTTACAATACAATACTTTGTGTTCCTTTAATAACTTGATGGTGCAAGGAAGATGGAAGGTTCAAGCACCAAGCTTACACTTGAAAACACAACATCAATTCCCTTACGGTCTCAAACCCAAGACCTCACACACCTTTGAAGATGGTGAGAGCTAGCCAGGTATGAGAGTAGATCAAGAGGAAGAAGAAGTATTCTTACGAGAAAGAAGTATGTCTCCTCACATAATCACTCTTAATAGCTTAGCATAGCTTAGTAATTAGCATGGTAGAGGAGATGAGCATGCATTAGAGCTTGGCTCTTGGTTGGATTTGCATCACAAAGCCAAGAGTTGTTGGTGTAGGCCTCCCTTCTCACAAGCTTGGAGTAGATGATGAGCTTTCCATTGAAGCTTGAGAAGGAGATAGTCTTCTTTACTTCACACATGAGCTTGTGTGTGTGTGTGTGTGTGTGTGTGTGTGTGTGTGTGTGTGTGTGTGTGTGTGTGTGTGTGTGTGTGTGAGATAATGCACTGCAAAAACCAGTCCCCCTCTCTCTCTTGGTAGACCCCTCTTGCTAATTCCTCTTGATGGCCCCTCATTGGCTCATGCTAGGCTTAGCCAATAGGAAATTAGAAGCATAATTACTAGCCTTGTGACATGTGTCCCCCTTTCCCCTTTTGTGAGAGCTTTAGGTATTTAAATAATTCAATTAATCTCTCATTGGACCTTTTGGTCTTCTGGCCAATAGGAATCAGGCAAGCCATTGGGCTGTTGAATGCTCATTGGACCCCTTGGGAGACTGTCCAATAGTCTTCTAGAGAGCTTAATTTCTATTGGTTCTTTTATCAAGTGTTTTTAAATGAACTAAACTAAATGTACTCTAGCCTAATTCTCATTGGCCCACCTCTATGGCCATCCAGTAGGATTTGAATGCACCGTGGGGGCAACTGGGCTAGGAAGCTGACATGTGCCCACTATGCCCTTTGTGTAAAGGGATCTTGGAAGAGTGTGAGTGTGTGTGTGTGTGTGTTTGTGTGTGTGTGTGTGTGTTTCTCTCTCATCCCCTACAAAAATGGCTTGCCCCCTCCTTGATAGGGACGCGGGAAGACTTTTGAGTCTCCCCACAAGCATCCAAATGTCCCTAAGGTTTGACCATTGAAGATTTCATTTAATTTTGGAACCTTAGCATTTTGGAAGTCTTAATGGGCTAAACCTTAGGGTCTTTGAAGCCCATTGATGCACATTGCTCTTTTGCATATGCCCCCCTTTGGATCCCTACTATGACAGGTCTGCCAGCCTAACCAATATTCTAGCTTTTTCTCCCCTGGTACTTCCCCATATTAAATGATCAGTTTAACATGAGAAAATCATTTATGAGAATTAGATATTAGTTATTATGACATAATCTTCTCATGTAGTGAGTTGGTAACGCATAGTCTATTGCCATAGAGAAGATAGCCATCTTGTAAGGTAATGGGTTCTTCTTCCTTCCCTAATGCAAGGGCTGAAATGACATCTCTAAAATCTGGATCAATAGCATACTCATTTATCATGGAAGATAGATCATTGTGAGTTGCTATGAAAACCGCATTCACTCTCGGTCATCTTGAGAGTGCATCGGCTACGTTGCCACCAGCAATGTGAGAAATATGAAAATGAAATTGCAAAAGGAAATTTTCCCACCTCATTTGTTTGTCGGAGAGCTTGGTCTGCGTCATGAAGTACTTAAGGCTTTGGTGATCCGTCCGCAGAATGAAAGGAGTCCCTAATAAGTAGTGCTTCCACGAGTCTAAGGAATGTAGAATTGCGAGGAGTTCCTTTTCATATATGCCTAGAGCTTGCTCAATAGGGTCGATCCTTCGACTTTCATAGGCTATGGTGTGCCCTTCTTGGAGCAAAATAGCTCCAAGGCAATCACCACAAGCGTCACATTGGACCTCAAATGGCTTTGAGAGATCTGACAGTGTAAGCACAGGTTGAGAGATGAGCTTTTGCTTTTTGAAAGCATTGTTCTCCTTGGCAGACCATGTATACCTAACGTTTTTCTTTGTTAGGTCATGTAATGGTCCCGCGATTTGTGAGAATTTTCTATGAAGCATCTATAGTATGCACATGTACCTATAAAGCTTCTTAGTTCATGTAGATTCCTTGGATTAGGCCATCCTTTTATTACCTCTAGCTTTGATGGATCCATTTGAATGCCATCTTGAGAGATAATGTGACCTAAATATTGAATCTCTTGTAAGAAAACTCACTTTTTTTTTATTAATAAAGTTTAAGACTTAAAATATTACCTAGAGATGTTGCTTGTGTTTGTCTAGTGAATTAGAGTAGATGATTATATCATCAAAGAACACTCCAGTAAAGGTTTGGTGAGGCCTGAATAGCTTCTCCATCAAGCGGTTAGCTATTGTTGGTGCATTGGTCAAGCCAAAAGGCATGACAATGTATTCGTAAGACCAAACATAGTGCAAAATGCGGTGTTTACAATGTCTATCCTTAATTGATGGTAGCCACTTTTTAGGTCAATCCTACTGACGTAGGTCGACCCTTGTAGCTTATCAAATAGGTCTCTACCCATGGAACAGGAAACCTATTCTTGATAGTGATCCTATTTAGTGCTCTATAGTTGACACACATACGATATGTGCCGTCCTTCATTTGCACTAATAAAATCGGTGAACAAAATGAAGATGAGCTAAGTATAACCATACCTTTCTCAACTAACTCATGCACTTGCCGCATAATCTCCTCTTGTTGAGCTTGAGAAACTCTATAAGGAGGTTTATTAGGCGGTAAACTTCCTGGAAGAAGTTCAATTGCATGGTCATCATTGCCTCGTTTAGGAGGTAGTTCACAAGGGATGCTGTCAATAAAAAAATCTTGAAATCCCTTGAGAAAATTGGATAACTCTAATTCCTTGTGATTGTTTATATTTTCTTTTGCTAAAGCATTAGGTTCATTTTGAGAATCCTTAACAAAAATCGTGTACACAGAAATAGAGCTCTTTGTTGAGTTATTGAAAGCTTGTGTATGTACAATGGGTATGGTGTTACCCAACTCCTTAGCATCTACATACATATCTTTTTTCCTTTACCTAAAGTAGATTTGCCTTTCAGGGAATTTAACATTGGCAGCCATGCGATCAAACCATGGTTCCCCTAGGATTACATCCTCGTGCTTGAGAGGAGAGATAAAGAAATCCTCCTTGTCCACATAGTATTTGGACATGGAGCCTCAATTTTCCATTTAAGGGAGTGATTGAGGCTTCTTGCCCCTTGAAAGCACAATTGGCAGATAGGACATCTCCCATCTCATAGGCTTGGATGCCTAGCTTGGTGGCCAACTCTGTGGATATGAAATTGTGAGTAGAACCAGGGTCAAATAGAATAAAAGCATCATGTCCTCTTACCTTTCCCCAAGCATGGCATAGAGGAGATCCTTTGCGGTGAGTATCCTCTTCTTGGATTTCAACCAAGGTAGCTCTAGGAGGCTCATTTCGTGTATTCTTGTGCACGATAAGCATGCTCTTGCTCCCCACACTTGAAACATCGGTTATCTTTATGATAACGCTCTAGCTCTTCAGGAGAGAGTTTATTTTTGCCTTTATAAAGTCCCTTCTCCTTAGCTTTGTTTTTGTTGGCGTTGCCTTTGGGAGACTTTTGGATACGGTCCTTCCCCTTAGGCTCGTTATTACGGTCCTTATTCTCCGTGGGCTCAAGATTTCTCTTAGCCCCTTGTTGGAAATTGATTCGTGAAGCCATCATGTTATGGTGTATGACTGTAGATATGGTGCGTGGCCTTTGCGAGTTGACATACTCCGCCATATCTTTAGTCAAACCCATACAAAATTGTTGTTTTTGCTCTCCAAAATCCATCTTTTTTTAAAGACAGTGGCTTTGAGATGTCCCAAAACTTGTCTACATATTTGTGAATAGATTTGTAGGGAGAGAGCTTCAAGCTTCGCCATTCGGTGAGTACTTTGTCTTTGGCATCGATTGCCAAAAACTGTTTCATGATGGAAGCTCTTAAAGCTTTCCATGTTCGTGGAGCTTCACCGTTTGCCCGTAGGTTAGACCACCATTGCTTGGCGGACTTTTGAAAATGCATAGCTACATAGCATAGCTTAGAGAACTACGTGAAGCCCTCATCTCCAAACGCCGCATCGAATTTTTGGATGATGGCAAAGACTTTGTCCATAGCACCAAAGGTTCCATCGTAGGTAAGTAAGGAAAGATATGTTCTTTCCTCCCTCTTTGAACTTTTTGAGCTTGGACGACCTCTTCCAGGCTGCATAGGATTTCCTATGGCTTCTTCTGTTAGGTGGTTCAAGAGTTGCACCATCACTTTCTTCAGAAGAGGAAGAATTTGAGAAGGATGAGAAGAGGGTGACCTCTTTCTCGCCTTTTTCTTCCCTTGTTCCTCCTTGTCTGCACCATCACTTTCTTCATAAGAGGAAGAGGATGAAGAAGATGCAGAAGAGGGTGACCTCTTTCTTGTCTTTTTCTTCTCTTGTTTTCTCTCGTCCCTCTTTGAATTATGGTGTAGATAAGTGTGTGATAGTCTTCTCTGTTTAGGGGGTGTTGGAGAGCGTTTTGCCCGTTGTCTTCGTGGAGCCATCTCCGTCGAGGTGGCAGGAGACTCACTTCTTTCTCGTTCTTTTGGTGGGGGCTCTACCGTTGAAACTTGAGTTCTCCTTTGGGAAGGAGATGTGTTGTCAAGTAGTAGATTTTTGAGCCCTTCGTACGGATCCTCTTCTTCTTCCTTTATGGGAGAGAGGCCTCTTTTGGAAGTCTCACAAGGAGGCTTCCTAGGTACTCTCTCTTCTTGGTGGGAATTTTGGAGAATCCCATGAGTACGTAGTTACCGTTGCACTTCACCTTGGAGGGATGGATTGCCCATGGCTTGTTGAAGCCTAGTAACAAGGTAATTGACAAGCATAGGGACATCATTAGTAGCCTATTCATTAGCAAAATCAAAGCTATCAACATTAACTTTACTCTCTTTAGTATTGTCAGCCATTCTAACAACTTTTAGGTGTAAAATTTTCAAGTGTACTTTGGCACTTCAAGCCCTAGTTGCTACTCCTCTTAACCCCTTTAGAAAAACACTCAAGCTCCTGTACCTGTGGCTCAAATATCATTAATTGCAAGGAATAGAAGAGAGAGTCTTTCACCACCAAAACAGCATCGGCTCCTATCAAGCTTCTAATAGCTCAATAGGGATTAAGCCGTAGAAGCCGTAGGCAAGCCCGGTAGGACTCCACTATTAAGACCATAGCTCTCGATGGTGATGCCCCGTTATCTACATGAGGAAGGCGCACTGCAAGGCTGAAAAATCCCTATTCTACTTACTCAAATGCAATTAATAATACAACCATTTATAGTTATCTTGAGGACCTCTCTTCTTGAGCAAGAAAATAGAAAACTTGCGCTCTGATACCAATGTAACATTTAATGGTCTAGTAACTTGTGTGTAGCGGAAAATAACATAGACACAGTGAGCATTATATTAAGAATAGATTCCTAATGAGCATAGCAAGAGTGCTTGGATGGAGAGAGAAACAAAAGCATAACACCTAGTTAGATAGGAATGAACAATACTTCAAAAGCATAACACCTAGTTAGATAGGCATGAACAATACTTCAAAAAGAGAGAGAAATTAAGCTATTGACAACAATTGAAGGCCGGATTTACATGGAGCCGGTCCCCCCTCCAAAAGGCTTTGTACTATAGGTTTTCCCCATCAAGGGAGACATTTTACAAAACAATACTTTGTGTTCCTTCAATAACTTGCTGGTACAATGAAGATAAAAGCTTCAAGCACCAAGCTTACACTTGATAACACAACCTCAATTCCCTCACGGTCTCAAACCCAAGACCTCACACACCTTCAAAGATGGTGAGAGCTAGCCAAGTATGAGAGTAGATCGAGAGGAAGAAGAAGTATTCTTACGAGAAAGAAGTATGTCTTCTCACATAATCACTCTTAATAGCTTAGCATATCTTAGTAATTAGCATGGTAGAGGAGATGAGCATGCATTGGAGCTTGGCTCTTGGTTGGATTTGCATCACAAAGCCAAGAGTTGTTGGTGTAGGCCTCCCTTCTCACAAGCTTGGAGTAGATGATGAGCTTTCCATTGAAGCTTGAGAAGGAGATAGTCTTCTTTACTTCACACATGAGCTTGTGTGAGTGCGTGTGTGATAATGCCTTGCAAAAATCAGCCCCCTCTCTCTCTTGGGTGACCCCTCTTGCTAATTCCTCTTGTTGGCCCCTCATTGGCTCATGCCAGGCTTAGCCAATAGAAAATTAGAAGCATAATTGCTAGCCTTGTGACATGTGTCCCCCTTTCCCCTTTTGTGAGAGCTTTAGGTATTTAAATAATTCAATTAATCTCTCATTGGACCTCTTGGTCTTCTGGCCAATAGGAATCAGGCAAGCCATTGGGCTGTTGAATGCTCATTGGACCCCTTGGGAGACTGTCCAATAGCCTTCTAGAGAGCTTAATTTCTATTGGTTCCTTTACAAGTGTTTTTAAATAAATTAAACTAGATGTGCTCTAGCCTAATTCTCATTGGTCCACCTCTATGGCCATCCAATAGGATTTGAATGCACCGTGGGGGCAACTGGGCTAGGAAGCTGACATGTGGCCATTATGCCCTTTGTGTAAAGGGGGCTTGGAAGAGTGTGTGTGTGAGTGTGTGTTTCTCTCTCATCCCCTACAAAAATGGCTTGCCCCCTCCTTGATAGGAATGTGGGAAGACTTTGAGTCTCCCCACAAGCATCCAAATGTCCGTAAGGTTTGACCACTGAAGATTTTATTTAGTTTTGGAACCTTAGCATTTTGGAAGTCTTAATGGGATGAATCTTAGGGTCTTTGAAGCCCATTGATTCACACTGCTCTTTTTCATATGCCCCCCCCTTTTGATCCCTATTTTCCCTCCTTTGGATCCCTACTATGATCGGTCTACCAGCCTAACCAATATTTTTTAGGCTTTTTTCCCCTGGTACTTCCCAATATTAAATGATCAGTTTAACATGAGAGAATCATTTAGGAGAATTAGATATAAGTTATTATGACACCAAGACCATGTTATTCACCACACGACCAAGACATATCATGAACCACATGAATTTGCTATGAACATGACAAAGACATATTAATGACAATATGGATTGGAACTTTGCAAATTACACGATCACGTGATTAAAATCCCTGATCACATAGAAGGGTTTAATTGATAATGATCACAAGCATATAATTTCATTTTTTGGTCTTCCTTGGGTATAGTTTTTGGCACCAGCTTGTTGCACTAGGTAGTGGCTTCATAGGCATAGAGCTAGAAATTAGAGAAATAGGAAGCCATGGGCTAGTGCACACGTTAGGAAGAGAATGGGGTATAGGAGGGCCTCTTTATTTTGAAGTTTAATGAAATATTTAAAACTTAATTAAGCTTTGACCAAGGGCTAGAATGGTGGGGTAGATAGCCTAGACATGCCTATATAAAAATAATTTTGCTTATTTTCTTGGAAAATATATGCAGATTTTACTAGATCTGGTTGGACTTACTCTCTCCCCAAGAGCACCTTTTCAATTTTCAAATATTAAAAGTTTCCCTCTCTTGTTCCCTCTTTGTCTTCTCTCTCTTCTTCTTTCTCCCCCTCCAAAGTGTTCCAAGCTCTCTTGCTAAAACATCTCCTTCCTTACTGTGTGTGTGTGTGTGTGTGTGTGTGTGTGTGTGTGTGTGTGTGTGTGTGTGTGTGTGTGTGTGTGTGTGTGGAGTGAACTATGCACTATGCAAGTAATTTCTAGCAGGAGTGTACTTGCTCATAGCTATCCAGAAAAGGATTACAATGGAGTAGAGATCTACTATACATGGTGCCAATGTAGCAAAATGCAAGGGGTGTATGTAAGGCTTATGAAGGGTCACAAATTTTCAATGTTGGCAAAGGATTCTGCCCGTTCTTACAAAGCATGTGTGGTTAGTGTATTCTTTCCATGAATGACTTATTGGAGCTCTTTTTTCTTTGAAATTAGAAGGATTCTTTGTTAATCATCTCTTGTTTTAGCAGATTCTCCTATATTCAACAACATTGAAAACTAGTACTAGTGCATCCAAAAGATTTTTTTGTAAGCTACTAGTCCAAGCACATTTGACATAAGGCATGTACATGTTCCAAATAGACTCAGTGTAGTACTCAGAGTTACTTTTGGAGAACTCCATTAATCCCTTTGTATGTACATATAGGCCAGTAATAATTGAGCCACATTTCTTTGAATCAAGAAACCGCATAGTAAAGGGAGCTTTAATAAGGTCACCTTTATCAAAAAATTGGACACCTTTTAACACTTTGAGTCGTGCTTCTTCTATTGAAGTAGCCGAAAGGTTGGATAGAAAAACCTAGGTCTCAATAGAGATGGGAGCTAAAAACCCTTTGTTGGGCAAGGCCCAAAGGTGATGGTCCACACCAAGAGACTCAATTTCAACTTGTTTGGAAGGCAAGAAGGGAAAAACTCGGGAAACTTTAGGTACCATTTCCATTAGCGAGGTTTCACTAAGAGAACACATCTCTTTTGAAAAGGCTTTGACAGCATCTAGGCCCAAGGGGACCCTGCAAAATAAATTGTTCGATACGGAATAGACGGACCTAAAACAAACCCAGGTGAAAGACCACATAATTTGCATAAGTATTGGTCAATTCAGCACATTGAGAAGAGAATTTAGCTAACTCTCCTTTATGAGCAAGTGTCAGGCAAGGGATGTTCCCTATGAATTTGGAGAGATCTGCAACACCTTCCTTAGAGTTATTGACAAGCTGGGTGAGGGTATGGACATACTTATCAAACGACATGGTTTGAACCAACGAATTGGCTAGATCAATAGAAGCTCCTGCTATTAGTTCTGATGCCAAAGGATCATGAATGCATCTGGGTACTTGAAGCAATTCTTTAGAAAGAGGTTCAGTAGGAATCTCTAACCCTTGAGATAGTGCTAAGCTCTGCATTGTCAAAAAAACTTGAGTTAATAACTGACATAAAAGACTAATAGTAAGAGCTGGTAGCTTCTTTAACCTTCAACTGACCAGGAGAACCTATAAGGGTCGTGTGAAGAAAACCCCATCCCACAGGCATCAGTCCTAGGAACAACTTATCAAGGACTAACACCCTGGATATTATATAGTAACTAGGTCTTTGAGTAGCATCTCTACTACCCTTGGTGTTAGGTGTGTGTCTGTTCAAATAACAATATAATATAAACACCAAAGAATTCTTTCAAATTACAAAAGACACTAGAAACTATGTCAGTGAAAAGGTGGTATAATTCCCATTCATGGTACAGAACGGACTTTATACATAATACAATAGAGTAAGAGCTTGAAGATGTATTAATCCACCATCTTCACTCCAAGGAACTTTGAAAACCATAGTCGAGAAGGTAACCCTCACCTGCACCCATGGAAACAGCACAACTTCCAGTTAGTATTGGCACCGTATGCAGGTGATTCATGGGTATCCCACATGTTATAGATGTCACCCAACTAAAATGTTTTCAAAGATGATTAATAAGAAATGTGAAGCAACTCATATAATCAGCGATGGTTTCCTTTACAAGGAACACCATGGTCCATAACTTTGATCCAATAAACAGTCATTTATAGCTTAATGAGGAGCCCATTTACAACCATATTTACCATAATCTACAACCTTTCATAACCATGATAGTACCATACTCGGCCACAATCAGTCATAGCCATGTTCACAACATTAATAACCATATTCGGCCAAGTTGAGCACTTTACAAAGGATCAATATACTACCACTATGTTAGCATAGATCATATCTGAGCAAGAATGGTAAGCTCGGTACCAACCCCACAAGCACACATTCGTTTAATAACCACTATGCCCATAATCAATCATAACCCTGTACACATCACCCATTCATTGCTAAGAGATCAGATGTTAAAGTTCTAAATCCATAACATTAGATCAGTATAGAATGAAACCGGGTGGTAATGGTAAGCTCGATAACCAACTTAAAGGCACAGCATCAATATCATATCGGCCACGCCAGCCATAACAGAGTATACCAGGTCGTATGTTAACCCCTTGGTCAATCCTATCATATAGGGCCATTCGTAAGAGATTTTGTCATTATATTTTAGCAAAAACGAGTAACTCTGGGCAATGATAATCTTGTGTTTGTAAGAGGATAGCACCTTTAGAAGTATTCTAAAACTATGCAAATGAAAAGGCACGTAGCTTGTATTTCCCATACTCACTAACATCAAACGGATTTTCATTGTGCAAACAGAAGGATGCACATATATATACCAATGATAAGTTAAACACAAACTACAGTGGAAGTTGCCATTCATGTATAATCCGGCATATGCATTATGCCGACTATTACAATAAGTGAATCATATCACAACCAAATAGTTCGAACAGAAGTTCATATCAATGCCATAGGTCACGTGAGATTGAGTCGGAGCAGCCAACTCTGTTGGAATTAGGGTTGCAAAGAAACACACACAGCTTGGAGAAGACGAAGGAAGCTCAAGGCACACAATAGAGAGTGTATTACTTAGTGTGCAATGGAAAGATAGATAGCCCTAGAGTGATGGGTGTATATACAATGCTCGGGGGACAAAACCTCCTAAAGAGGGAAAAAATGCCCCGGCGGTCCTAGTGTGTTCACACACATCACTACCACATGTATATGGTAACAAATCCCCCCTGGAGTGATGCGGTGAACGAGAGCTGGCACATGAGTAAAGGGAAGTGCCATGCCCTGAGGACATGATCAGTCCATAAAGGGGAGTAAGCCCAAAGCTTTGCGGAAAGCTTCAAGCTTCTCATGAGACAATGCCTTTGTGAAAAGATCTGCAAGGTTGTTCTGTGTTGGCACATAAGCCAAGCTGATCTCTCCTGCTGAGAGCCTCTCCCTGACATAGTGGCAATGCACCTCAATGTGCTTTTTGCGAGCATGAAAAACTGGGTTCCTCGCAACTGTCAATGCACTCTGACTGTCAGTGTAGATAGTGATCTCTCCTGCTGAGAGCCTCTCCCTGACATAGTGGTAATGCACCTCAATGTGCTTTGTGCGAGCATGAAAAATTGGACTCCTCACAGCTGCCAATGCACTTTGACTGTCATTTTAGATAGTGTTGGCAGTGTCCTGTCCAACACCCACATCTGCCATAAGGCGTCTGAGCCATACACACTCAACTGTAGCTGTGAAGACTGCCCTATACTCAGCCTCACAACTCGAAGTGGCCACAGTAGTTTGCTTCTTGCTCAACCATGATATACATGAACTTCCAAGCATGAAACAAAAACCACTTGTGGACACTCTCGTGTCCACAAGATATACATGAACTGCCAAGCATGAAACAAAAACCACTTGTGGACACTCTCATGTCAAAACAACCAGCTCAATCTGAGTTCGAAAAAGCATGTAAGTCTGGCGGCAATGATCCCCCCTTGGGATAAAACAAGCCAAGATGTAAAGTGCCACTAAGGTAGCGGAAAATCCTCTTGACAGCCTGCCAATGCTTAGACCCTGGGCTATGCATAAATCTGCTGACCTGTGAAACTACAAACTGAATATTCGGCCTCGTGTTGCATCAACAGGATCGCCAGCATCATGTAGACTCAACTTCAAACCTGTTTCCATGGGAATGGCAATAGGTTTGCAATCCTCAAGTCCAAACCTACATAGAAATGTCTCTATGTAACTTTTCTGACACAAGGCAATATCACCATCACACTGCTTAAACTATATACCCAAGTAATGATGCAACAGTCCCAAATCTTTCATCTTGAAAGTAGCATTCAAATCAGCCTTAAATTCAGCAATATGTCTTTCATTTGGTCCAGTGATCAGCAAATCATCAACATAAAGAACCACAATGAGAAGTACATCACCCTCACGCTTTACATACAATGTGCTTTCTGTTGGACTGTTACGAAAGCCTTGTTTGACCAAATGAGTGTCAGCTTGCTCATACCAAGCACGAGGAGATTGCCTCAACCCATACAAAGCCTTGTTACATTTGCACACTTTGTCCTCTTGTCCTTTTATGACAAAACCGCGAGGCTACGTTACATAAACTTCCTCAAATATGTCACCATTCAAGAAAGCAGTAACAATGTCTGATTGATGTACATCCCAACCAAAATGAGCTGCCAATGCACATAGAAAACGCACAGTAGTCATACGACAAGTGGGAGCAAAAGTCTCTTCATAATCTATGCCTTTTTGTTGTGTGTAACCCTTTGCAACAAGTCGAGCCTTATGGCGATGAATCTCACCATCTGGCTTGCGTTTCAACTTGTAAACCCACTTCCTACCAATGGCCTTTTTGCCAAGAGACAAATCACATAAAGTCCATGTGTCATTTTCTATGAGTGCAACATATTCTGATTGCATGGCAGCCATCCAAGTTTCTGAATTTTGTGCTTCATCAAAAGACAGAGGCTCCTCAACATCATGTAAGCTAGACACAGCCAAAGCATAACAATCTGATGCATAAGATGCATGGCGAGAGCCTTAACGAGTACGACTAGACAAAGGTGCATCCAATTTACTGTCGCGCAAAGTGTGCACCAGCCATTTTGGCATACCTCTAGCCTGCTCATTTTCAGCCCTTTCCTCATCAAGTACATCATCTAGATCTGCATTAGTAATAGGCTGATCTAGAACATTTTCAGAAACCCCCATAGGCTGTACATTTGCCTCATTGGAACTTACATTCGTATTTCCACCACTAAAAAGAGGCAACAAAGTGTCATAAATGTCCTGTGAGCTTACATTACTGTCTCTAGTACATGACAGCAAGGGCTTAACAGAATCTTCCACAAACACTACATCCCGAGAAACCAAAATACGTTTTTTTTGCGAATGATACAACCTGTAACCTTTGCTTTCAGCACTATAACCAACAAAAATACATTTCACAGCCTTATCATCCAATTTTCTGCGCTGCACTTGTGGCACCAAAGCATATGCCAAACAGCCAAAAACACGCATGTGCTCAAAGAAGGCTTTCTATCATGCCATGCTTCATATGGAGTAATAGACTGCAAAGCTTTCGTAGGACACCTGTTAAGTACATAAGTGCCACACATGATGGCCTCAAGCCAAAAAGAATGCGGCAAAGCTTGACTTTTGACCATGCATCGTGCCATTTCCATCAGTGACTTGTTTTTCCTCTCAGCAACACCATTTTGCTAAGGTGTATAAGGCATTGTACATTGGTGTTTTATCCTACGACTAGCCAAAAATGCATTAAATTCATGAGACATATACTCCCCGTCTCGATCGGAACGGAGGGTGCCCATAGTACATTTCGAGACATTTTCAGCCATAGCCAGAAATTGTTTGAAGCACATAAAAACTTCGGACTTCACTTTAAGCGGGAATACCCATGCATTCCTGGAGTAATAATCAGTGAAAGTCACGAAGTACAGGTAATTGCCCAAGGACGGAGTTTGCATGGGCCCACAAACATCACTATGCACAAGCTGCAACCTGCATGTGGCCCGAACTGAACCATCCTTTGGAAACTTAGAACGCTACATCTTACCCAAAATACAGCCTTCACAAACATGTTTAACAGGTGCTTCAAGAGGCGGCAAAGAAGCAACCATATCAGATTTTTGCAAACGCAGCAAACTGGCAAAATTCAGATGACCAAAACGTGCATGCCAAAGTTTTGCATCTGAAATAGCCCTTGAATCTGCAACAGCATTTGCAAAATTTTGTCCACACTTGTCATACAAAGTGAGCTTATACAACCCACAGCACAGAAGGCCAGATGCAACAATTTCATCACCAAAACTGAGATCATGAACTGTACATCTGTCATCCACAAATTTGACTAGAAGTCCAAGTCTAGCAAGTGTGGATACAGACAAGAGATTCTTCTTGATCCCAGGTACATAAAGTGCATCAACAAGTGTGAAAGAACTGCCATTAGTAGCAGTAAGCACAATCTTTCCAACTCCCTGAACTCGATAAGAGGCATTGTTGGCACAAGTGATTGAATTCCCATGAGGGACAGACTCAAGAGAGGTAAACAATTCACGATGTGAGGTAATGTGCTTTGTAGCACCACTGTCGAAATACCACACATGTGAATCTGCAGCAACTGACAAGCATGCATCATGGAAAGCAGGATTGTAAGTGCACTCTATGCTAAAAGCCCATTCTGCATCAACATCAGCATTACAATCTCCTTTCACAGAAGACTCAACAATGGTTGCATTTGTAGTGGAACCAGCATTTGCAGTGGAACCACCCTCTTTCTTCTTAGCCTCTTTGGCCTTCAACTTAGGACACGACTTGATCAAGTGATCATTAGCTTTACAATAATGGCAACGCATCTTCTTTTTTCCCTTATCACCAGAATTTCCAGACGAATTGCTGCCAGTAGAAGCATTAGGAACAGAATTTTTGCCACTCGCAGCAGAACCATAAGAAGTGACTACATTACTGTTACCACCCTTTCTTTGAGAAGCAATAAAAGCATGTTCAACTCCACGCTGCCTAGTCCTGTTTTTTCTGGAAAGTGACTCTTGCAATAGCAATGTGCATAATGCATCAAACTTGACAACTTCAGGATTTCCTTGGGTCATCAGTCTCCAAGTACTAGCAAAAGTCTGGTAGGAATCTGGTAAGGCATCAAGAACAGTCTGCACAAGGGAACTGTCTGAAATGACTTCACCTGCAGAAATAAGTTGCTCATTGATATCCTTGACACTAGCAAGGAGAGTGTCCATATCATCTTCCTCATGCATAATCTTCGACTCCAGCTCTTATCGCAGCAAAGCAATTTTAGGCTCATTGCGGCTTGCATAAAGACCTGTTAGAATATCCCAAGTCTGTTTTGCAGATTTTATTGAACGGATGTGAGGAACAATGGTGCGCTTCACAGAAAACACAATCAATGCATAATTAACATCCCAACTAGCTTGTTCTGTCAATAGGCAAAACAACTCTAATAGCAGCAATCCTTGTAGCAAGACCTGCAACATCCTCAACATCACCTACATCCTCAAAACCAGGACATACATCAATGCCCTGCACAATATTCCATACGCCCTTTGACACAAGAACGTGTTGCATGATATAAGCCCACATAGGGTAATTGGCCCCATCCAACATGTCCTCAGCAGCAAACATCTTGAACACATCTGTGTTGTTGTTGTCAGCCATGGTAAATGCTGCACCTGATGTGAAAACTGCCCGAAAATAGGAGAAACGGAGCAAGAACAACACGTGTTATATAGCACAAACCGTAGAAGACTATAAGGCACCTGTTATATCGAAAACGGCACTGACCAAAATTCTACACAAAATGACAAAATTGCCTGTGCAGACTTGCCTGTAGTGGAAATGGAGGCCGAAATGAGCCCAAATCGAAAATCTGAGCAAACCAAGCTCTACGAGCTTACTCGAAGTATTTGTCGACCTGCGAACGCTCACCAAAGCTCACTAAAATCGGAGAAAGTGAGCAGGAGCGTACTGGAGCAGCTGGCGACTAAGCCAGGGAGGACGCAACCTGCTTTGATACCAATTGTTGGAGTTAGGGTTGCAGAGAAACACACACAGCTTGGAGAAGATGAAGGAATCTCAAGGCACACAATAAAGAGTGTGTTACTTAGTGTGCAATGGAAAGATAGATAGCCCTAGAGTGATGGGCGTATATACAATGCTCGGTGGAAAAAACCTCCTAAAGAGGGAAAAAATGCCCCGGAGGTCCTAGTGTGTTCACACACATCACTACCACATGTATATGGTAACAAGCTCCACAATAGCCTGCTTATCTTTGCCTTTTTCCATTGAGCTGACAACTTTAGCACAACACCACTTGCGAATAACACCGTCCCAATCTCAATGTACAGATAACAACTCTCAAGTGCACATATACACACCACAAAAGCATATAGTACCAATACTAAGTGAGCATGGGAGCTCACCTTTATAGTGTTTTGGAGCAAGTGGCCACATTCCTCCAGCACAGTATGGTGGGCCCGTCATCAACAAATATGATGAATACAGCAGCGCTGTTTAGTACAGAGACAGGAGAAAAGAGAGAGAGAGAGAGAGAGAGAGAGAGAGAGAGAGAGAGAGAGAGAGAGAGAGAGAGAGAGAGAGAGAGAGAGAGAGAGAGAGAGAGCTAAGGAGAGAGAATGAGATAGCCCTTAGAGGGTGTTGTAGTGCGGACCTATCAAGATGGAGCCACCGCGAAGTTAAGCAAAAAACGATAGGGATTACAGAGCGAGGGAATCCACCGAATGAACATATGTGTGTGTGTGTGTGTGTGTGTGTGTGTGTGTGTGTGTGTGTGTGTGTGTGTGTGTGTGTGTGTGTGTGTGTGTGTGTGTGTGTGTGTGTGTGTGTGTGTGTGTGTGTGGCGGCAATTAATGCGTCAGTTAAGTGTCCTTTAAGACACCTCCAAATTCTCAACTACTGAATTACCAACTATATTTGACCCAGGATTCCCTAGGTCAATTAGCCCCAGTAGACAATGTTCAAGGAATTTAACAAAATATCCTTAAATTTTTGTAGCCGGGCAAAAAGACCATCCAAATTTATACTAGTTCTAGTATACCAGTTCATAAGTAGCCCCGGTTCGAATATTAAAAAGCACAAACAATACTAGTACCAATACCATTGTAATACCAATACCCAAGTAGTATCAGTACCAGTATTACAAGTAGCACTTGTATCAGTCCGGTATAATACTATACACAAACAGTATTGGTTACAGTACGAGTATATCACATAAGTAGCAACAGTCCTAGTGCAGCATGATACCATACCAGTACCAGTACAGTATAGTACCAGTTCATAATGTCTATACACTCCTCACCCTATCTTAGCCGGGTAAGGGGTCAACCTATTTTTTCACCAATTTCAATAACACCAGTACCAGACCAGTGTAGTAACAGTCCACAAGTAGCACCACTACCAGTACACAAGTAGTACTAGTCCACTATATTATAGTATACATACATTACTAGAACCAATACAAATTCAGTGCCTGTACACAAGAAGTACCAATACAAGTAGCACCATTATGATTCTAGTATAAAACCTCACCAGTTTATAGTATGAGTATATCACACTAGTAGCATTTGTATCGGTTCAATACAATCCAATTCCAGTGTCAGTACAGTATCTACACATGTAGCATCAGCACATGTACTTATGTAACACCAGTATCAATCTAGTATCATATCTTACTAGTACCAGTCTAGTATAATATAGTACTAGTATCAGGACCAATCCACAAGTAGCATCAATACCAGACATGGCTCCAGTATCAGTAGCACCAGTGTCAATATAGATCAATTAACACACTATCCCTAGCAAAGTGTGTGTGTGTGTGTGTGTGTGTGTGTGTGTGTGTGTGTGTGTGTGTGTGTGTGTGTGTGTGTGTGTGTGTGTGTGTGTGTGTGTGTGTGTGTGTGTGTGTGTGTGTGTGTGTGTGTATGTGTGTGTGTGTGTGTGTTAAAGTTCAGTACAATACAATACCAGTACCAGTTTTACTAGTAGCACCAGTACCAATCCAGTATAATATAATGTACCCAAACAGCACCAAGTACAATACTAGTTACTATAAGGCACCAAGGACTCCCTAGGGCAACTCGTCCTAGTAAATAATGCCCAAGGACATTTACACACTATCCTAGCCAGGCAACAAGTCCACCCAGTTTTTTACACCAGTAGCTAGTAGCATCAGTACCATTTCAATATAAACCAGTACCAATACCAGTATCAGTTTAGTACTGATACACAAGTGGCATTAGTATTAGTACACAAAATAGCGCCGGTCTATTCTTTTAGTAAACAAACAATCTAAGTACCATAAAATGTTCATTACCAGCACACAATTAGCACCAGTACCAGTCTCATAAGTAGCCCCAGTATCAGTTCACTATACTAGTGTACACAACCAGTCCAGTCCTAGGACCGTTATATCACACAAGTGGTAGTAGTATCAGTTTAGTACAATAAAGTATCAGTACCTGTACCAGTACTAGTTGTGTATATTACAGTACCACTACAAGTACCAGTTCAGCGCTAGTACACCAGTGTATACAGTACTCGTACCTAAGTAGCTTCGGTCTAGTATATTATAGTACCCAAACAGTACTAGTACCAGTACACAATTAGCAAAACATCATTAGTGACTAAGCCCAAAAACCATTTAGTCGGAGTAGAAAGTGTATAAACAAGGGATGCGCCACAATTGCATATCCATAATGTAATTCGCAACTTCATATTGCTATATGAGCAGCTTTTACCCAATTCATTATCATTCAAAACCCATTCTTACCATAACAATATTCTACTACCAACCAGTCATTCAGTACATTTAATCAGTTTCCTAGAACTATAGTCGCAATAGTTGAGTAATAATCCTGTACCAACACACAGTTAGCACCAATACCAGTCTCCCAACCAGCCCCGTACTAGTAAAATTCACAAAAAGTATCAGTCCCTCCACCAGTATATCACACAAGTGGCAATAGTATTAGTTCAATGCAGTAAAGTACAATAAAGTACCAGTATCAGTACAGAATAGCACCAGGACACAAGTGAACCCAATATCAGTACATAAGTAGCATTGGTTCATAAGTAATATCATTTTAGTGCAGTACTAGTATCCACGTAGTTCCATTTTGCTTCAGTTAAGTACCCGTACCTGTTCAGTGTAGTACCAATACGCAAGTAACACCAATATCAGTACATAAGTAGTATCAGTGTTAGTCTAGTATAATACATACCAGTACACAAGTAGTACTAGTATCAGTATAGTGCTTTTGACACTTCATCTTAGCAATGTGTGTGTGTGTGTGTGTGTGTGTGTGTGTGTGTGTGTGTGTGTGTGTGTGTGTGTGTGTGTGTGTGTGTGTGTGTGTGTGTGTGTGTGTGTGTGTGTGTGAGAGAGAGAGAGAGAGAGAGAGAACTATGCACTATGCAAGTTTCTAGCAGCAGTGTACTTGCTCATAGCTACCCGAAAAAGGATTACAATGGAGTAGAGATCTACTAAACATGGTGTCAATGTAGCAAAATGCAAGGGGTGTATGTAAGGCTTATGAAGGGTCACAAATTTTCAATGTTGGCAAAGGATTCTGAGGTAAGTGCCAGTTCTTGCAAAGCATGTTTGGTTAGTGTATTTTTTCCATGAATGACTTATTGGAGCTCTTTTTTCTTTGAAATTAGAAGGGTTCTTTATTAATCATCTCTTGTTTTAGCAGATTCTCCTATATTCAACAACATTGAGAACTAGTACTAGTGCATCCAAAAGATTTATTTGTAAGCTGCTAGTCAATGGTTGGAAAACTTGACTCCAATGCATTTCAACAATGCAAGCCACAATATGGATTGGTCTAAATTCAACAATGTTCAAATACTTTCTCTTGAAAGAGGTAAAGTTTTGAATGTTTATATTGCAGAAGCTATGGATTTAAGAAACTGACATTGTATTTAGCTTCTGATATTGTAGATCTATGTGTTCATGTTTTATCTGCAGAAGGTGTATTGCAAAAGTTAATAACATGGAATTTCCTGCCTACAATATTTGAATAGTAAGCCCTAGGGAGACATAATCAGTCACTTTGTGGTTCAATTGAAGACCAAGAACCAACCAAGCCAAGATGGACATTCAAGTGTGGAACCAAATCTCAACAACCAAGAATCGGTTGAAAGTGTCTACTAAACTTACAGTTGCAAAGAAAGGTGCTGCAAATGGAACGGAAGACGAAGGGGCCAAAAGGCGGAGAAATAGAGTGGTAGTGAGATAGAGAGCCTAGCTTTGTTCTCATGTATGAAACACTTAAGTACACAACTCAAATGCTAAGCCAGTGGGCTCATGTAATTGATTAATGCGATACAATCTTTACCATCTTATTGTGTCATCTCTTTACTTGCAGTGAACTTTGTCATTGTTTTGAAGTTACTTTATGTTGTCATCCAGAATAATTGTGTGCACTTGTCTTGAAATACTATTGTTTCTCTCATTTTCTAGGCCCCCCAAAAAATTTTGTCAAGAACCGGGTTAGCCAACAATGTTTGTAGTTGACACGTTCTTGTACATAATTGGATATCAATAGTGGTTGGTGAAAGGATGGTCACAAGGCACCATAAAACAAAGGAAAGTTCATTATTCGTATTTAAAAATAAAGGACATCTAAATATGAAATGTGAACATGAAATATGTAGTTGCTAATAGTACAATCAGTCTTTATAGAAATTAGGAAGAGAATGGGATATAGGTGGGCCTCTTATTTTGGAAGTTTAAGTAAGTATTTAAAATTTAATGAATCTTAGTCCAAATGCTAGAATGGTGGGGTAAGTGGTGGGTTTTAAGACATATGCACAAAAGTTCCTTGGATTAAGTTAGTGGCTTAGACCACATAGGTCATGGTATATTTTGATAATCTGACCATAACTTCTGTATACAATATGAAATATTCATGGAAGTATAGTTTAATATGTTAAAAACATGATAAGACTTATATTTGATTTCGAAGGACGGATAAGACTTATATTTGATTTCAAATACCCAAAAAAAAAGATTTTTAAAAAAATAGAACTTTATGCAATAAGTTACAATTTAAATGAGTATTGAATTACATCAATCTTTATTGAGATATCATAGAAGCTTCACAACTATACTACATACCTAGAAATGGAATTTTCAAAAAAGTTTGAGCAAACTTAAGAAATATATGACCTACGTTCATGACAGTGAAAATTCCAGTTCTAGGTATGTAGTATAGTTGTGAAGCTTCTACAATATCTCAATAAAGATTGATGGAATTCAATACTCAATTAAACTCAGTAATAAATTGTACCTTATTGCATAAATTCCTTCTTTTTTAAATCCTTTTTTGGGTCCTTTGAAATCAAATATAAGTCTTATCCGTCCTTTGAAATCAAATATAAGTCTTATCATGTGTTTAACATATTAAAACTATACTTCCATGAATATTTCAAATTGATAATTACAAATTGATATCTTAATGTTGTATCTTTGTGTGTCCACCCATTGGGATAAACTTCCACTACATCTACATGGAGAAGGATCGAGCTGTTACCTGCATCCATACAAAAACATTCAGTTAGAACTGGCTATGTTTGTGCATTTTGCAGGTGTTGACACTGGACCCAGCTGTCATTCATGTCACACCTGTAGACCTAGTTTACAGCTTACCCTTAAGATTGACTATTAAGTTAAGATTTCAAGTAAGATAACCTCTAAATGTATATGCATGTGTATCCCAATACTCACTGAGCTCTCTCAAAAAATTACTAGTGTCGATTACCATATATGATGCAAATACCTATGTATTTATGGGTTAAAGATCAATGTAGAACACCTGGCAAAAATCGTGCAACACCTCCTTTGTAATTTGAGTAGTATTTCAAAAAACTCAGTTTATGCCATCTCCCAATGAGATCCTCCACGTGACGTTTTACGGCCTTAGTAATTAAAGTACATCTTATGTATCAAAAACTAGCAGTATGTCACATGTTACTAGCTCAACAATATGGTAGCATCTTCAAAACAAATTCGAGACTAATATACTTTACAAGTAATTCATTTTTAACATTCCGTCATATAATATATGTTCAATCGTGCATGAGAATCAATAGTTCTCACGAACCCACCAATATCAATGATTTTTTATTTTATGTAATGTCAATCACCCGCCAGAATATGAATGCAATGTATATACCCTTTCTACCAATTATTTGAATAAAAATTAAGTGTGTATTTGTTGTTCCAAAGCATTAGTTTTTATGTAAGCAAATCCAACCAATTTAGGGCATCAGTTTGCTGCAGTTTGAAATAGCTTTCTCAAAATCTCTATGAACTTGACCTCTCTTGAGGCACTCAACAAGAGGATTAGGTTTAATACAAAAATCATAAGTAGTATCAAATATACCAAAGATTCTGTCTACGACTAATCTTTGCCACCATCTATACAATTTAACCATCATTGTCACTTTAGTGCAAGCATACATCAATCAGAAAAGTACTTCCCGACTGATTCAAGTAAGTCATGATTAAGTAGCAAATATTGACCAAATTCTAAGTAGGTACCTGTATATGTATGCCACAAAAAGGGTTATCATTTACGAACTCATTTACGGGTTGACAAATGTGGGATATCCAGTGTGATCACCATCCAAGAGAAGACTAGCAAATAGATGTTGTGTATCTTAGATCAAGTGATATTCTAAACTCGATGGTTACGAAAAAAATCCAAGCTTTACTAGAAACTTTATGAATTGCATAAAACCCAAATTCTGTCTCAAGTCCTTGTCAATCTTAGAGTTTCAACAATCTTACTTTCAGTATTTGTCCAACAAGTTATTAACAATACATGCAATTCTGTCAAAAATCGGACAGTATTTTGTTTGTATCCCTAGCGATTTTTCAAAAATTTCAATACTCGCCATCTCCAAGGAGACCCTCTACGGGAGGTTTCAGGGCATTCAAGAACGTAGGTCATTTAAATAGACAATTAAACAACTTGCTTAATTTTTAGCTACAGTTGACGATTTCCCATCCAAGAAAAGGATACCCTTGCTTTTTGGTCATACATGAAGTAAGCATCAAACCTTATTGTGACAATCAAACATGGGCTTCATTGCATGAGTATTTGGATATTTATTTAAAATTTCAAGTTCTTATAATATCTAGAACTATGACTCAAAGTTCAAAGTTTACCAAATGCACCAAGCCAGATTACAGCCTTAATGAAAATCAAATTATTAAGACTTCCCGTATCCAAACCTAAGTAGATGTAAATGCACCTATCTGATATGTATCCCAATGTGATCATCAAGACTATTTGCTGTAGAATTTCAGATCCGAGCTGCGACCAGAGGGTTTCAGAATGTGCCATGCCACCAATCAATTCTAGATGCATCCATGTCTCTTTGAAAGATTTTTGTATGTACACTAAACCATCATATTAACAATGCATGTGTTTGTGTGTGTGTGTGTGTGTGTGTGTGTGTGTGTGTGTGTGTGTGTGTGTGTGTGTGTGTGTGTGTGTGTGTGTGTGTGTGTGTGTGTGTGTGTGTGTGTGTGTGTGTGTGTGTGTGTGTGTGTGTGTGTGTGTGTGTGTTTAGTTGTGAGAAAAAGGGTGTGTATTTGTTGCAGACATTCTTCTCGATGTTGTTGTGAGAAACGGGGGTACAAGAGTATGAGATCTAGATCAAGTACCATTATGCCAAGTGTTAGATTGTGTATGTATGTACCTGTAACATATCATGATGGGCACCCGAGTGTGGATCCTCATCAAGGATAGATTGCTCAACATGCCTAGGGTGGCACAATCAGTGTTGAGTTTAACCTCCTGGGCAAGCAGTAACAGCATCACGAGGGGGCAAGCAATAACAGCATCACGAGGGGCTATAGATCTACTCTTCACGAGGGGTCTGTTGTTGACTTAAGAGCAACGCTAGGCTTACATGATTTTGGCAAGGAGCACCTGTTGTTCACACGATGGGGGAGGATCATAGAACATAGGAAAGTTACGGGCCAAAGCTCGAGAGCAGAAGAGGGGGATAAGGGGAGCAATTCTAAAAGAAAGTGGAGCGTGTAGCCCAGAGGGTTCACAGCAGCAGCTGGTTATCCGAGGGAGGGAGATCAACAGCTAAAGCACTGCGCTATCTTTAGAAAAAACACTGGCATCCATAACTTATGTTATCAAAAATTAGCAGGTGAGTAGGTACGTACATACAGCTAACCGAAAAAGATTTTTTGTGTTGTAAAAAGGAGTGGATCATTCTAAAGCTAAAACTGTCTAGGCATAGATCCCAATCCCAGTGTGGATTATCCAAAGTTTATTTGGAAAATCATTGATGTGCAAGGCTAATAGGGCTCCTGATATAGTGTCAACCACCCCCCATGGATTAAAATAATAACCATATAAGCTTTGAGCTCAAAACCTGGATAGGGTATGTATAGGAGGGATATTATTAAGGTATCTGAACGTAAGGAAAGGGACTGTGAAATAAGGTATTGGTCTGCAATTGTTCTATTTCCAAGGGGTTTCGTAAGCAAGTGTATGAATTAGGAAAGTAGCATGACTCCAAGGACACTACAACTCCCAGAAGGAGATAGCTAGATGATGATAGTTGTGAGGCATGTATTTCATTGGGTCTATTACACAACTAGGTCCATATAATGGGATCTACTGAGAGTATGCAAGGTGAGTATGTGACTACTCTATACCCAAAAAGGCTCCTCCATCCGGTAGGTAGTGCACATCCAATTTGCATGAGGTGAATGCGGAGCAAGAATTAAAGAACGGCTATGAGGTACACTATTTAGTGAAGATGTTACGCAACTAGACGGGAATAATTATGAGGTAAGCACCTCCAGATACTGGATCTTTTGGAATTTTTGAGTTACCTCACATATTAATTATACATCATTATATGGATTTGTAAAACTAATCAAACCTTACAATGAGTAGGAAAATATACCATGTATGTGCACAGATTAGATCAAAATGTCATCCAATAGTAAATAATATATTATTTTCTAAGTTAGAAAAAGTGTGTGTGTGTGTGTGTGTGTGTGTGTGTGTGTGTGTGTGTGTGTGTGTGTGTGTGTGTGTGTGTGTGTGTGTGTGTGTGTGTGTGTGTGTGTGTGTGTGTCTGGACCTCCCCTATCCCAGAGGAGAGATCCACTTGGTGGAGGATGGTCCACCAAGTGAACCAATCCCTCACCAATTGAAGTAAATGCTTCCTAAACATTTCCATGTTTATAGCTCAATCACTTCTACTGTGTTAAGGAGGGTTTAGATGCACGAATACCCATCAGTAATGTGTTGAACAGGGTTTAGATGTAAGAATACCCAATTTTTGTGTGATAAAGGGGTCCTCTAGGGAGGAGAGTATGGTTTAGATGCGAGAATACCCATCTATAATGTGTTGAACATGGTTTAGATGTAAGAATACCCAATTGTTGTATAATAACGGGGTCCTCCAGGGAGGAGAGTATGGTTTAGATGCGAGAATACCCATATGTAATGTCTTGAACAGAGTTTAGATGTAATAATACCCAATTGTTGTAGATAAAGGGGTCCTCCAGGGAGGAGAGTATGGTACTATAAAAACTACATACCTGACATCTCATGCTTTTGGTTGATGTGTCACCCCAAATTTGTGAACTATGTCGTCATGGTGGTTACTATACAATACTCCGTCCTGCAAGATAAATACCACTTGAAATTCCACACCTGCTCGAGGGTGGATATTAATTACTATATATGGATTATATGTAAGCATGTAGGTACTTGACCAATTTAGGAATTGAGAGCCCCAACCCATCCCTTTGGATTGGGTGGATCAAGCTAGTAATAATATAATTGTTACCATATACATGTGGTAGTGATGTGTATGAACACACTAGGACCTCCGGGGCATTTTTTTCCCTCTTTAGGAGGTTTTTCCCCCGTGCATTGTATATACGTCCATCACTCTAGGGCTATCTATACGTCCATCACTCTAGGGCTATCTATCTTTCTATTACACATTAAGTAACACACTCTCTATTGTGTGCCTTGAGCTTCCTTCATCTTCTCCAAGCTGTGTGCGTTTCTCTGCAACCCTAATTCCAACAATTGGTATCAGAGCAGGTTGCGTCCTCCCCGGGCTTAGTCGCCAGCTACTCCAGCACATGCCTACTCATTTTCTCTGATTTTAGTGAGCTTTGGTAAGCATTCGCAGGTCGACAAAAATTTTGGGTGAGCTCATAGAGCTTAATCTGATCAATTTTTTTATTCGGACCATTTTGGCCTCCGTTTCCACTACAAGCAGTACTGCACAGGCTGTTTTCTCATTTTATGCAGAATTTATGTCAGTTTTTGTTTTTTGCATAACAGGTGCCTTACAATCTTCTACCGTTTGTGCTATATAGCACATGTTGTTCCCGCTTTTTTTTCTCCTCTTTTTGGGCAGTTTTCACATCAAGTGCAGCATTTACCATGGCTGACAACAACACAGATGTGTTCAAGATGTTTGCTGCTGAGGACAGATTGGATGAGGACAATTACCCTATGTGGACTTACATGATGCAACATGTTCTTGTGTCAAAGGGCGTCTAGAATATTGTGCAGGGCATTGATGTACGTCCAGGTTCTGAGGATGCAGGTGATGTTGAGGATGTTGCAGGTCTTGCTGCAAGAATTGCTGCTATTAGAGTTGTTTTGCCTACGGTAGAACAATCTAGTTGGGATTTAAAGTTGTTTTGCCAAGGAAATCCTGAAGTTGTCAAGTTTGATGCATTATGCACATTGTTGTTGCAAGAGTCACTTTCTAGAAAAAACAGGACTAGGCAGGGTGCAATTGAATAGGCTTTTATTGCTTCTCAAAGAAAGGGTGGTAACATCAATGCAGCCACTTCTAGTGCGAGTGGCAAAAATTTTGTTTCCTAATGCTTCTACTACTGGCAGCAATTCATCTGGAACTCCTGGTGATAAGGTCAAAAAGAAGATGCGTTGCCATTATTGTAAAGCTAATGATCACTTGATCAAGCATTGTCCAAAGTTGAAGGCCAAAGAGGTTAAGAAGAAAGAGGGTGGTTCCACTGCAAATGCTGGTTCCACTACAAATGCAGCCATTGTTGAGTCTTCTATGAAAGGAGACTATGATGTTGATGTTGATGCAGAATGGGCTTTTAGTGCAGAGTGCACTTACAATCCTATTGTCCATGATGCATGCATGTTAGTTGCTGCAGATTCACATGCGTGGTATTTTGATAGTGGTGCTACAAAGCACATTACCTCCCATCATGAATTGTTCACCTCTCTCGAGTCTGTCCCTCATGAGAATTCAGTCACTTGTGCCAACAATGCCTCTTATCTGGTTCAGGGAGTTGGAAAGATTGTGCTTACTGCTGCAAATGACAGTTCTTTCACACTTGTTGATTCACTTTATGTACTTGGGATCAAGAAGAATCTTTTGTCTGTATCTACACTTGCTAGACTTGGACTTGTAGTCAAATTTGTGGATGACAGATGTACAATTCATGATCTCAGTTTTGGTGATGAAATTGTTGCATCTGTGCTTTTGTGTCATGGGTTATATAAGCTCACTTTGTATGAGAAGTGTGGACAAAATTTTGCAAATGCAGTTGCAGATTCAAGGGCTATTTCAGATGCAAAACTTTGGCATGCACATTTTGGTCAACTAAATTTTGCCAGTTTGTTGTGTTTGCAGAAATCTAATATGGTTGATTCTATTCCGCCTCTTAAAGCACCTGCCAAACATGTTTGTGAAGGCTATATTTTGGGTAAGATGCAACATTCGAAGTTTCCAAAGGATGGTTCAATTAGGGCCACATGCAGGTTGCAGCTTGTGCATAGTGATGTTTGTGGGCCCATGCAAACTCCGTCCTTGGGCAATTATCTTTACTGCGTGACTTTCATTGATAATTACTCTAGGCATCCATGGGTATTTCCGCTTAAAGCGAAGTCCAAAGTTTTTATGTGCTTCAAATAATTTTTGGCTACTATGGCTGAAAATGTCTCGAAATGTACTATGGGCACCCTCCGTTCCGATCGAGGGGGGGAATATATGTCTCATGAATTTAATGCATTTCTGGCTAGTCGTGGGATAAAATAGCAATGTACAGTGCCTTATACACCTCAGCAAAATGATGTTGCTGAGAGGAAAAACATGTCACTTACGAAAATGGCACAATGTATGGTCAAAAGTCAAGCTTTGTCACATTCTTTTTTGCTTGACGCCATCATGTGTGCCACTTATGTACTAAACAGGTGTCCTACAAAAGCTTTGCAGTCTATAACTCCATATGAAGCATGGCATGATAGAAAGCCTTCTATTGAGCACATGCGTGTTTTTGGTTGTTTGGCATATGCTTTGGTGCCACAAACACATCGCATAAAATTGGATGATAAGGCTGTCAAATGTAATTTTTTTGGTTAAAGTGCTGAAAGCAAAGGTGACAGGTTGTATCATCCACAAACAAAGCGTATTCTGGTTTGACAGGATGTAGTGTTTGTGGAAGATTCTGTTCAGCCCTTGCTATCATGTACTAGAGATAGTAATGTAAGCTCACATGACATTTATGACAGTTTGTTGCATCTTTTGTGCAGATGTAAGAAGGCCTTGTATGGGTTGAAGCAATCTCCTCGTGCTTGGTATAAGAAATTTGACACTCATTTGGTCAAACAAGGATTTCGTAACAGTCCAACGGAAAGCACATTGTATGTAAAGCGTGAGGGTGATGTACTTCTCATTGTGCTTCTTTATGTCAATGATTTGTTGATCACTGGACCAAATGAGAGACATATTGTTGAATTTAAGGCTGATTTGAATGCTACTTTGAAGATGAAAGATTTGGGGCTGTTGCATCATTACGTAGGTATACAGTGTAAGCAGGTGATGGTGGTATTGCCTTGTGTCATAAAAGTTACATAGAGACATTGCTATGTAAGTTTGGACCTTGAGGATTGCAAACCTATTGCCACTCTGATGGAAACAGGTTTGAAATTGAGTCTTCATGATGCTGGTGATCCTGTAGATGTCACTCTTTACCAAACTGTTGTTGGATGCCTCATTTATGTATGCAACACAAGGCCGGATATTCAGTTTGCAATCTCACAAGTCAGCAAATTTATGCATAGCCTAGAGTCTAAGCATTGGCAGGTTGTCAAGAGGATTTTTTGCTACCTTAGTGGCACTTTACACCTTGGCTTGTTTCACCCAAGGGAATATCATTGTCGCCAAACTTACATGCTTTTTCAGACTCAGCTTGGGCTAGTTGTTTTGACACATGATTGACCACAAGTGGTTTTTGTTTCATGCTTGGCAGTTCATGTATATCATTGTTGAGCAATAAGCAACCTACTGTGGCCACTTCGAGTTGTGAGGTTGCGTACAGGGCAGTCTTCACAGCTACGGTTGAGTGTTTATGGCTCAGACGCCTTATGGCTGATTTGGGTGTTGAACAGGACACTGCCAACACTATCTACACTGAAAATCGAGCACATTGGCAGTTGCGAGGAACCCAGTTTTTCATGCTCGCACAAAGCACATTGAGGTGCATTACCACTACGTCAGGGAGAGGCTCTCAGTAGGAGAGATCAGCTTGGCTTATGTGCCAACACAGGACAACCTTGCAGATCTTTTCACAAAGGCATTTTCTCGTGAGAAGCTTGAAGCTTCCACAAAGCTTTGGTCTTACTCCCCTCTATGAACTAATCATGTCCTGAGGGTATGGCACTTCCCTTTACTCATGTGCCAGCTCTCGTTCACCGCATCACTCCAGGGAGGATTTGTTACCATATACATGTGGTAGTGATGTGTGTGAACACACTAGGACCGCCGGGGCATTTTTTCCCTCTTTAGGAGGTTTTTTCCCCCGTGAATTATATATACACCCATCACTCTAGGCCTATCTATCTTTCCATTGCACACTAAGTAACACACTCTCTATTGTATGCCTTGAGCTTCCTTCGTCTTCTCCAAGCTATGTGTGTTTCTCTGCAGCCCTAATTCCAACAATAACTTGTATTAACTTGACCAATTTAGGAGCTAAAGAGCCCCGACCCATCCCTTTGGATTAGGTGGGTCAAGCTATTAACAATAGACATTAAGCGCTCCAATTCCAAGGGAATAATTATACTAGAGAGCATATCCAATTCTTAGGGTATGAATACCCATATTCTGACAAAAACCGTTTGATTTAAGTCAAGATAAATTGGAGTAGCTAAATTATTATTTAATATATTATCTAATTCCAATTGTTAAGTATTGCACTAGTCCAATCAAATACTAGTAGGAAAACGGAGTGTGTTTAAGTATGAAAGTCCCCTCATAATTGAACCATACTTAGATAATTTATTAAATAACAATATTTAAAAACCAGATGTCATAAAACTCAATTAACATTTCATATACAGCAATACAACATTCTATATATAATGGATAATACAGTCATTTAGATCAAAAATTTGATCTTTGATTATTACAAATTGATATCTTAATGTTGTATCTCTGTGTGTCCACCCTTTGGGATGAGCTTCCACTACATCTACATGGAGAAGGATCCAGTTAATACCTGCATCCATACAAAAACATTCAGTTAGAAAACTGGCTATGTTTGTGTATTTTGCAAGTGTCGACAATGGATCCAGTTGTCATCCATGTCACACCTGTAGACCTAGTTTACAGGTTACCCTTAGGATTGACTATTAAGTTAAAATTTCAAGTAAGATAACCTCTAAATTTATATGCATGTGTATCACAATACTCATTGAGCTCTCTCAAAAAATTACTAGTGTCGATTACCATATATGATGCAAATACATATGTATTTCTGGGTTAAAGATCAATGTAGAACACCTGGCAGAAATCGGGCAGCACCTCCTTTGTAATTTGAGTAGTATTTCAAAAAACTCAGTTTATTCCATCTCCCAACGAGATCCTCCACATGAGGTTTTACGGTTTCAGTAACTAAAGTACATCTTATGTATCAAAGCTAGCAGTATGTCACAATTTACTAGCTCAACAATATGGTAGCATCCTCAAAACAGATTAGAGACTAATATACTTTGCAAGTAATTCATTTTCAACATTCTGTCATATCATATATGTTCAATCATGCATGAGAATCAATAGTTCTCACGAACACACCAATATCAGTGATTTTTCAGTTTATGTAATGTCAATCACTTGCCAGAATATGAAAGCGATGTCTATTCCCTTTCTACCAATTATCTCAATAAAAACTAAGTGTGTATCTGTTGTTCCAAAACATTAGTTTTTATGTAAGCAAATCCAACCAATTTACGACATCAGTTTGCTGCAGTTTGAAATGGCTTTCTCAAAAGCTCTATGAACTTGACCTCTCTTGAGGCACTCAACAAGAGGATTAGGTTTAATACAAAAATCATAAGTAGTATCAAATTTACCAAAGATTCTGTCTACGACTAATCTTTGCCACCATCTATACAACTTAACCATCATTGTCACTTTAGTGCAAGCATACATCAATCAGAAAAGTACTTCTCAACTGATTCAAGTAATTCATGGTTAAGTAGCAAACATTGACCAGACTCTAAGTAGGTACCTATCTATGTATGCCACAAAAAGGGTTATCATTTACGAACTCGCTTACGGGTTGAAAAATGTGGGATATTCAGTGTGATTTCCATCCAAGAGAAGACTAGCAAGTAGATGTCATGTATCTTAGATCAAGTGATATTCTATACTCATGGTTACGAGAAAAATCCAAGATTTACTAGAAACTTTGTGAATTGCATAAAACCCAGATTCTGTCTCAAGTCCTTGTCATTCTCAGAGTTTCAAGAGGCTTACTTTTAGTATTTGTCTGTCCAACAAGTTATTAACAATACATTCAATTCTTTCAAAAATCAGATAGTATTTTGTTTGTATCCCTAGCGATTTTTCAAAATTTTCAATACTCGCCATCTTCAAGGAGACCCTCTACGGGAGGTTTCAAGGCATTCAAAAATGTAGGTCATTTAAATAGGCAATTAAACGAGTTCCTTAATTTTTAGCTACAGTTGATGATTTCCCATCCAAGAAAAGGATACCCTTGCTTTTTGGTCATACATGAAGTAAGCATCAAACCTTATTGTGGCAATCAAACACGGGCTTCATTGCATGAGTATTTGGATACTTATTTAATATTTCAAGTTCTTATAATATCTCAGAACTATGACTCAAAGTTTAAAGTTTACAAAATGCACCTAGCCAGATTACAGACTTAATAAAAACCAAATTATTACGACTTCCTGTATCCAATCCTAAGTAGGTGTAAATGCACCTACCTGATATGTATCCCAATGTGATCATCAAGACTATTTGCTATAGAATTTCATATCCGAGCTGCGACCAGAGGGTTTCAGAATGTGCCATGCCACCATTCAATTCTAGATGCATCCATGTCACTTTGAAAGATTTCTGTATGTACACTAAACCATCATATTAATGTTGCATGTGTTTGTGTGTGTGTGTGTGTGTGTGTGTGTGTGTGTGTGTGTGTGTGTGTGTGTGTGTGTGTGTGTGTGTGTGTGTGTGTGTGTGTGTGTGTGTGTGTGTGTGTGTGTGTGTGTGTGTGTGTGTTTAGTTGTGAGCAAAAGGGTGTGTATTTGCTGCAGACATTCTTCTCGATGTTGTTGTGAGAAACGGGGGTACAAGAGTAAGATCAAGTAGCACTATCCCAAGTGTTAGATTGTGTATGTATGTACCTCTAACATATCATGATGGGCGCCCGAGCATGGATCCTCATCAGGGATAGATTGTTCAACATGCCTAGGGTGGCACAATGAGTGGTGCGTTTTGAGCAAGCAGTAATGGCATCACAAGGGGGCAAGCAGTAACGGCATCACCTGGGTAAGCAGTAACGGCATCACGAGGGGCTACAAATTTACTCTTCACGAGGGGGTCGTTGTTGAGTTAAGAGCAATGCTAGGCTTACATGATGTTGGCAAGGAGCACCTGTTGTTCACACGATGGGGGAGGATCATAGAACATAGGAAAGTTACGGGCCAAAGCTCGAGAGCAGAAGAGGGGGATAAGGGGAGAAATTATAAAAAAAAGTGGAGCGTGCAGCCTAGAGGGTTCACAGCTGGTTATCCGAGGGAGGGAGATCAACAGTTAAAGCTCTGTGCTATCTTTAGAAAAGACGCTGGCATCCATAACTTATGTTATCAAAAATTAGCAGGTGAGTAAGTACGTACATACAGCTCACCGAAAAAGATTTTTTTGTTGTAAAAAGGAGTGGATCATTCAAAAGCTAAAACTGTACAGGCATAGATCCTAATCTCAGTGTGGATTATCCAAAGTTTAATTTGGAAAATCATTGATGTGCAAGGCTAATAGGGCTCTTGATATAGTGTCAACCACCCCCCATGGATTAAAATAATAACCGTATAAGCTTTGAGCTCAAACCTGAATAGGGTATGTATAGGATGGCTATTGTTAAGGTATCCGAACGTAAGAAGAGGGGCTGTGAAATAAGGTACTGGTTTGTTCTATTTCCAAGGGGTTTCGTAAGCAGGTGTATGAATTAGGAAAGTAGCATGAATCCAAGGACACTACAACTCCTAGAAGGAGATAGCTAGATGATGATAGTTGTGAGGCATGTATTTCATTGGGTCTATTATACAACTAGGTCCATATAATGGGATCTATGAGGGTATGCAAGGTGAGTATGTGGCTGCTCTATACCCAAAAAGGCTCCTCGATCGGGTAGGTAGTACACATCCAATTTGCATAAGGTGAATGCGAAGCAAGAATTAAGAACGGCTATGAGGTACACTATTCATTTTTGAGTTACCTCACATATTAATTATACGTCATTATATGGATTTGTAAAACCAATCAAACCTTACCATGAGTAGGAAAATCTACCATGTATGTGCACAGACCGGATCAAAATGTCATCCAACAATAAATAGTATACTATTTTCTAAGTTTGAATGTGTGTGTGTGTGTGTGTGTGTGTGTGTGTGTGTGTGTGTGTGTGTGTGTGTGTGTGTGTGTGTGTGTGTGTGTGTGTGTGTGTGTGTGTGTGTGTCGACACCTGCAAAATTGGATCTTGTGTCAACATCTGCCCCCAAAACATGGCCTCGCATGGAAAACTCCAATATTCCGCTCCAAAAAGGAGGCATGTAACTTGATCAAGGTGCAAAAAAAACCCCCATACTTTGATGGACCCAATATGTAATAGAATTGGCCTATTAACTTGAAAGTGGCGGAAATTAAAGTGAGTAATTTTGTGAAATTACTTTGTGAGCATAACGGGTGAACATAATTGATGGTAGCAACATAAACATAGTATTTAGTTAACTTGGCATGAACAATACTTTTGCAAGAGAGACAGTTTAGAGAACATGACAACAGTCGAGGACCGGAATTATGTGGAGCCGTTCCCTCCTCCAATAGCATTTGTATTATAGTTTCTCCCATCCAGAGAGACTTGTTAACAGTTGAGGACAGGATTTATGTGGAGCCGTTCCCCCCGCCAATAGGCATTTGTATTATAGTTTCTCCCATCCAGAGAGACTTGTTACAATACAATCTGTGTGTTCCTTCTGACCAAGATGATGCAATGAAGATGGAAAGCTTCATGCATCACACGCATAGCATAAACTTTGAGGAAAGCATTAACTATCCCAAGCCTCAGCTCCAAGACCTCAAACACCTTCAAAGGTGGAGAGAGCTAGCAGGGAATGAGGGTAGGGAAGAGGAAGAAGAAACATTTCATAGGAGAAAGAATTAGTTCCTCGCTTACCATCACTCTTCTTGCTAGCATACATAATGAAGATGGAGAAGATGGCAAGCTTAAGCATTGAAGCATGGCTCTTGGTTGGATTTGCATTCCATAGCCAAGAGTGTTGGTGTAGGCTCTCAACCTCTCTACTTGCTTGGAGAAGGAGAGGGAGCTCTTGCACTTTGCACAATACACAATGAGTGAGTGTGTGTGTGTGTGTGTGTGTGTGTGTGTGTGTGTGTGTGTGTGTGTGTGTGTGTGTGACTGGGAAAGTATATACCTCAAGCATGCCCCCTACGTGCTTTGGTTGACCCCCCCTTGTAGGTCATGCTTGAAGCTCATTGGAACCCTCAGGCGTAGCCAATCACAAGCAAGAGTCATACCAAGCAAGCATACTAGTCTTGGGACAAGTGTCCTCCTTTCCCCTTTGAGAGAGAGGACTTGATAAATGCAAAAACAATAATTAAATCTACTAAATTATCATTGGACCCCTTGGGTGGCCAACCAATAGGCTTTAAGCATACCATGAGGGCAACATGAGGAGGAAATTCCTTTTGCTTTCTTTGTACAAAGCTTGCCTTGTATGTGTGTGTGTGTGTGTGTGTGTGTGTGTGTGTGTGTGTTCTCTCTCATCCCCCTTCTTGTAGGGCTCGCCCCCTCCTTGTAGCATTGATGATTGACTTTTACACACCTTACCTCAAGCACCTTAGTCAACAAGCATCACAAAGCACCTCAAGCTTGGATGGTGTTCCCACAAGCACCTCAAGCTCCCTAGTCGGGAAGCACCTCAAGCACCTTAGTCAACAAGCACCTTAGTCAACAAGCACCTCAAGCACCTTAGCTATCAAGCACGACAAGCACCTTAAGCTTGGGCCGGGTTCCCACCTCAAGCTCAGCCCTAGCTTACCCAAGGTCAAAGGACTTTTTAACACTCACCTTTGGATGTCTTCAATGAAGCTAACCCTAAGGTCGTTAAGCTCCATTGGTTATCCTTGCTCTTTGACATACCATCTCTCATTTGGGCCCTTTACCATTGGTCCCGTGTTGAGATAGATCTATAAGCACATGTCTATATCCTAATCCTTGTTCTCGTTTATTCTCTCACATTAAATGATCAGTTTAATACGAGAAAATCATTTGGGTTGGTTAGATATTAGATTTTATGACATTACCTCTCTCTTGAAATTATAGTCGTCCTCGACTATGAGGTAAAAGAGATAAATCCTTAGTCATTAGTCCATCTTGCTTAGCGGATAGAGGATCCCTTTTTACCTTACGACATCTTTTCAAGATGGATGACTAATCCATTTGGTGCTTGGGAGACATACCTGCCACACAAGCATGTCTGCTCTTTAGTCCATTTCATTCTCCCAAGTAGAGTGACAAATTCTACTTGGTGTTTGAGAGACGTTGTCATCACAAACATGATTCTAAGCATGCATAGTATTAAAATTTGTGCACAATAAAAAGAGAATTAGTCTTATAAAACAAAAACGTTGACCATTTTAAAAGAAATTTGTTCATTTGCTTACTCTAATATAGCATTGTAAGCATTGACAAGGTTCATGCTATCCTTAAGTTGTATTCCTTGCATCCATCTACTATCTTCAAAAGAATAATTTTTAAACTTAATAAGATACCGTCGGATAATCTTACCATGTCGTAGTACCTTGTCTTCATGCCGAAGGATAACTTCGGATTGTAGCACCTCTTCTTGGTCTTCAACTTCGGGCGGGTCTTCAATAATTGGTTCACTTGGTGGCTCTCCTTTGTAGGGCTTAAGTAGGCTCACATGAAAATCATTGTGTATGAGCCAATGGTTGGGCAACTTGAGTTGGTAAGCCATCTCATTGATGGGCTTCAAGATCTGGAAAGGACCATAGTATCTTTTCGCTAGCTTAGGATAATACTTTTGATGACCCGTAAGATTTTTGCACGTTGTTTGTCTCAATTGAGCCTTAGGAAACTTAAGCAAAGGCCCAATCATTTTCTTTGAACGTTAAGAACCTTCTGTGCTTGTCAGCAGCAGCTTTTTGCCTTTGTTGAGAGATGGATATAGCCTCCTTAATCTTTTCAAAAGATTCTTGTAGGTCGCGGCTATACTCATCGACAACGAAGATCTTCCCATGTATTTTAAGTAGCAAAGGACTTTTAGGTCTTCCCTCAACTATTTCAAAAGGTGCTTTTCTCGTAGAAGTGTGTACAGTATTATTGTACGCATACTCTACAAGAGGTAAGTACTTTTCCCATTGTGAGCGTTGATCTACTTCGGTAACATAAGTCTTTAGTAGATCGAGTATGGTAAGATTGGCATCTCACTTTAATCATCCGTTTGTGGGTGATAGGCCGAAGAGAAATTCAATCTTGTGCCTAGATTTTCAAAGAGATCTTTCGAGAAATTACTGGTCATTTTAAGATTTCTATCTGACACGATGGATGTTGGCAATCCATGGTGTTTGAAAATCTGAGATATGAAGAGAGTTTCCATTTGGTGTGCCTTAATAGTCTTTTTGCCAGGAATAAAGTGTGCTTGCTTACTAAACGTGTCAACTATTATCCATATTCCCGTATTCCCATGGATAGACTTGGGCAATCCAAAGATGAAATCCATGGATATACTCTCTCATGGTGAATTTGGGATAGGCAATGGCTAGAGTAATCCAAGCTGCTTCTCTCTATTATACTTGGTCTTTTGGCATACTACACATTTTAAAACATACTCTTGTATGTCCACTTTCATGGTAGGCCAATAGAGGTACGTTTCTACTTATCGGAGAGTAAGTTGAATGCCTCTGTGTCCCGCATAGGGAGGAGCATGGGATTCATACATGACTTCCTCACGAAGGGAGTGGGTAACACATAGCCTATTGCCGTGGAGAAGATAAGCATCATGCAAGGTAAATGGTTCCTCTTTCTTCCCCAAAGCAAGGGCTGACATTATGTCTCTATAGTCGGGGTCAGTAGCATATTCATCTATCATAGAAGATAGCTCATTGTTGTGAGTAGCTATATACACCGCATTAACTTTTGGTCATCGTGAAAATGCATCAACCACTGGATTGTGCTTACCAGCAATGTGAGCAGTAGGAAAATTAAATTGCGAAAGAAAATTTTTCCACCTCATTTGTTTGTCGGAAAGCTTGGTTTGCGTCATGAATTACTTGACACTTTGGTGGCCAGTTCGTAGAATGAATGGAGTCCCCAATAAATAATGCTTCCATGTGTCTAGGGCATGTAGAACAGCTAAAAGCTCTTTCTCATAAATACCTAAGACACGTTCATCTGTATTGAGCCTTCGACTCTCACATGCTAGGCATGCCCTTCTTGAAGCAAGACTACTCCAAGGCAATCACCACAAGCATCACATTGAACTCAAATAGCTTTGAGAGATCCGGAAGCATGAGGAATGGTTGGGAGGTAAGCTTCTCTTTGAGCTTGTCAAAAGCATTTTGCTCCTTAGCAGTCCATAAATACTTAACGTTCTTCTTTGTTAAGTCATGTAATGGTCCTGCTATTTAAGAAAATTTTACTATGAAACGTCTATAGTATGCACACACACCAATAAAGCTTCTTAGCTCTCATAGCCTAATCGCCACTCAGTAGATTTTTGAGATAAAGAGCTAGCTCCATGCATAAAGTTGCTATGTTGAACCAAAATGCCTCACAAGATGCATCAATCAGCCAAGAATGGTGTTAGAACATGTTAAGAGTGGTGGTTAATTAGTGCCTTTTTCCTACATCCATTATAGATGCCATGGGTTCTTAAGTCAAGATATGACCATCTTTTTTGGTCCTTATGGTTGCACAGGTAGCCATAGCATGCTCAGAAAAACTAAATCCAATTATTGACCACTTTGTTGATGTATCCAATTAAAAAATGCACTTATTGCAATGTTCACAGCCGAAACACAACCCCTTTCTGGAAATGCAATATAACTTATCATGTTAAGCATAAAAACTATGAGCAAGATAAGATCAATGAATCATAGCCTAATCGCCACTCAGTTGATCAAACAATTATTCCACCTCATTACAGTTACAAAGTTTGTGATTTCTATGAGGTAAGGAACTCAGATTGTAGCAAGATTCAAAAGAAGAGCCCTTCAATTGGGCAATAAATGCTTAACCATATTTTGCTATGAAACAATTGAAAGACGAGAATACAGGAAGCTAACTACCATGGAGGGTTCATCAAGCTTACTTTTGAACTGCATTCAATATCCTAGAATTTTAACCATGTCCTAAACCCAAAAAATGTCAGGGAAGATTGAAGCATGGTGCACAAGTAAAGCTATTTTACAGGCGTAGGCATCTCCATATATAAAAACAATCAAGGTGTGTGTGAGATCTTAGGCTTGACGAGTCCATATCTCAACATATTGTCATGGGCATGGCCATATGGTTATTTGTAGGGTATATAGTCAACAACGCCAAAATAGGCCTTACATGAGAATTAAAGCAAGGAACATACCTTGCAATCCTTATTTTCAAATAAATGACAATGTTAGCAGATTAAAATATATCAACTTCTAAAATAAAAATACAATGAGATCATGACCTACGTAGTTCAATTACAACAATGAGGATAAACATAGCAAAAACAGTTGTTACATGCCATGGTGAAATACTTGATAAGGGAAATGAACCCACAAAGATATTTTAGAATAGTGTAGTCACCACCACAAAGATTGACGACAACAAAAAAGGTGGGTCTAATTGCTGCCTTTTAATGGTGAATCTGCTAAATGTCAAATATTTGCATCTATTGTTGGCCCAATTACGCTACTCTGAGAGAGGCCTCTTTACATATTGTAGGAAGATTAAACTCTTGCACTGTTGTTTACCGACAAAAATTGATGCCTTGAAGATGTGTACGTGTATCAATTATCACCCCTAAAATAGTGATGGCAAACCCCCACTGACATGTGAAATCATTACCACCAAATAGCCTGTCAAAATGCTTTTAAGGGGGGTGTGGTTATATATATGAACACGTACCAAAGGTACACAAAGCTAAGAGGTCGACTACATCACTAACACGGAGATAAACCCTCTTGCAGGCTTTAAAGATGTTGCACGGTAGGCCTATTGAAACACTTCAGAAGCTGCTTATCACCATAAAAGAACTGCATAGGGAAGACAATTGCGGATCACTTGTCCAACGGAAACATTTTCAACCCCTCCCCTCTCTGCTGCACACCGCCCTTTGATTGGATTGAGAAGGCTACCTCAGGCAACATGCCTCAAATTTGAACAATTCAACAGTACAGAAAAACTGCTCGACGACATAAAAGAACCACTACTCCATAAGAATAAAAAGAAACCAACAGTATTTCCGCAATGCCACCACCTCGTCGTGCTTACAAACATTATAGGACATATTCCTTCGCCAGCATTTATGCACAGAAAAAGAAGCATTTAAAGTATGAAATTCTTGGGGGGGGGGGGGGGGGGGGGGGGGGGGGGGAATTGATGATGATGATGCAAATTTGAACATCTGTTGAGTCAAAAATCCGTAAGTAAATTGCTGTAATTTAGAACCATATACCTTTCTGCAGATGGCAGGTAGCTTTGGGTAAATCAAAAATACTCGGTTCTTCCAAATATTACAGAAAGTGCAAAGATAGTGTTGTTCAGATTGCACTAGCGATAAGTACTCCATGTGGTAATCACTTTCCTATGGAGATCTTTGGCAAAAAAAACATATGCCAAGTAAAAAGCAATTGACACTCCAGAGGGGGAAGAAAGATCTATAAGACTTGGCCAAGGTCTTGTATTAATAACTGTACAAAATATTACATCAGCCAAAAAGACGAAGTGAAGTATTGACTACTGGCCTCTTTGAATGTTCTGGAATCGCCAGAGACAGTGACAAATCTGCTTGCTCGGATACCATCGGAACGTCCAGTGAGGAACTGAAAGGGCCCAACCTGAGACTTCCCTGGGAAGGCTCAAGCAATTGCATGAATAATGGCAACTCTTCTTGTTGAGGTGGACTCCGCTCTTTTGCAGCAAGTGCAAGGCTAAGATCAGGGGTGCTTGGCCCCTCATCTGGGACCTGAGGAAAGAATTGAAGACATGAAGAGGAGCCCTCTTTTGACATGCTGACTAGAAACAATGAAGGCCCAGAGGAATCATTTATCAAACTATGAGACAATGACTCCGTTCTATCATCCCTGAGCGCAATGTGCTCTGTGCTCCTATGATTGATGCCTTTGCCTGCACTTACGGAGCATTCACCTGGCTCTCTACTTCCCCTGCCGGGTCCTCCATCGGAACAGAAATACTCATCGCAATTACTGGTGAGATCATCTTGATTTGCATTTAGTGGCTTGGCCACCTCCATAGAAATTACCACTTCTTCGTCAACTCCCTCCTCTTCATACCCCTCGATCTCTGCTGGACTAAGATTTAAATCTGCAATTGGCAATTTCCGCTCTGCACCAGCAGTGTTTTCCCTGCATAAAGAGTTGCTGTTGCTTCCTCGTTGTGAGTAGTTACCCTGCTCATCTCCATTGTAGTCCTTCACAGCTGAATTTTTCACAACTGACTCTTCTTTGATTTCTGGTGACTTGCCTTTCTGGACAAAACTGTCTTTGCTCAGATCGTGGCTCTCTGCTCTCGGCTGTAGGCGGCCCAAGCCATGATCTGAGTCAGGAGACCGGGAATAAGATCGGGAATGATGAGAAGAGCGACGATATCTATGATGATATCGATCAACACGAGCACGTGATGGTGACCTGCCACGATTAGCAGGTGGAGATCTAGAGGGTGTGCGTGAGCGAGTGTGTTTATTCCAATGTCTAGCAGTCCTGCCATAATCTCCATCAAGATCCCAATGCCGATGTCTGCTACTGCGCTCTCGTGCCAGTGCTCTCTCTCTTTCTGACTCCCTCTCCCTGCCTCGTTCCCTCCCTTTGTCTCGGTCACCTGTCTTGTCCCTGTCCCGGTCCCAGTCCCGACCCCGCCTCTCTCTTTCCTCCCTGTCTCTCCATCTTTCTCTGTCCCTTTCTTTGTCTCTGCCTCTGTCCCTGTCTCTTTCTCTATCCCTATCCCTGTCCCTATCCTTATCCCTATCTCTATCCTTGCCCCTCTCTCTTTCTTTCTCTCGTTCATATTCCGAATGTCGTCTTGAACGCTCACGCTCTCTATCCCTTTCCTTTTGCTTCTCTCTCTCCCTTTGCTTATCTCTTTCTCTATCCCTTAATACACCTCTTCCAGATTCCATCCTGTCACTTTTATCATGAGCTCTCTCTCGCACTCCCTTGTCCTTATCTGAGCTCAGCTTTCGAGACGTCCACATATCCTCCTGTCTGTCTCTGGGACTCGAACAGACCAAAGGTACTGGTGAAGTTGACATCAAAGGAGTGGAATGTTTTGCCTTCTCAGAGCCACCTTGCTCAATCTTTGGCAGCACAGAGCTCAATTTTGCAGCACTTGAGACCACAAGTTTCGTACTAACATCCACCTGAAATCATACAACACAATGTCACTTTAGACAGAGCTTCATAACATTTTCAGTCTTGATGCAAAGAACTTACCTTCTCCTCAAGTTTGAGGTCAGAGGGGGGGTTTTGTGATGATTCATTAAATGCTTTCATGATTAACGCCCCGTCCATTGAAAGAGAAGCAAAGCTTGAAGGATGACCCTTCCCAATCAAGTTTTGTGGTGTTGGCAAGACTGTTGCTGCTGGCGTTTGAGCCTTGAGCTCAGACCTTTCCTTTCCAACTGCTTCAACCTCCACCGGGTGCGGAATTTCTGGTTGATTAGGCGTTGTTTGTTCAGAAACAACCAACTCAGAATCAGGGCCTATTAAGGGCCCAACACAACTGATGCGCTCTGTTATGGTTGGGGTAGGTGTTTCAACTTTGTTTCCAGAAACCAGTAACACATCAACACCCTTGTTCCGTAAACTATCAATTTGCATGTCCTCAATTTTTCCCCAAGAAAGAACTACAGATTGCACCGGTAGCTTCAAGCTGCCTTCAGTTTCTACTTGCTTTGGCTCGCCCATCACAACAGGAGCAACTGGTTGCTTGATTGGAAGCTTTCTAGCCCGAAAAACCGCCCATAGAAACATAAAATTGTTCCAACCTTTTAAAGAGCATCAAAATACTGTCAGATCTTCTGATAAACGATATCTCTGCAGCCAACCTTACATTAAAATTCCAAATTGGTTTCCTTAACCTGAACACGGCACAGTCCAAAAAAATTTATACCCAGTGCAACACACCAACCCCATGGTCCACCACATGCACACAACAAACGCTGAACTTGAGAGCAACACAGCATTATGAATATCTAGTTCCATCATGGTTTGCTTCTGACCAATCCAGCGACACTAAGTATTGGTGCAACAGGCTTGACAGAGATTTTCACGACCACCACTGAAATAGAATCAGGAGTGCGTAAACAGAACCAGCTTGAACACCAAGAGAAGCATCTTCACATTGATTATTAATAATGATTCCAATTCTAATATATGGCTTTCTCCAGGAACTGTAACCACTGGATAACCATCATTTGTGAATATCAACGCTGGCAAATTGATTTGTTTCTAGCCTTCAAAATGCTTTAAGGAAGCGAAATTCCTCTCAGCTCGAGGGCAAGCACATCTGGTTCCCTCAGGCAAGCAATTTTCAGCCATCTAATTGGATATCCCAGCCCAGGTGTGAACAAGTAAGTCTATCAGAGCATGCAATGCACAAAACACCACATCATATATTCCAATGTATACTTACATCGGGAACCGCAAGGCAATAAATTGGATGGAAAAATCAGAAGCTCTGCATCTTCAATAAATCCCTTCAATGTCAAGTCGAATTTAATCAAGCGATCAACTAAGGGTTTGTAATACTGCACATAGCTGAAAATACGAGGAAAAGAGTCACAACAGCATTTTGCGATTCCAAAATCTATCAATATAACAAGTCACAACTAGACCATCCAAACCGATGAAGTACCTCTCTTTACCACTTGCAAAAAAATAGAGAGCAATGTTGTCGTTGATAGGACCATTTTTCTGAAACTGAACAGGCCAAGAATTGTGCTCACTACCACGTGGTAGTTCCTCTAATAAAAGCAAAGGCTGCAGCTTTTTTGCTACTTCACGAACTTTTGGCAGGGCAAGATTGGATGGATTTGCTTGTAGTCCATGGAAATTAATTTGTGTCTTTTCTTTTCCAGCTACTTCAAAAGTACCTCTGCAACCAAAGACAAAACCAAATGTTCTGATGAGAAAGTCAGAGACAGTACAGGGCCTCAATAACCTTCACTGTTAACCTCTCACTTAGCGGTAATGTAACTATACAAACAAGAGTCAAAACCACAGCTAGCTTAAGACAGTAAGACAAGTACAACAGAGACAAGCAGAAACTAAATTGCAGCCTAATAAATTTCCACACACTTTGGATGTACCTAACCTTCACAACCGAGAAGAAAACAAACAAGAGTATTCTAAATTTGTCACGTAAAAGGCCCGTTGAGAGTGCACACTGCACAGATGTTTGGAAATTTTTCTGACTAAAAAAAACAAGTATAAAAATCGCACACATATCTGAAGAACATTAGGATATGGCAACAAAGCAGAGGCCTTCAAATCCATGTACCTCAAATATACGTCATCTATGCAACCAAAGAGGAAACCAACAGAACTAGGGTGTCACTTAAAATCCCTTTGACAGGATGTGTGCACCTAAAAGCCTTAATAAACATAACTGAAATGAGTCAGAACAGTGAAGAAAAATTATGTACTCCAACTGGAAGCTTGATCATGCAGTGGAGGACCATAGATAGGGATTCCCTAAGATAGGGTGTAGACACTCAAGTCAGAGATTTCGTCTCTCTACATTTTGATTCTTTCCATCCAGCACGTGGAGCAAGAGTTGTGCCAATAACCGGTGCAGCAGATGTTGACATGACACAAAGATCAGATAAGATGCCTGGGTTACTCCAACCTTTGCCTATGCCTCATCAACCCTAGGAGAGTATTGCCATGAACTTGATTATGGATCTCCCAAAGACTCATGCTCGAAATGATGCGATTTGGAACTTAGTGGACAGATTTAGCAAGCAAGCTCACTTTATTCCAGTCAGGAAACAATCAAAGCAAATCATATGGCTAGGGTTTTTCTAGCACAACTTTTCATTCATGGGATGCCCAAGTCTACTGTGAGTGATCGAGATCCTAGCATGAAAGAAAATTTTGGCTGGGCAAAAGGACGTGGAACCTTTTTGACACCCTCGACGACCTCAAATGGCGCTTTCCCTGTAGATGTGTGAACCGCGTTGTTGTAAGCAAACTCCACAAAGACCAGAACTTCTCCCTCTGAATCTTACGATCAGAGATATAGGACTTTAACAAGTCCAAAACCATTGAATTGGCTATCTTCGATTGCCCATGTAAGGTGCAGCGGAAGTGAATGTTGAACTTTGCTCAAGATGAGTGCTCCGAACTGTGCTCAAGGGTTCCTTTTACTTACGGAAGAGAGAACCTTCCGTTCCATCAGTGAGAGAGTGCAATGATCACAAACAAAGTGAAAGACATTGTGAATGAAGGTGCTGAGACTGAGAGATAGAGAGAAAAGAGAATACGACACCAGAATGTTGTCAAACCCTCCTCCAAGGGCCCCACTCTCTATGGCAAGAGAGGTCTATGCTATTGATTGCACAATCCTCGTACAATGGTCTAAATGCAATGGACTTGCCGACGATGATGACGACGACAAGACAGGCTGAAAACTGAAAACGCTAGGAACTGAATTCTGCAAATCTGCCATCTGCTGAATTCTGACTCTATGTCGGTGACGACGGCGATGCGACGACGATGCGCTGAAAACGCAGATGCTGAAATTTGTGAATAGAGGGCTGAATCTGCAAACGTTGGCTGATCTGACCGTGCAGCGAGGATCTGCTGCGGGAAGGTGAGTTCTGCGAGGTTTGGGGGCTGCGGTGCGGATGACTGCTGAAAACTGAAAATGCTGATGCAAATAATCTACTTGTCGCCGGGAATCTGCAAACGCTGATGGTAATCTGCAAATGCAAAAACGCTAGGCTGATCTGTTGTCTGCAAAAATGTCAGCCTGATCTGGGAATCTGCAAACGCTAGGTGATCTGCTGCAAACTGCAAAACGCTGATCTGCTGCAGAAAACGCTAGCTGGTCCTTGTGGCTGAAAAACGCTAAGTCCTCCTGCCGGTCTTGCTGAGAAGGTGCACTACCAAAACTTGGTTCCCTACCGCCTCTTCTGCCAGAAAGTGTTAGCGCTAGCTTTCTTATATATTAACTTGCCAAAGTTGCCTACCCAGTTTCCCAACAAAGTCACTTATTAATAATAAGTGAAAAATGGCTAAAATAGGGAAAATGGGTCTTGTGCACTGTAAAATGCTCATGATGGATTCTGATGGTAATGCTCATGATCATGATGTATGCAACCAGAGGATATGCAACTACTGTAAGGCCTGGATGCACAGCCTGCGCACAGGCTCACAAACGTGCCAGAACACTTCCTAATCTGACTTGAACCCTAATCATGAAGTAGCTTGTTCACATGCATATAGGGTTAGATGTGCATGTGACAGCCCATCTATTTGTGGATGAAATGAAGATGAGAGTTTAAGCCCGGGTGCCTATATTCTCCCGCATCGCTCTCCAAAGCAAGCTCCTAAATCACGGATCTCTATCTGACACTTTATATTCAAGCATGCCATGTAATCAGAGAATCTGAGAGACGAATAGATTCGCCAAATGATCAGCTTTCGCTGTCTTCTGTACCAGAATGAAGCGAGCCTACTTGTTGAATCTGTGAACAGCTGTCCAAAAGCCATCGTGCCCACTTTGAGTCTTAGCAAGATCGAAGATAAAATCCATTGGCATATTCTCCCAAGGTTGGTGTGGAATGGGTAAAGGCTAGAGTATCTCGGTGCTTGTGTCTGTCAAACTTGACCTTTTGACACACCAAACAAGAGCATAGTAGCATACAAACTCATCCACATCCTTTTTGAGCTGAGACCATTAGAAATACTTTTCCACTCCTTCGAAGGTAGTCTCACATGCCTCTATACCCTGAAAAGCAAATTATAGCACTCTACCAACACCTTTAACCTCAAGTCCTTAGCAACACATAACATGGTCATTCTCATTAAGTAACCTTGCTTGAGAGTATAACTTGTAACTATCTCCGCACTTTGGATATCAAGCATAACTTCAAATGTTAGGTGGTGTATCGCCGAAATGGCCATTACACGTGGCTTCCGAGACAACATGTCTGCCACCAAATTCTTCTCTTCCGTTACGTAAACAATCTACAAATGAGCGACAAAATGTTTATCCATCTCATTTGCTTATCAAAAAGCTGATTCTGGGACAAGAAATATTTCAAACTGTTATGATATGTACACATTGTGAAATCTACTCTAAGCAGGAAATGTCTCCACCAAGTCATAGCGATATCACTGCTATCAACTCCTCCTCGTAGATCTGTGCAACCCTCTCTAGTCTAGAGAACATTCTACTCTCATAAGCTATGACATGGCCCTCTTACATCAAGACTGCTCCCACACTGCTACCACAAGCATCACAATGAACCTCGAAAAGTTTTTGCAAATCTCGTAAAATCAAAACAAGACCAGTCGTCAACTTTTCCTTGAGTGTCTTCAATGATGCAATTTATAAGGGTCCCCAAGCAAACGGATCCCCATTCTGAGTCGGGGTGCGCAATGGAAAAGCAATCTCCGCAAACTTTTTAATGAACCGCCAGTAGTAAGAGCATAAGCCCAAAAAGCTCCGAACTTCATGTACATTCTTTAATTCAGGCCAATTCCAGATGGTTTCTAGCTTGTCCGAGTCCATCTATACACCCTCTGTTGAGAAGATGTGTCCTAAAAAGTGCTCTCTCTTGTAGGAAAAACTCGCTCTTTATTTCCTATTGACTACCAATTTGTGCCATTGTAGTGCCTCAAAAACCTTTAAAAGATGGTGTCTATGATCTGCTTCACTTTTGGAGAACACGATGATGTCGTCGAAGAAGGGGCCCACAAATGACCTATACTCTCTAAAAGTCATGTCCATCATCCTGTTGAACATTGCAAAAGCATTTGCGAGACCAAAAAGGCATCACCAAACACTCGTACAATCCAAAGGACATCCTAAACGCGGTCGTGTCACAAAATGATGACGCAGCATGCTATAAGTTGTTCCAACTTCTGGGCACCTGCTGACAAGGCCCCATAAGACACGACATAAAAGAGGCAAGCGGACAGACTGTACGGATGCCGCAATTTATGATAGCTGCTGACGTGGCATTCTGCACAAAGCCTCCGCGTTTTGCGTTGACAGAGATGACATGGCAGGGCGTACGGACTAATGTGTTTTGCCTTGGGAGCTTTTGGAACCAGAAGCTTTTGAGTTTTGAAGCTTTTCATGTAACTGCTTTTAAAAGCCCTCGGGGACTTTAAATATGACCCCAAGGCCACTCTCTAGCTAAGATTAATGACAAGCTTTCAAGCAAAGAGGACCCGCGGGCATTGTAACTTTGCTCACGCATTAATATAAAATAAATACCGAAAGGGACGCCAATCGTTGGGGCCAATCTCTCTTACGCCAGGCCGTGTCGACTCAAATTGAATTGTGATTAAAGTGTGAAGTATTTTTAAGTGTTTTCTCTCGTGTGTCATGCCAGATTCCCGACTTGGGGTGTCCAAGTCTGCTACAGTGGTATCAGAGCTCAGCCGATTTCTCTTCTTGTCACGTGACACATACAACCCTATGTGTCCGTGGACAAGCTACAACATGACCAAGGTTCAGTTCAATCAAGTCAGTCTAGAATAGAAAGTGATCTGGCACTTTTGTGAGTCTGTTCGCAGACCGGGCATGTCCAGACACTTAAATTAGATGCATATCCTCTGGTTGCACACAGCATGATCATCAGATTTCCATCAGAACCCATCAAGAGCGTTTTTACAGTGCATAGACCTATTTTTCCTATTTCTGACATTTTTCACTTATTATTTAAAGTGACTTTTGTTGAAAAGTAGGTAAGGCAATTTTGCTAAGTTTGTATATAAGCAAACCTAGCGCTAGCACTTTCTGGCAAAAGAGGCAGCAGGAGCTTCGGTTAAACAGGCACCTTCTCAGCAAGAACCCCCCCCCCCCCCCCAAAAGCAGTTGACCTAGGGTTTTCCACAAGGAGATCTAAATTCAGCCTTGGCGTTTTTGCATGCAATTCAACCCTTGGCGTTTTTCCATTGCAGATCTGTAGATCCACAGCAAGGCCTCAGCACATCCACAGCAAGACACAACAGACTCCCTAGCATTAGCAGATTCCCACAGCAGAGACTAGATCAGCCTAGCGTTTTTGCATCAACCTGACACCCTCAGCGTTTTTGCAGATCTTCGCAACGGAATCGGCCCTAGACTCAGCGTTTTCAGTTTTCAGTTTTCAGTCGTCAGTTTCTGTAGCAGAACCCCCAAACCTCGCAGATCTCACCTCCCGCAGCAAATCCTCGCCGCACGGTCAGATCCCACGAAGTTTGTAGATTCAGCCCGGAAAATGCAGATTTCAGCATCTGCGTTTTCAGCACGTCGTCGTCGTACCATCGTCATCGACCTCGTCACCGACATAGAGTCAGAATTAAGCAGATAAAGATTTGCAGTTTTCAGCCTTTAGCGTTTTCAGATTTCAGCCCATCTCGTCGCCGTCCTCATCGTCGTGGACATCGTCGGCAAGTCCAAGCATTGTAGAGATTTGTGCAATCAATAGAAGACCGCTCTCGCCACAAAGAGTGGGGCCTACGGAGGAGGGTTTGACAACATTCTGGTGTCGTATTCTTCTCTCTCTATCTCTCAGTCTCAGCACCTTCTTTCACAGTGTTCACCACTTTGTCTGTGTCCATTGCACTCTCTCACTAAAGGAACGGAAGGCTCTCCCTTCTGTAAGTAAAAGGAACCCTTGAGCACAATTCGGAGCACTCATCTTGAGCAAAGTTCAACATTCACATCCGCTGCACCTTACATTGGTATCGGAGCGTTGGCAGTGTTCTGTATCACTCAAGGAAAGATCAAAGAGAACCACATAAAATTTTTTTGCTTGTTAAGGTCGCACGTAACCCAAGACCACTTGGGCGTGTCGATTCCTAATCGTGTTTTTGAAGAGAGACAGGAAACCCAAGAAAGAAGGGTTTGTCCAACCTCCCCTTGTGCCTCTTTTCCCTCATTAAGAGCGGACCGTGCACTTAGCGGCCGGCCAATCGACATGAGGTGGGAAAAAGCAACCTTAAGTGTGAGCGCAAGGCTGCCAAGGGGTGCGCGCGCGGAAAAGAGCAGAACTCGGGTGAAGAGAAGATCCTTCTCTAACACAGATTGCAAGCTAAAGAAGAACCTCAAGACCCTCAAGAACCCAAGAACCGCAAGAACCCAAGTTCCTCGTGAACTTAAGAACCCAAGACTTCAGTGGATGGTCATCACCCGAAGCAGAATGAATACTTCGCATGGAGGTGGTGAGCATGGGAGTGGCGAAGAAGAATTTTCCCCACAAGGAGGTTTTTATGACCCTCCCCCTTCCCCATCTACGCCAAGGATTGCACTGACTCCTATGGAGCTTTTCGACGAGATGATGATGGACAGGAAGTTAGAACGCGAAGCACGAACAGCAGAAAGAAAGGCCGACTGAGCGTGAGCGTGAGCAAGTACGCTTGGCGGCCGAAGAAAGAATGGCAGCCATAGAGCATGAGCACAACGAAAGGAAAGCCGCCTTGTTCCGATTCTGTTCTCAAGTTCAGGCACAGATGCAAGAGATTTGGGAAAAGGAGACTCTCTCAGTCTCTTCTTCTCCAAAGCATGACACACAAGATTTGTGTGATAATGACAAGCATGATGATTTGGATGATAAGGACAAGCATGATGATCAAGATGTGATTTCTCACAAGCATGATGATTTGCATGAAGATGATGTGATTGTTCACAAGGATGATGTGTTAGTTGATACTTTCTCTAGTAAAGCTAACCTCATTGCAGATTCAATCAATCACGAAGAACCGATCTTGGCTCTCGGGTCGAGGTCCAAAGAACCCTCACAGGAAGTACTATGTGTTCAAATGATTAGTCAACACGCATTGTACAAGTGTTTCATCCGTGATCGTTTCCTGTATTTTAGTCAGCATCTTTATGTGATCCCTTTTCATAGGGGCTTGACATATTGCTCGATGAGTACGATTCACTCATGAATGAGCACGGATGTATGCATTCATGAAAAGATGACATATTTGCACCCAAGGAATTCACATTCCGTGTCTCTTCCTTGGCATGACACAGTATCCGAAAGAGCACAAGAAGGATTAAGCACCAAGCATCGACATTTCCATTGTGATTTGCCACAGTTGGTAAGGATAGATCAGACAAACAAGATTAGATCTCATTGTTTGCGTGTGTTTGATGAACGGTTTGGCACTCCATCACTTTGTTCATTTGCATCGCATGCATAGTTTGTTCGAAGGAATAGTATTTTTCCAGTCACTTTACATGGAATGGGTATGTTCACGTTTTTGTGCTGGAAGTGGTTTCAAGAATTTTCAGCCATGGAGATTCTTGAAGAAGGTAGACGCATGACTGAAGACGAAGTTGAAGCATCGAAGGAGCCACAAAAGACTTTGTGTCGCTTTCGGCGCGGCCCAACGAAGCAAGCGTTGCAGACCTTCATGAAGTTCAAGTATCGTTGCTATTGTCCTTTCCAAGATTCCAGACCCTGTTGGCGATCTCCCTCGACGCCATACAATTCGGTACCAGTACCTCACTTTGAAATGGAGATGATGTCACGTGACACATCCAACCCTATGTGTCCGTGGACAAGCTACACCATGACCAGTGTTCAGTTCAATCAAGTTAGTCTAGAATAGGGAGTGATCTGGCACTTTTGTGAGTCTATTCGCAGACCGTGCATATCCAGACCAACGTAACCGCGAAACGTTTCAAGGCCGAAACGTTTCACCCTGAAACGTGGTGTTTCACCACGAAACGTTTCAGTTCAAAATTAGAGCACAGTGAAACGAGAGACAAAAACGTGCGCTTAGCGACTTTGAAACTAAAACTACGGTAACTTGTTGTTAGTGAAACGGCTTGTGTTTCACTTGCCAAGCGAAACGTTTCAAGGCCCGAAACGTTTCACCTGTCCCGACCTGTCGAAACGCGTTTCATGGTGACGTTGATCCAGACACTTACATTAGATGCAGCATATCCTCTGGTTGCACACAGCATGATCATCAGATTTCCATCAGAACCCATCAGGAGCATTTTTACAATGCATAGACCTATTTTTCCTATTTTTGACATTTTTCACTTATTATTTTAAGTGACTTTTGTTGGAAAGTAGGTAGGGCAATTTTGCTAAGTTTGTATATAAGCAAACCTAGCGCTTGTACTTTCTGGCAGAAGAGGCAGCAGGAGCTTCGGTCAACAAGTCTTCTCAGCAAGACCCCCCCCCCCCCCCCCCCCCCAAGCAATTGACCTAGCGTTTTCTGCAAGGAGATCCAAATTCAGCCTTGGCGTTTTTGCATGCCATTCAGCCCTTGGCGTTTTTGCATTGCAGATCTGCAGATCCATAGCAAGGCACAGCTGATCCACAGCGAGACACAACAGACTCCCTAGCGTTAGCAGATTCCCACAGCAGAGAACAGATCAGCCTAGCGTTTTTGCATCAACCTGACACCCTCAACGTTTTTGCAGATCTTCCCGACAGAATCAGCCCTAGACTCAGCGTTTTCAGTTTTCAGCTGTCAGTTTCCGTAGATCTCACCTCTCGCAGCAAATCCTCGCCGCGCGGTCAGATCCCACGAACTTTGCAGATTCAGCCCGGAAAACGCAGATTTCAGCATCTGCGTTTTCAGCGCGTCGTCGTAGTACCATCGCGATCAACCTCGTCACCGACAGAGTCAAAATTCAGCAGATAAAGATTTGCACTTTTCAGCCTTTAGCGTTTTCAGATTTCAGCCCGTCTCGTCGTCATCCTCATCGTCGTCGACATCATCGGCAAGTCCAAGCATTGTAGAGATTTGTGCAATCAATAGAAGACCGCTCTCGCCATAGAGAGTGGGGCCTTCGGAGGACGGTTTGACAACATTCTCGTGTTGTATTCTTCTCTCTCTATCTCTCAGTCTCAGCACCTTCATTCACAGTGTTCACCACTTTGTCTGTGTTCATTGCACTCTCTCACTAAAGGAACGGAAGGCTCTCCCTTCCGTAAGTAAAAGGAACCCTTGAGCACAATTCGGAGCACTCATCTTGAGCAAAGTTCAACATTCACATCCGCTGCACCTTACATTGGTATCGGAGCGTTGGCAGTAACTGTATCACTCAAGGAAAGATCAAAGAGAACCACAAAAAAAAAAATTGCTTGTTGAGGTCGCACGTAACCCAAGACCACTTGGGCGTGTCAATTCCTAATCGTGTTTTTGAAGAGAGACAGGAAACCCAGGAAAGAAGGGTTTGTCCAGCCTCCCCTTGAGCCTCTTTTTCCTCATTGAGAGCAGCCCGTGCACTTAGCGGCCGGCCAATCGAAGTGAGGTGAGAAAAAGCAACCTTGGTGTGAGCGCAAGGCCGCCAAGGGGTGCGCCCGCGGAAAAGAGTAGAACTCGGGTGAAGAGAAGATCCTTCTCTAACACAGATTGCAAGCTAAAGAAGAACCTCAAGAACCTCAAGACCCTCAAGAACCCAAGAACCCAAGTTTCTCGTGAACTTAAGAACCCAAGACTTCAGTGGATGGTCATCACCCGGAATGAATACTTCGCATGGAGGTGGTGAGCATGGGAGTGGAGAAAAAGAATTTTCCCCACTAGGAGGTTTTTATGATCCTCCCCCCTCTCCATCTACGCCAAGGATTTCACTGACTCCTATGGAGCTTTTCGACAAGATGATGATGGACAGGAAGTTAGAATGCGAAGCATGAACAGCAGAAAGAAAGGCCGACTTTGAGCGTGAGCGTGAGCAAGTACGCTTAGCGACCGAAGAAAGAGTGGCAGCCATAGAGCATGAGCACAACGAAAGGAAAGCCGCCTTGTTCCGATTCTTTTCTCAAGTTCAGGCACAGATGCAAGAGATTCGAGAAAAGGAGACTCTCTCAGTCTCTTCTTCTCCAAAGCATGACACACAGGATTTGTGTGATAATGACAAGCATGATGATTTGGATGATAAAGACAAGCATGATGATTTGTATGATGATCAAGATGTGATTTCTCACAAGCATGATGATTTGCATGAAGATGATGTGAATGTTCACAAGGATGATGTGTTAGTTGATACTTTCTCTAGTGAAGCTAACCTCATTGCAGATTCGATCAATCACGAAGAACCAATTTTGGCTCGAACCCCCACAAGAAGATTCGATCAATCACGAAGAACCGATCTTGGCTCTCGGGTCGAGGTCCAAAGAACCCTCACAGGAAGTACTATGTGTTCGAATGATTAGTCAACACACATTGTACGAGTGTCTCATCCGTGATCGTTTCCTGTATTCTAGTAAACATCTTTATGTGATCCTTTTTCATAGGCATGATATATTGCTCGATGAGTACGACTCACTCATGAATGAGCACGGATGTATGCGGATGATTCATGAAAAGATGAAATGTTTGCACCCAAGGAATTCACATTCCGTGTCTCTTCCTTGGCATGACACAGTATCCGAAAGAGCACAAGAAGGATTGAGCACCAAGCATCGGCATTTCCATTGTGATTTGCCACGGTTGATAAGGATAGATCAGAAAAACAAGATTAGATCTCATTGTTTGCGTGTGTTTGATGAACGGTTTGGCACTCCATCACTTTGTTCATTTGCATCGCATGCACAGTTTGTTCGAAGGAATAGTATTTTTCCAGTCACTTTACATGGAATGGGTATGTTTATGTTTTTGTGTTGGAAGTGGTTTCAGGAATTTTCAGCCATGGAGATTCTTGAAGAAGGTAGACGCATGACTAAAGACGAAGTTGAAGCATCGAAGGAGCCACAAAAGACTGTGTCGCTTTCGACGCGGCCCAAAGAAGCAAGCGTTGCAGACCTTAATGAAGTTCAAGAATCGCATGACCCACGCATCAGAGTGGGCCGGCGAAGAGTCCTTTCCAAGATTCCAGACCATGTTGGCGATCTCCCTCGACGCCATACAATTCGGTACCAGTACCTCACTTTGAAATGGAGGGGATGTCACGTGACACATCCAACCCTATGTGTCCATGGACAAGCTACACCATGACCAGGGTTTAGTTCAATCAAGTCAATCTAGAATAGGAAGTGATCTGGCACTTTTGTGAGTCTATTCGCAGACCGTGCATGTCCAGACACTTAAACTAGATGCATATCCTCTGGTTGCACACAGCATGATCATCAGATTCCCATCAGAACCCATCAGGAGCATTTTTACAGTGCATAGACCTATTTTTTCTATTTTTGACATTTTTTACTTATTATTTTAGGTGGCTTTTGTTGGAAAGTAGATAGGGCAATTTTGCTAAGTTTGTATATAAGCAAACTTAGCGCTAGCACTTTCTGGTAGAAGAGGCAGCAGGAGCTTCTGTTCAACAGGCACCTTCTCAGCAAGACCCCCCCCCCCCCCAAAGCAATTGACCTAGCGTTTTCTGCAAGGAGATCCAAATTCAACCTTGGCGTTTTTGCATGCAATTCAGCCCTTGGCGTTTTTGCATTGCAGATCTGCAGATCCACAGCAAGACACAACAGACTCCCTAGCGTTAGCAGATTCCCACAGCAGAGACCAAATCAGCCTATCGTTTTTGCAGATCTTCGCGACGGAATCAGCCCTAGACTCAGCGTTTTCAGTTTTCAGTTTTCAGCAGTCAGTTTCCGTAGCAGAACCCCCAAACCTCGCAGATCTCACCTTCCCGCAGCAAATCCTCACCGCACAGTCAGATCCCACGAAGTTTGCAGATTCAGCCCACAAAACGCAGATTTCAGCATCTGCGTTTTCAGCGCATCGTCGTCGTACCATCGTCATCGACCTCGTCACCGACATAGAGTCAGAATTCAGCAGATAAAGATTTGCAGTTTTCAGCCTTTAGCGTTTTCAGATTTCAGCCCGTCTCGACGTCATCCTCATCGTCGTGACATCGTTGGCAAGTCCAAGCATTGTAGAGATTTGTGCAATCAATAGAAGACCGCTCTCGCCATAGAGAGTGGGGCGTTCGGAGCAGGGTTTGACAACATTCTGGTGTCGTATTTCTCTCTCTATCTCTCTCTCTCTCTCTCTCTCTCTCTCTCTCTCTCTCTCTCTCTCTCTCTCTCAGCACCTTCATTCACAGTGTTCACCACTTTGTCTGTGTCCATTGCACTCTCTCACTAAAGGAACGGAAGGAATCTCCCTTCCGTAAGTAAAAGGAACCCTTGAGCACAGTTCGGAGCACTCATCTTGAGCAAAGTTCAACATTCACTTCAACTGCACCTTACACTTCTACCGGGAAATCCAATCCCCTTTCCGGTGACACGTGGATTTAGGTGATGATTCTCGCAAGAATCAGATGCACCCTCCTGACGCTTTTGGACCGGGAGGAAGCACGGAAAATTCAAATGGAGCCGACAAATAAATAATACGGGCCACCTCGGCCTACGGAGTACCAACTAACAAAGATGCAGCGTGAGCAACGGGTTGATGATTGCGCAAAGCAGATGCTTTAGTTTTCAAAGGATTCCAAGTATGCCAAATTTTTAACACGGCACCAGATCGATAAAGTGCATTCCCGATGGCAGACAACGATAGACTTCCCACTAAAGTCAACCCTCAAGAAACCTCCTGTCCCACCAATGTTTACTGAAGATGAACTCGATGACGTTGTCAAAAGACGAGTCAACCAACTTTTGGGGGCGAAAAAGCAATTGAAGAAACGCAACAAGGGACAGACTACCCTGGCTATATGGGTCGTCGATCTTCTTTTGCGAATGCAAGAAAACAAAAGAAGCATGTACATTTCAAGGGATTGTCCAATTCGTTCTCATCTTCTTCTGACAGTTTGAATAGCTCTTTCCCTTCTAATTCGAGTGATGAGGACAAAAAGGGCAAGAAAAGACAAAAGAACCAGACATGGAAAGAACAAGAAGAAGGCCAAGAAAAGCGGATCCCATCATGGATCCCGACAATTTTCTATGAATGTTCGGACTCCGAGGACATATGTTTTATTCGAAGAGGAAGCATTTTTACAGAGCAAATCAATATGACTTCTTCGAAGACAAGAATAAGAGGACCAAAGAATTCAAGGAAGGAGGACAAGCAATCAAATTTGATACTTTTTCAGGGTTTAGAGATGCCCACAGAGCCCTTGCCTTCATTCAGCAATTTGACTAGCTTTTTCTAGAGGGCGCTACTCAAAGCACTCGAAGATTAGTAGGGCGGCATCTTATTTGAAAGGAAATGCTGGAACATGGTGGTCCATCTTCTCTTACGAAAGAAAGCACCGACCAAGTGGCTTAAATTCAAGCGACTTTTCATTTCTTCTTGGCTCAGGAGTATGAGTGCGATGTGATTGTAGCCTAGAATCATTTTCGGGTGACCAAAGGAGACACTTTGGATTCATTCTGCGAAAGGTTTTGGGATGCTTTTCTACCTGCTTCTTCCTTCAAAGAGATCAGTTTTACGCAGCAAATCAAGAGGTTTTGTTGTGGACTCCCTAAGGAGATTCGAGATTACTGTTTACTACAGGAATCCGAGTCCATCCAGCAATTGATGGAACATGCTAAGCAAGGGTTTGCTATGCATTCGGGTAACCTGACTTAGCCCACAGATAAACAGTTAACACCAAAGACCAGACAAAATTCGACCAATGACAACATAAGGAAAAAGAAGTTTCAAAAGAAGAAAGATACTCGTCCCTGTTTGACGGAGGACCAGAAATCCGAGTATCTCAAAGAAGGAAACAGTTCAAGAGCAGCCGAAGAACGTGGCAGAAAAGAAAGAGAAAAGCAGGTTTGGTACCACATTGTGTGGGGACCGACCCAGATTAGATGGATGAAAGCACAAAACTTTGTCATGCATGGGGCAAAGTACGGGATCAAGAAGCCCTCATGTTCTTTGACGGAGGAGCCAAGGCCAACTTCATTTCACCTCGAATTGGAGGCTCGACTTAGAATCATGCCCGACAGAATGGGGCCACAGGCAGAAGCCTATATATATACCTTCATAAGTTCAAAAAAGTCTGAACTCACGAATTATAAGAGGGAATAAAGCACTCATAGAACTATAAAAGCAAGGGACACAAGAAAAGAAAAGAAAAACAAAAACAAACAAACTAACTAACTAAATCACTTTGTTTGCTACGAAACAAAACTAAATAAAACAAAACATTATAATGTTTTTAAAAAAGGCATGTGTAAAATAAGTTGACGCAACTTACTTGGCTTAAAACAAGTAGTCAACTTTAAGCAAAAAAGAATAATTCTTAATCCTAGAAATCAAACTTCACACAGCAACTTCTAACGGAACACATTCTTAAGTCCTCAGGTAAGCTAAATACGAAATCGAAAAATGAATACTACTACAAACCTACGAAGAGCAAAGAACCCAACTTGATAATATGTGATCTCAACTTCGCTGCTTGTCCAAACAGGAAGAATAAGATTATCAACTTTATCATGCATAGCTTGGACACCAGCTATGACATCCCTACTCACGTCGTCAGTGCCCAAGAGTAGGTGCACGTTTATATAAAAGTCATTCATGCTTTGAACGTACTCTACAAAACCAACGAGCTGAGTGTCTATCACCCTCCGAAGGTGATGGGCATACTGAGCCATGATAAAGGCTAGCATTTGTCAAGCTATAGTAAAAATACTAGAAGCGCTAAAGATCAAGACAACAACATAAGGTGTTATTAAGTCAAACAATAAGTGGGCTTTTTAGCTCCCCACTTCTATTGAATTTACTACTGATTATCTTGAACATTCCAAAGGAAGAAACATTAAAAATAAACTTACTACGATGCAAAAATGAACGAACATTTTTCATGATTCTTTTGAATGTGTCACCATCGTGTAACTACTATCTATCCTTTTTGTTGATTTCTTTCATGTTATCTATTTACTTTCACTTTTTGGAAACACCCCTCAGAAAATCTAACTGCCCTGCATTGCATAGCTAGTGTGGAACTGTCCAGAGGGAGTCCAGGCCTGAGGGCAAGAGAGCACTAAGGTTGGACAAGGACTATGGTTAGCCAAGTGGGGTCATTGACTAGCCAAAGTGGAATCCTTTGCTACAGAGGCTACATTTCAGTTCTCGATGTGGCCGCAGTGTACAAAGAGGGTCGGATGACCTAGAAAGATACAATGGCAGCATCTCCTAAAATTTAGGGAACTGCTATTTTGGGACCTGAAAATGTGTTGACGTCATTACCTCCGGAATGACAAGGGGAACATTTTCTTACTCTGCCGTGAAGTCAACTGGGCAACCAGTTGGGAGATTTTTAGGCGGCAACCCCGAAACGGGAAAATGCTTGTAAACGTGCCAAGTGGCACATTCTGGTGCAGTTTCTAATGCAAGAGAGAGTTGGCGCTGAATTTTAAGCTGGGAGAGGCTCATTTGCAGCTTTTGTCACAGGTTAAGAGCTATGGAGTGCTTGCTTTTCCTCTTATGCACAGTGCGGTGCCAAGAGTGATGCCCTGCACGCTACGCACTGCCCTCTCTCTCCCCTTTGGCAGTATGTTATGCCCCTCTAGTGGGCTCTTCATTTGACCAATGTACAGTTGTGTGGGTTCATGCGCGATTGCCGAGGCAAGAGCCTCTTGCACAGGTACTGGATTAGCTAGCGGCTAATCCCCCCGCAGGTACAGGTGAATTCGGAGAGGTTTCACGCCAAAAATCTCGTCCCATTCAAAGGGCAAGTAGCCCTACAGGTGCGGGAGCTCGAGGGCTTGCTACGGATGCGACCGGCACGCGAAACGGAGCCCGAAACAGTGAATTACAGCCTGCTGTGTATTTTTGCAGGTTTAGGGTTTTGGCCCTAAACGGACCCTAATACCCCCAGGAGGTTCGGGGACGCAAGGGGACCGCTGTACAGGCGATCTGGCGCATTTTCAGGGCTGAAAACAGAGAATTCAGCGTGCTGCAGATTCTCGCCAGGTTTTGCAAAGTGCCCGTATGCGTCGGGAAAGCCAGTCAATGCGTGGGAATACTGACTGTGAAGGGTTCTAGTATAGTTATGCTGCCGGAATCGGGCTGGAACAGTGGAAATTCAGCCGAATTTGTGCAGGGCAGCTTGTAGGGAACCACAGCGTTTATTCCCTTCTTTGAACAATAAAGAAATACCGAAAGGGGCGCCTAAGTTAGGGGCCAATCTGGTGTCGGTCTACTCATGCAGGTGCAATCTAGCAACCTGTATCCCTCTCCCCTTTGTTGTGTCTTGAAAGTACAGGTAAAATAGACGACTAATAATGGGTGAAAGCGAAATCAAGGTTTAAAGTAAAGTCTACCGCCCTTTTTGGATTGAACAGGCCGGTTTCAGAATGAGTATCCTTTTTCAGCTAGTAAAGAAATAAGATGGTAAGATTGAACAACAAAAGCAGATTTACTAGAGCAAAGACAAGAAAATCTAAATAGTTGAGAGCAAATGACACCGTACTTAGCTAAAAGAGAAATATTCGAAGAAATGTGAGGCATACGGATGATGTTTAGATTGGCATATTCTCGTTCAAGGCGCTTATCATAGATATCTACTTCTAATCCCAAGGGAGTCTGAAAAATCTTAAGGTCTAAAAAGGCACAACAATCACTATTTGTGGTACAGTTGAGTTCACAAAACTCCTTGGGATAAATTCCTCCGCCTACAGAACTCGAATTCAAGTACATAAAATCTTGAAAAGAAGGAACGTCAGGGACAAAAAGATCATCTACAAAGCGTCTTACATTGCATAACTTGTGCAAAAATATTCAGCAAGTGTTAGCAAGGACAAGACGCTCCATAAAATCAAACTCATAAGTAAAAAGATAGAAATTAGCAAGAAAAACAGCACAATAGGTGCCCATAGGGATACCAATTGTTTGCTTGAAAAGGGAGTCGCCGATGGTTATATATAAATTGTCCAAAAGAAAATCTAACCAAGATATGATGTCAATGTCATCTACAATCCTGGTGAATCTCTTTCTTCCTTTGTCTACATCTACATTCTTACTTTTCAACCATAAGAAGTTAAAGTTCAAGGCTGACTTTTCTACTAGCAGTGCCTTGTACCTATCCTTCTCAAGCTTGTACGCAAAAACAGGCAGAAGTTGTTCAAGCGGCACTTGAACGGGATGTTGCCATTACACATGTCATTGGCAAACTTCGTTTGCATTGTCAGGGGTATCTAGAGCACGAGGACTGTTACATCATGCCTTTGGAAGGGTGTGACATCCTCCTAAGAATCCCTTGATTCTACAAGAACAGTACAGTGGTCGAGTACAGTGGTCGATTATAGGGCTAGGAAAGCGACTTTGAAGAATGAGAAGGGCCGAGAAATTGTATTAGATGTAAAATTGAAGGGCAAATCCGTCCCACTTGAATAAGCTTCGACCATTTCCAAATTAATGAAATCCAGTCTTTTTGTTTACTCGATCTTCTTGAAAGAACTGAATGATGAATATCGATTAAATATGTCTGAATTGGAAAAGGAACCACAACATTTTCTGCACACACAGGCTGATTCTTTCTCTGAAGGTCTACCAGGCGAGTTACCTCCACCTCGTCCTGAGGACCATATGATTGATATGATTCCCGCAAGTACAACACTGAACCGGCCACCTTATGAGGTAGCCGAGCCCAAAATGAAGAAATAATGAACCAAGTAAAAGAAATTCTGGAAAAGAGTCTCAACCAACCTAGCACTTCAACTTTCTGCTCTCCGGTATTGCTAGTATTAAAGAAAGACGGTTCTTGGAGGATGTGCATTGACTATTAAGCTCTCAAAAAAACCACCATCAAGAACAGATTCCCTATTCCAAGGATCGATGATATACTCGACAGACTACAAGGATCCTCTTGTTTTAGCAGAATTGATCTAAAGAGTGAATACCATCAAATCTGATTTGCTCCGGGGATGTCTATAAGTCAGCTTTCCGAACAACCTTTGGTTTGTACAAATATTTGGTTATGCCTTTTGGACTTACGAATGCTCCAGCAACATTCAACGGAATGATGGATAGGATTTTCAATGAGTATCGATCTTTTGTGGGCACTTTCTTTGACGAATTTATAGTTTTCTCCAAGAATGAAGCAAAACACAGACATCATATGCTACAGATCTTTCGAGCATTGCGGAAGCATAGATTGGTTATCAACACGAAGAAGAGTGAATTTTTCTTGCCCGAGATACATTTCTTGGGGCACATATGTCACGTGCACATCTAACCCTATGTGCATGTGGACAAGCTACTTCAGGTCCGGGGTTCAGGTCAGCTTAAGAAGTGTTATGGCACCTTTGTGAGCCTGTACGCACGCCGTGCATGTCCAGGCACTTAGAGTAGTTGCATATCCTCTGGTTGCACACAGCATGATCATCAGCATTACAGTCTGTAGCCATCATGAGCATTTTACAGTGCACAAAACCCATTTTCCCTATTTTAGCCATTTTTCACTTATTATTTAAGTGACTTTGTTGGGAAACTGGGTAGGGCATTTTTGATAAGTTAATATATAAGGAACCTAGCGCTAGCACTTTCTGGCAAAAGAGGCAACAGAGACCCAACATCTGGCAGTGCACCTTCTCAGCAAGACCGGCGGAACTCCCTAGCATTTTCACCACCAAGTTTTCCAGCGTTTTTTGCAGCAGATCTGCCTTGGCGTTTTTGCTACAGTGCATCTTGCGTTTTCAGTCAGCAGTACCACATCACTTGTCACAAGACGGGCACCACGTGCCGATAGAAAAGAACAAACTGAACAAACTTTTAGCACTTCAATAACAACTTAATTGAGAGAGAGAGAGAGAGAGAGAGAGATACGACACGCGACAGGAGTGGCGGAATTCCACCCCAGAGAGTATTGGCCCCAAACCTTGGCGCCCCTTTCAGTATTTCTTTATATTGCTTCAACACAGTACAAGCCGGTACTCCAGACTCTACACCTTCTCCAGGAAGCATGCCAAAGAATGAGCCCTAACCTCATATTTAAAGGCCCTTGGCCCCAAAAGCAGTTTACAGTAAAAAGCCTTCAAACTCAAAAGCATCTTGTCTAAAAGCAAAGCAATAAAGCTACCAGCATAAATCACGGAAATCCGTACAGCCTGCCACGTCATCAACCAACGAAAACGCGAAAATCTGTACAACCTGCCACGTCATCATGTCAGCGCAATTTTCGAAAAATCTCACGTCATCAGCTGCGGGTCTTGCTTTATTTTAATCTTTATGTCACTTGGGGTCCCATCGGACGGGGTCTCCATAAGTTAGTAAGACTTCTTCTTCTGTTACTTGTTCTTCTTAGGGTTTAGGCCCCTCGACCGACATCTGCAAGTTGCCCCCCTTCTTCAGGGCTTTGACACGTCAGCAATTTGTTACATCTCCCCTTCTTGAAAGATAGTAATCGTCCGCGATTACAGCATATCTGCAAAACAACTCAAGTTAGCTCAAAAGTTTCCGAGGGACAATCAGTTTGCTCTTTTTATTAAGGAGTTCGCTTCTCCTGTTTGCTCTTTTGATCAAGGAGTTAGCTTCTCCTTTCGGCTCTTTTGATCAAGGAATTAGCTTCTCCTTTCGTCCAAATCGGAACTCTTGATATTCCGACGTAGTAAAATTAGCCATCACCCAGACCGTACTGATCTTCCACGAGTATCTTGATGCACTAAAAAATTACATACCCAGGCAATCTCATCCAATTAGGAATATTCAGTAGCTGGCACATCACAATGCAACACAAATGCTTACATATGCATGTTACAAGACATAGAAACATAAAGCCGCCGATGAACACTCCTCCCGCATAACCTAACAAGGTCCGGGCCACGGGAGATATTCAATGACTCCCTCATCACTCCTCCCGCATAACCTAAAAAGGTCCGGGTTGGGAGATATAGAGGCCTTTTACAACCAAACGCCCCCCAGAGTGCAGCCTGCGTCGTTTGGAGGTGCTGAAAATAACCACTTCTCAGACTTCTTAATACTCCTCCCGCATAACCATCCAGGTCCGGGCTAGGAGTCACAACAACGAGCGCGAGCAAGCGCGCTTGGCCGCCGAAGAAAGATGGTTAGCCTTGGAGCGTGAGCGCGAGCAAGCGCGCTTGGCGGCCGAAGAAAGATGGTTAGCCTTGGAGCGTGAGCGCGAGCAAGCGCGCTTGGCGGCCGAAGATAGAAGGGTAGCCTTGGAGCTGCGAGCAAGTGCGCTTGGCGGCGGAAGAAAGACGAGTGGCCTTGGAGTTAGAGCGTGAGGCGCAGAGAGACCAACGCATGCAAGAGTTGGTCCTACATGTACTCACCTCGAAGCTCGAGCCGATCAAAGATGTTGGTAGTTCATCAAGTAGCACAAGCAGAGATTCAGACTCCAACAACCCCGTCATTGAGAAGTTGACATTCAGTAAGTATGACGGTAAGATGGATGCTAGTGTTATTCATTCTTGGTTGCATCAATTTAATGCTTATTTTGCGACAACTAAGAAAACAGGGAACAGCAAGGTTTGGATTGCAACCATGTAGCTTGACGGTGATGCCATTAATTGGTATCACGCATAGCAAAAGGCACAGTTGATCGCGCACCTAGAGGAAGCAGAAGAAGGCGTGCCCCTTTCCTTCAATTGGGCCGACTTCCAAGACAAGCTCAATGCGCGGTTTATGCCTCCTCAGTACCTAGCGCAGTTGAAAGCAGATTGGCACAATCTCAAGAAAAATGGTATGCCAGTCATGTCTTTTTGCAGCTCAGCACCCAATTACACAAATCGGATGATGAGCGCAAAGAGGCATTCCTTTTTGGGTTGGACGAATATATCAAGTTTGATGTAGAAGTCTTCGACCCCGTGAATCTCAACAAGGAGGTAGTAATTGCTCTCTCCCAAGAGATGAAGCACAACGAGGGAAAGCCTAAGGGAACAAGTCTTCTTACAGTCCCTCTCAGACTCCTCAGAACCCTCAAAATGGTAAGAATGATAAGAAAGGTAAGAACGGTAACTCTTCTAGCCAATCTTCCTCTAAAGAACTCACAAAATGAATCTGAGGGTAAAGCTAAAACACCTACTAAACCTAAGCTAACCCCGGATGCAAAAGCTGCAAAAGGAATTATAGGAGGATACATAACGGAAGAAGAACAAGTCATTTATGCTAAGGAAGGTCGTTGTTATCAATGTTACGTCAAGGGTCACAGTAAAGCGGCTTGTCCTAAGACAGCCCCACCTAAGGAACCCAAAGCACCAACGGCTACCACAAGCACTTTAATGAACCAATCTGAATCTTCACATATTTCTGACACACACATTGATGAGTCTCTCTTTAAGTGTTATGGTCATGTGAAGGGTCAGCGTTTTGTCATATTGTTTGATTCAAGTAGTATGCATGATGTGATTAGTGCCTCTCTTGTAGAGAGAGTCCGCCTAAAAGTTGGTCAGACATCTTCTCTCGAGGTGTCGAGCTTCGCTCCCGATATGGACTCTCTCATTACAGTGTCTTGATGTGTTGTTTACAGTTCAACAAGCTGCCTTCCGTAGAAAATTTGTCGTGTCTCTTCTCTCACGATGTGATATGCTTTTAGGCATTAGATGGTTTCGTGAGCATAACCCTCTCATTGATTGGGCGGACAATACTCTCACTCTAAATGCCAAAAGTGACTATCCCATGATAATTCGTGGTGAGGAGGGTTTGCATTCTTTGCCTCTCATTTTTCATGTGCACGCGAAGCGTGAATTACGAAGAGTAGCACAAGCGGCATTCATCTATGTCCAGAGCATTTAGGTTCTGGACAAGTATTCAGCTTTGTTTACCAAGTTTAAGCATCTCTTTTTGCACGATGATCTTCCACCCGTCTCCTACCCGAGCTGCCGGAGGACCATCGCATCAAACTCACGAAGGAGGCACAGCCTATCAGCAAGGCTCCCTATCGTTTAAACAAGTCTCAAGAAGAAGAGTCAGAGCGGCAACTCGCGGAGTTGGTGGCCAGAGGATTCATACGTCCTAGTGTAAGTCCTTTTGCTGCTCCTATTTTGTTTGTTAGCAAGAAGGATGGTTCGTCTCGTTTGTAGTTGATTACAGGGAATTGAACATGATGACCGTCAAGAACAAGTTTCCGATGCCTCGCACTGAGTATATCCTCGATAGGCTAAATGGAGCAAAGATTTTCAGTAAGGTCGATCTCAAAAGTCGATACCATCATGTAAGGATATTCAAAGGGGACATCTACAAGACCGCTTTTCGCAAAGAGCGAGGACAATGGGAGTATGTAGTCATGCCTTTTGGATTGACAGGTGCCGTGGGTACATTTAACTGTCTCATGGTAGGCCATTTTGGCGATATGGTTGGTGTATGTGTATTCATCTTTCTTGATGATATTCTCATTTTTTCTGCGTCGTGGAAACAACATGAAAAGGATGTTGACAAGGGATTAACCCGTTTGGATGAGTGTCAGTTGTACATTGCAGCTAAGAAATTCGAGTTTTTTGTCACTGAAGTTACTTATCTGGGTTATATCATTTCTGCAGAAGGCGTCAAGTTAGACCCCGCGAAGGTGGAACAGGTACGTAATTGGGATTTGCCCAAAACTGCATATGATGTGCGTTCTTTTCTTGATTTATGTCAAGCATATAGTTCGCACATAGAGAATTTTGCACGCATTGCCTCACCCATGAGAGATGTTTTGAAAGGGATAAAGACTCGCAGACAGCGCGTGGATTTGCCCGACACAGCCATTGAGGCTTTCGCAGCTCAAGGCTACGGTGACAGAAGCGCCGTGTCTTATCCTTGCCTCTTGGAATGACCCCTTTGAGGTATGGACGGATGCGAGCAATGTCGCTATAGATGTTGTGCTTCAGCAGCATGGCCCTCGACTTGTATTTCTTAGTCGGAAGCTCAAAAGTGTAAAAAAGAACTATTCAATTTACGATAAAGAACTTTTGTCTTCATTCACTCTCTTAAGCATTGGAAACATTTTCTGTATAATAGAGAGTTCACAGTTTACACAAATCACCAAGCCCTCAAGTGGCTCCAATCTATGCCTAGTGCACATTGGAGTGATCGCCAGGCACGGTGGTCACAATTTTTTGAGCAATTTGGAGGTTTGATTGAGTATATGCCTGAAAAAGCTAACCCTATTGCAGATGCGTTAAGTCGCAAAGGACAGATCCTGACTCGTGAGTCAAGATCCATAGTTTCTCTTCAGGGTGTGTCTTTCGACAGCATGAAGAACCAGTATGCAGATTCCGAGTTTCGTAAGCAATGGTTGCAGGCTCTTGCTTCTCAAGGGTCTAGCAACTATCTCATTCGTGATATTTTGTTGTATTTTCGTCACCGTCTATGTGTGTTATCCTCTCTAAGGACAACCGTATTGCACGATGCACATGACTCTCTCACGGGTGGGCACAGGGGAATGAACACCACTCCGGAAAAAATAGAAAGATTCTTTTATTGGCCTAATATGCGAAAGGATGTGTTTCCTTATGTCACACAGTGCACTATTTGTCAAAAGGTAAAAGCTCCTCGGGGTAAGCAGCGAGCCTCTTGCTTCCGCTGCCTATTCCCGATGGACCTTTTCAGGATATTTCCATGGATTTTGTGACTAACCTTTCACCTAGTTTGCATTCAAGGAACACTTAATGTTTGACAATCGTTGATCGTTTTAGCAAGTTTTGCATGTTGATTCATTGTAAGGCCACAATCACCGCACAAGATGTAGCACAATCGTTCATAAAGCATTGGTACCCCGTCTATGGTTTGCAAAAGTCGATTGTTTCAGATAGGAGTGTTAAGTTCACGTCCAATTTTTGGCACGCACTCTTTGAAAATTTTGGCACTAAGTTGAATTTTTCATCGGCTTTTCATCCACAGTCAGATGGTCAAACAGAGATTTACAATCACTTGGCTTTTGATGTTTTAAAGTCATATGTGCATGATCAACAGTCCCATTGGGAGCTCTATCTCCCATTGGTTCAAGCTATTTTGAATGACTCTTTTTCCTTTGCCATTGGTCGAACTCTGTATGAGACAGCTTTTGGTCGTCCGTTCCAGTCACTTTTGACTCGCTCGGTCAGTCAAATGTCTAATGCCAATGCTGAAAGTCGGTCGTTGGATGAGATTTCTAAGAGTGTGAAGCTTCGGCTAAGCAAGGCTTGGGAGTCTTACTCACGACAGGCTAACAAGCATCGTCGAATGTTTCGATCAAGGAAGGGGATTGGGTGTATTTAAGAATCATGAAGCAACGTCTTAAGCAAGTTGGAAAGACATGTCCTAAGTTGTCTTTCAGAATGTATGGTCCATTTTCCTGTCATTATAAAGATAAATGAGGTTTCTATAAAATTGCAATTGCCTAACTCATGGTCAATGCACAACATTTTCCATGTTTCTTGGTTGAAAGTGTTTCAGGGAACACCTCCGAAGGACATTTGCCAAGAAGAAGAGCCGGAGATCATCGATGAAGCTGAAGTCATGGAGCCGGAGCAAGTGTTGTGTCACAAACTGCTGACGTGTCAAAGCCTAAAGAATGGAGCCAACTTACAGATGTCGGCCAAGGGGCCTAAACCCTAAGAAGAAGAAGTCCTACCAACTTATGGGGACCCCATTCGATGGGGCCCCAAGTGACATAAAGAATTAAAATAAAGCAGGACTCACACACACACAAAAGAATTGCGAAGCTGGCTGATGACGTGGCAGATTTTCGAAAATCACGTTGGTTGATGACGTGGCATGCTGTACGGATTTCCACATTTTGCGCTGACTACTGACGTGGCAAGCTGTATGAATTTCCGTGATTTACGCTAGAAGCTTTTTGGCTTTGCTTTCGGACCAGATGCTTTTGAGTTTGAAGGCTTTTTGCTGTAAACTGCTTTTGGGACCCAGGGCCTTTAAATATGAGGTTAGGGCTCATTCTCTGGCATGCTTCCTGGAGAAGGTGCAGAGTCTGGAGTACCGGCTTGTACTGTGTTGATGCAATATAAAGAAATACCGAAAGGGGCGCAAAGGTTTGGGGCCAATACTCTCTGGAGTGGAATTCCGCCACTCCGTGTCGCGTGTCGTCTCTCTCTCTCAGTTCAATTGTTAATGAAGTGCTAAAAGTATGTTCAGTCAGTTCTTTTCTATTGGCACGTGGTGCCCGTCTTGTGACATCATGTTGCATTGGTTTCGTCGTGGTTCAAAGAAGCAAGTCAGACAGTGCTTTTTGAAGTTCAAGGATCGAGGAACCCATGAGGCAGTGTGGGTCCATGAAGAGTTTTCCAAAGATTATCCCGGATTGTTAGCAGCCTACAGGGAAGCCATGCAGATCGGTACCAATACCTCACTTGAAAAAGGAGGGGATGTCCGGTGCACATCTAAGCCTATGTGCATGTGGACAAGCTACTTCAGGTCTAGGGTTCAGGTCAACTTAGGAAGTGTTCTCGCACCTTTGTGAGCTTGTGCGCAGGCCGTGCATGTCAAGGCACTTAAGAGTAGTTGCATATCCTCTGGTTGCACACAGCATAATCATCAGCATTAGAGTCAGTAGCCATCATGAGCATTTTACAGTGCAAAGAACCCATTTTCGCTATTTTAGCAATTTTTCATTTATTATTAATAAGTGACTTTGTTGGGAAACTGAATACGGCATTTTTTATATAAGTTAATATATAAGGAAAGTAGCGCTAGCACTAACTGGCAGAAGAGGCAACAGAGACCCAACATCTGGCGGTGCACCTTCTCAACAAGATCGGCGGAACTCCCTAGCGTTATCAGCCACCAAGTTTTCCACCGTTTTTTACAGCAGATCTACCTTGGCGTTTTTGCCACAATGCACCTGGCGTTTTCAGACAGTAGTACCACATCAGCCTTGCGTTTTTGCAAGTTGCAGATTGCCCTAGCATTTTGCAGTTTCTCAGCGTCAAATCAGCCACTGCATCAATGTTTCCAGATCTCAGCACTTAGACTCCGCAGGATCAGTCCCAAACCTCGCAGATCTCACCTAACCGCAGCAGATCCTCGCCGCACGATCAGATCAGCCAATGTTTTCAGATTTCAGCATCTGCATTTTCAGCGCATCGTCATCGCGTCGTCGCCATCGTCGTCCTTGCCAACGCAGTGTCAGAATTCAGCAGATAGCAGATTTGCAGATTTCAGCCCCTGGCGTTTTCAGTTCTCAGCCCGTCGCCGTCGTCATTGTCGTTGACATCGTCGGCGAGTCCATTACATCTAGACCATTGTACCAGATTTGTGCAATCAATAGCATAGACCTCTCTCGCCATAGAGAGTGGGGCCCTTGGAGGAGGGTTTGACAACATTCTGGTGTCGTATTCTTCTCTCTCTCTCTCTCTCTCTCTCTCTCTCTCTCTCTCTCTCTCTCTCTCTCTCTCTCTCAATCTCAGCACCTTCATTCACCATGTCATTCACTTTGTTTGTGATCATTTGCACTCTCTGACTAAAGGAACGGAAGGCTCTCCCTTCCGTAAGTAAAAGGAGCCCTTGAGCACAGCTTCGGAGCACTCATCTTGAGCAAAGTTCAACATTCACTTCCACTGCACCTTACAACATTGTAGACATGATCGCAATAAGAATTAGTTAATCTGACATCAGTGAGGTCCGGTGTGGATCTAGATGCGATTGCTAAATACGTTGCCAGGAATCATGGTCTTAGATATGGATGGAATTTTATGTGCTTTGATTTGGATATAATCCGAATGTGCACTGACTTAGTCGTCTTTGTGCAAGTACTAGATTTGTGTCCTCTAGTGCGTCGTACTTAGAGTCAGTGTCTACTGAACTAGTTTATGGTCGTGTGTCGTGCCAAATTTTCGACTTGGGGAGCCCAAGTCTCTACATCTTGTATACATATCCAAGAGTGATCACGAGTTGTTGATAGCCCCTTTTCAAGTCGATTCTCCTAAAACACATAGAACCCTGTAGCCTATAGAGTATATTATTGATCCTGGGTAGTGGAAACCTGTTCTTGACCAAGTCTGTTACATCTTGTATACATATCCAAGAGTAATGTTTAGTTGTTGATAGCCCCTTTTCAGATCGATTCTCCTAAAACACATAGAACCCTGTAGCTGTAAGGTCCAGCGGAATGTATGTTTTATTTTCTCAAGATTAGTGATCTTTATTGCTCAAGGTTCCTTTTAGTTCTTAGGGAAAGAGAGAGCTTTCCGTCTTATGGAGAGTGCTATGATCACGAACAAAGTGAGTGGATATTGTGCGTGCAAGTGAATGAGACTGAGAGAAGGAGAGAGAAGAGATACGACACCCGAGAGGTTGTAAAACCCTCCTCCGAAGGCCCCACTCTCGTCGGCGAGAGTAGTCTACTTCGATTGCACAAAGGTGTACAATGCGAATGCAATGGACTGATGCAATGGGGCTATGCCGATGACGACGACGGTGATGACGACGACGACTTGATGGCTGAAATTTGTGGTCTTCTAACTGCTGATTTCCGGGACTGTTTCGGTGGCTGAAAATGACTGTTCTGGCTGCGTTTTTATGGCTGAAAATGGGGGAACATCTGCAACCAGCTTGGGGGTGATCTACTGCGGTGTCATAGGCTGAAAACTGCGAGTCTCTGCTGCTGGTTTGGGCTGAATATCAAAAACGCTGATGCTTTCTTTTCCTTGCCAAAAACGCTGGGCTATATGCTCCAAAAAAATGCTGATCTGCTGCAGTTCCTAGCGTTGGTAAAAACGCTGATTTGGGGCAAATCGTTGGTGAGCAAAACACTAAGGAAGAATGCTTGATGGCGAGGATCTGTTGTGAGTGAAAACGCCAGGGGCTGAGGTGAAGATGCTCAAACGCCAGGGATGGTGGAAAGTTGGCGCTAGGGGGTCATGAGGGGGGGTACTGCTGAGAAGTTGCCTATTGAGCGGGAAGCTCCTGTTGCCTCTTCTGCCAGAGAGTGCTAACTTGGGTTTGCTTATATATTAACTTAGCAAAATTGTCCTACCTACTTTTGTTGGAAAGTCACTCAAAAATAATAAGTGAAAATAACCAAAAATAGGAAAATAGGCTAAATGCACTGGAAAATTCCCCTAACTGATGCTAATGGATTCTGATGGGAATTCCGATGATCATGCTGTGTGCAACCGGAGAATATGCATCTATGCTAAGTGACTGGGCATGCACGGTCTAGAATAGACTCACAAAAGTGCCAAATCACTGCTAATCTAGACTTGACTGAACTGACTGAACCCTACTGTGGTGTAGCTTGTCCACGGACACATAGGGTTGGGATGTGTCACGTGACATCCCCTCCTTTTCAAAGTGAGGTACTGGTACCGAACTGTATGGCGTCGAGGAAGATCGCCAACAGCATCCGGAATCCTAGAAGGGACTCTTCGCCGGCCCACTCTGCTGTGTGGGTCGAGTGGTACTTGAACTTCATAAAGGTCTGCAACACTTGCTTCCTAGGGCCGCGCCGAAAGCGACACAATCTTTTGTGGCTCCGTCGATGCTTCCACTTCGTCTAGAGTCCTGCTTCTTTCGTCCATGGCTGAAAATTCTTGAAATCATCTCCAACACAAAACCATGAACATACCCATTCCATGTAAAGTGAAGGAAAAAAATCTTGTCTTCTCTAAAGACTGTGTATGCAGTGTAGATGAACATAGAGACGGAGTGACAACCCGTTCATCAAACACATGCAAACAATGAGGTCGAATCTTTTCTGTTTGATCGAAATCAATCAACTGTGGCAAATCACAATGGAAATGCCCATGCTTGGTGCTCATACAATCATGTGCTCGTTCGGAAACTGTGTCATGCCAAGGAAGAGACATGAAATGTGACTTCCTTACATACAAACTTTTCAGCTTTTCATGAACAATCCGCATACATTCGTGCTCATCCATGAGAGAAACATGCTCAACATACAATATGTCATGCCTAGGAAAAGGGATCACATAACAATGCTGACCAAAATACAGGAAACCTTCACGAATGAAACACTCGAATAATGCGTGCGTATCAATCATGGGAACACATAATACTTCCTGTGATGGTTCTTTGGACCAAGGCTCGAGAGCCAAGATCAGTTCTTCAGGATCTATCGAATCTTCTTGTGGGGGTTCTTTGGACCTCGACTCGAAAGCCAAGATCGGTTCTTCGTGATTGATCGAATCTACAACGAGATTAGCTTCGCTAGAAAAAGCATCCACTAACACATCATCCTTGTGAACAATCACATCATCGTCATGCAATTCATCATGCTTATCTTTATCATCCAAATCATCCTCTCATAATCATGCAAATCCTGTGTATCATGTTGTGGAGAAAAAGAGATTGAGAGAATCTCCTTATCCCGAATCCTTTCAACCTTGTCCTGCATATTAGCAAATGAGAGATGGAGAAGGAACAATGTCCACTCCATGAAAGACAGTAGGAGAATCACTTTTGGCATTGAGAGTTAAAGTGTTAGCCTCCCAATCAACGAGAGGGTTTATTTCACGAAACCATTTCATGCCTAAAATCATATCACATCCTAAGAGAGGAGAAACAACAAATCTTCTAGTGAAGGTAGTCTGTTGAATTGCAAACAACACATCAAGGCACTCCTTCCTGATGAGAGCGTCCATACCAAGACGAAAGCCAGAGACCTCGATAGGAGATCTCGGACTAACTTCGAGGCGGGCTCTCTCAACAAGAGAGGGACTGATGACATCATGCATACTACCTGGGTCAAACAATATGACAAAACGGTGCCCCGACGTACGACCATAACATTTAATGGGAGAATCATCAATGGGAGGGTCCTGCGAAACTTTGGGCACACCCGTGTTATCATTCATTGCATTGACAGATCTAGTGGGTGATGTGGGTTCTTTAGATTCATTCGATTCAAGCTTAGGACATGTTCTTTTTATGTGACCCTTAATGTGACAATGAAAACAACGACCTTCCTTAGAATAAGTGCTTTGTTCTTCCGAAGTGATGTAACCTCCTACAATTCCTTGTGCTACCTTTTCATCTGGAGTAAGCTTAGGTTTAGCAGTTGTGTTAGCCTTACCCCTAGATTCATTGGAAGAATTCTTTGATGAGAGACTGTTGGAAGATTGGTTAGAAGAGTTATCATTCTTACCGTTCTGAGGGTTCTGAGAAGTCTGCGAGGTACTTGTGGAAGTCTTGTTCTCCTTATGCTTTCCTTTGTTGTGCTTCATCTCGTGGGCGAGAGCAATTGCTACCGCTTTGTTGAGATCGATTGGATCGAGTTCCTCGACATCATACTTGATATACTCGTCCAATCCGTAAAGAAATGCCTCCTTGCGCTTCGCATCCGATTTACGTAATTGAGTGCCGAGCTGCAAAACACGATTAGAGAAAGACATAACCTGTATACCGTTTTTCTTGAGAGCTCGCCAATCGTCCTTCAATCGTGCAAGGTATTGAGGTGGCATAAACCACGCCTTGAGCTTGTCTTGGAAATCAGCCCAACTAAAAGAGAGGGACATGCAATCGTCGGCTGCCTCTAGGTGCGCGGCTAGCTGTGCCTCTTGCCATGCCTGGTACCAATTAATGGTATCACCGACAAGGTATATAGCTACCGTCAAAACTTTGCTATTGCCTGTTTTCTTAGTTGTCGCAAAATAAGCATCAAATTGATGCAACCAAGAATGAACAACAGTAGCATCCATCTTACCGTCATACTTACTGAAAGTCAACTTTTCTGTAACTGGATGGTTGAAATCCGCGTCCTGGCTTGCGCCACTTAACGAACTCCCACGATCCTTGGGTGGTTCGGTCTTCGAGGCTAGGACTTGGGCAATCAATTCTTGAGTGCGTAGCTCTCGTCGAGCTTCACGCTCGGTCTCCAAAGACAATCTATGAGCGGCACGATCGGCCTCCAATGCCACGTTTCTTGCTGCCGCTTCCTCCTTCCTTAGTTCTTTTCTTTCTTTTCTTGTGTCGCGCTCGCGTTCTAAAGCAAGGCGCTTGTCTTCTTGTCTATCCATCATGGCCATCATCTGCTTCATCATTGCCTCCATAGGGTCTGGTGCACTTGGTGGCATAGATGGCGAAGGGGGAGGGTTGAAGAAATCATCTCCAGGTGGGGACGAGTCTTCGTCGCCTCACTCATGCTCATCACCTGTATGCGAAGTATCCATTCTGCTTCGGGTGACGACCATGCACTATGATCTTGGGGTCTTAAGCTCGCGAAGAACTTGGGTGCTTGAGGGTCTTGAGGTTCTTGAGGTCTGTGATTCGAGAGAATCTTGGGTTCTTGAGTCTTGAGGATCTTGGGTTCTTGGGGTTCTTGAGGTTTTCTTTCGATTGCAAATCGCGTTGGAGAAGGATCTTCTCTTCACCCGAGTTCTACCCTTTTCTGCGGGCGCACCCCTTGGCGGCCTTGCGCTCACACCAAGATTGTTTTTTCCCACCTCACGTCGATTGGCCGGCCGCTAAGTGCACGGTCCGCTCTCAATGAGTGAAAAGAGACACAAGGGGAGGCTGGACAAGCCCTTCTTTCTTGGGATTCCTGTCACTCTTCAACAAAACACGATTAGGAATCGCCACGCCCAAGTAAACTTGGGTTCGTGCGATCGCAACAAGCAAAAAAAATTATTGTGGTTCTTTCCTTGAGTAATACAAAACACTTCCAAAGCTCTGATACCAATGTAAGGTGCAGCGGAATGAATGTTGTATTTTCTCAAGATTAGTGATCTTTATTGCTCAAGGTTCCTTTTAGTTCTTAGGGAAAGAGAGAGCTTTCCGTCTTATGGAGAGTACTATGATCACGAACAAAGTGAGTGGATATTGTGCGTGCAAGTGAATGAGACTGAGAGAAGGAGAGAGAAGAGATACGACACCCGAGAGGTTGTAAATCCCTCCTCCGAAGGCCCCACTCTCGTCGGCGAGAGTGGTCTACTTTGATTGCACATAGGTGTATAATGCAAATGCAATGGACTGATGCAATGGGGCTATGCCGATGACGACGACGACTTGATGGCTGAAATCTGTGGTCTTCTAACTGTTGATTTTCGGGACTGTTTCGGTGGCTGAAAATGACTGTTTTGGCTGCATTTTTATGGCTGAAAATGGGGGAACATCTGCAACCAACTTGGGGGTGATCTACTGCGGTGTCATAGGCTGAAAACTGCGAGTCTCTGCTGCTGGTTTGGGCTGAATATCAAAAACGCTAATGCTTTCTTTTCCTTGCCAAAAACGCTGGGCTATATGCTCCAAAAAAACGCTGATCTGCTGCAGTTCCTAGCGTTAGTAAAAACGCTGATTTGGGGCAGATCGTTGGTGAGCAAAATGCTAAGGAAGGGTGCTTGATGGCGAGGATCTGTTGTGAGTGAAAATGCCAGGGGCTGAGGTGAAGATGCACAAACGCCAGGGATGGTGGAAAGTTGGCGCTAGGGGGTCATGAGGGGGGGTACTGCTGAGAAGTTGCCTATTGAGCGGGAAGCTCCTGTTGCCTCTTCGGCCAGAAAGTGCTAACTTGGGTTTGCTTATATATTAACTTAGCAAAATTGCCCTACCTACTTTTGTTGGAAAGTCACTTAAAAATAATAAGTGAAAATAACCAAAAATAGGAAAATAGGCTAAATGCACTGGAAAATTCCCCTAACTAATGCTAATGGATTCTGATGGGAATTCCGATGATCATGCTGTGTGCAACCGGAGGATGTGCATCTATGCTAAGTGACTGGGCATGCACGGTCTAGAATAGACTCACAAAAGTGCCAGATCACTGCTAATCTAGACTTGATTGAACTGATTGAACCCTGCTGTGGTGTAGCTTGTCCACGGACACATAGGGTTGGGATGTGCCACGTGACAGTAGCGTATCGAGTATATTATCGATCCTGGGTATTGGAAACCTGTTCTTGATGGGGATTTGATTGAGAGCTTTGTAGTCAATGCAGATTCTCCATGATCTATCTTTCTTTAACACTAGAAGCACTGGTGAACAACAAGGTGATGTACTAGGTTGGATTAGACACTTTTCAATAAGTTGGGCTTTGCTTCCTCTGTAAGGTGGCAAGTTCAATGGCAAACTACTAAGTATCAAATCAATCGTGTGATTCTCGGATCTCTAAGGAGGTAGCTCTCCAAGCAAACCCTCCAAGAAACAGTCGGCTTGAGCTTACAAAAATTCTTTTTCTACAAATTTGACTTCTTACTTTCATCAACTTCATTCAAGTAGATCAAGTAAACAAAGAGACTGGACTTTAAATAATTTTGAAATGGCCGAAGCCGATACAAGTGGAACAAACTCGCCCTTTAATTTTACATCAAGTGTGATTTCTTTGCCTTTCTCATTTTTCAAACTAACCTTTCTTGCCTGCTGATCAACCACGACGTAGTTCTTCTGGTACCAAGGAATCCCCAAAAGGACGCCACACCCCTCCAGAGGCATGATGTACAAGTCCTTGCCCTAGATACCCTTGTAGTGCAACCGAAGTTTGCCTATGACAGGTGTAATGGCAATATCCCTCCATGGTGCCACTAAAACCGCCTCCATCGGTGGCCACAAGTATGTCCTCTACGGAAGTCAACGCTCCTAACACGCCCAGAGCACGAGGATCACGACTAGTTCCTCTCTCTCGATACAAGTGAAAGAAATCCTTGTTTATCCCATATGCCTTAGCAATCTATGTAGAAGCAGAGGTATGATGGAAAAACTCGCATGTCAACCGCTATACTTACAAAGTCCCTATCATACCTATTCCTCTCTCTTAGCGAGAAAAACATCTTGCGGGAACTACTATAACACGTCTGGTTGTATGATACCACGTCATGTCGCTCCAAGAGATCCCTACGTCAAGTTGCAATTGTCTTGGATCATGTAATGGACAAAAAAATGCAAGAAGCTATATGGTCAACAGAACTGCGCGCAGGCTCCTTAAGGAGCACTCCAAAGCAAGAGTAGATGCTCTTTCAGGTTTCAGCACAGGGTAAGAGAGTACACTATCGGGTATGCGAGAGCCACGTCAAGCGGCCGAGCATGTCTAGATAATAATGCACAATGAAATAGGGGGATGATCAAAGAGCATTGTCCCTGATACAATGAAGAGTTCACCTCCTCACATCGCTGCCCAATCTCCAATATAGAACCTGTCCAATCTCTCCAAAAGGCGCCACCCTTGCATCTAAAACCCGTGTGAGAAGAGAGAGAGCACAAGCAGAATATCCAGAGTCCCACGTACATGTCCATGGAAATCACGACGCATCAACTTGCTCCAATTTTAACTTCACCCATTAGTGCTACAAACTTTTTCTAAATGGTCACTAAACCCTAACAATATAGCATGACCTTGTCTTATAAGGCATCAACAAACTCTCCCTTTTTGAAGACCTAATGTGGTCATTATCCACAGCCATACCACTTATGTTTTACCCCAATAACCCAAGCTTCAAACTCCATATCATCGTTCATATCTTTCCCCGCCCCCAACCCCCCCAAAGAATGAAAAACAAAAACAAAAAACAAAAAACAAACAAGCAAACTTCAACCTTGAAAAGGAGGCGCAAATCATAAGGCAAGTTCCATACATGTCATGAAAACAGATTTGTCAAACGTCATCATTAGCTGTAAACAGATTTATCAAACATCATAATTAGCATATCAGCAAACCAGTGACTTGCTTTTAAAGTGTCTCTCAGGAAATGCCATGGTTCATCCTTTCTTCACAAACATCTAAACAGCAGTAACTACCACTACAACCCTAGAGGAGCAGCTGTCAGCAGTTCAGATGATGTTACAATAAGATTACTAAAAGTTTCATCATTGAGACACTTGACTAGGGATAACCATACAGAAGACTCTTACACAAGCGGCCATATAAGGAATATGAACAAAAAGAGAATCATCTACGATACGTCTACATGAACTTCAGAATATAGCAGATCATGCACGTGTACACCAAGCATATTTTATGATGTACAGTTCTAACGGTATGTTCACACAATTACAAACTCTTTATTAAGATGGCACATCCAACAGTCTGCATGCAAAGAGGAAAGATCCATAAAGCATCTCACAAAGTGCATGAAACTTACTGCCAAACGATCTGAGCTTCTGGATACACCTTTGTAGACTCTTGGTAACGGGAAATACCGGAACTCATAACCTTCACACTGACACTGCTTGGTGGTCCAAGAGACGCTGGAAAATGGGATGCATTCTTTAGTGCAAAAGGAATAGGGAGCAACGGGGGTTGGCCCTCTCCTGCAGATGTAGGCAACAAGGCTCCACTCGGGACACGAACACCTGTGTCATTTGCAGCATGAATTGGATTGATATCGTTTTCTGCATTGACATCGGTAATATATTCAGTCACATGATCACCCCCAAGATCACCTTGAGTTGAACTCTGCACAGGATTGGCCACTGCTGAATGCTTACAATCAACTGTCTCCTTTCTCGTAGCCTGATCGAGAGGAAAATTGGAAGAGGGTAACAATAAAGGGATCATATTATCCATCACAGGTCCTTCGAGCGGTATTTGTGCCTCACTCACTGTCGTTTTCAAAGCTTGAACAGAAACCTGCACTGCTTCAGTGCAAGGAAGTTTGGTTATGGGAGCCATTTCTGTTATTGGAGGCTTAATCCTGGGTGAAACCTCGTGTATATTTCGAGTTGCATTGTCTATGCTGAGTGTGCCTTTCAACCAACAAGTACTATCAGCATTGGAAAAAGGGGGAACAGACTTTAGAGCACCAACAGCTTCTGGGGATAAACAAGGCATAGAGCTGCGATTATTACAGTCTTTAGCTGAATGCCCTAGCTCTTTGCATCTGTAGCATCTCGTGCTCCCAAGCGATGGCACATAACTTGGGGCACCCCATGCACCAAAAGACCTGCTTCTTGGGGTAAAGTTACTCCTGGTGTCTTCCTGTAAAGGAGACTTGTCTACACCATATTTTTCCCCAATCGTATCGACATTAAGAGACAGCTGCAATGACCTTTTCTCCTCTGTCTTTGCTGTAGAAGATTCTTGTACACCCATCACAGGCAAAGGCAAAAGAGGAGCACTTTGAACGGCATCTATTTTATCACAAACGAAATACCAAAAGACCGGTTACAATTAATGCTTCCGCACATTTAACAACCCCACAATAGAAACTGTGTCCCATGTTGAACAACGACTAAGAGAAAATAAATCCAATAAACAACTATAGGAAGACAAATTTCTACTCAACTGAAGTCAAATGCTTACCTCTATTAATCATGAAAGCATCTATTGAAGTACCGGGCTCTGAAATTCTTGATACTTGTCTCAACAAAGAGCTTGGTGGCATCATTTGCGCTGCCAAGCTCCTATCCTCCTCCATGCTCAAAATTTGAGCATCCTTTTCTGAGCTACTAAGGGCAGAACTAATCTGTGCTTCAGATCTATCAGATGCACTAACTGTAACTTCGTCCTTCATTGTTTGTTTCGTCCCTTCAAAGCATCCAGCCAGATCGTGTTTAGGGGACTTGTTAGCCTTGTCCCCACCAGTGTGTAATTCTGCCGGTAGGGGTGGTTCAATAGTAGCCTCCACTTTACATGCAGTCTCCACCAATCTGCCCATTGATGCATCATCGTTTTTGCTGTCAGTTACTCCGGGCTCTGGATAAGAATTCTTTGGGCCTGATGATCTTGCAGAATCTGAACTGACTTCATTTTTCACCTTTGGCTCAGACCCTTTGAATGACTTGAAGGAGCTTGTCTTCGCCAGTGCCCTTGTATTGGCTATGCCTGTTTGACCTGAAACTCCCTCCTTCATGGCACTCTGCAGGACAATATCTGAGGTATCTTTTGGGCCCTTAGAGCTTGGTTGGAGTTTAGAACCCAAAGATTTTGGAGGGAATAAGAAGGAAGGAACCGAATCACTGAGCTTCTGCACACCTACATTCCTTGATCCAGTTGAGGCATAAGAAAAACTTGAGGATGGATTATTCAACTGACTGTTTGTGGTGCCCTTATTTACAGTTCCGACAACTGAGTTACTTGCACTCGGCAACCGACCCTTGGAGGTTTGCCAGGAGGGAGCTGTATTAGAATTGATAGAACCTGAGCTTAATGCACCTGCTACATGAGGCAACTTGCCACTTCCACGACAAGACAGGGCTGACCCTTCACCACTTGTCCCTATTAATGCAGTGGGTGACACAAACTTGACTTTTCCCGTCTCTGGAGCTTTGAAGGAGGCTTCTCTCAAAAGACCAAACTTAGGTGGTGGCATGTTGGACATGCTAGAGCTATCCATAGCCTGCTTTTTAGTAGGCGGTGCATCTAGAGCATCCTCCATGAGACCCCTTTTTGCTGGAAACTGAGATGAGGGAGCCCCCTTCAAAGTTCTTTTCTTGTCTGAGGGCAGCCTCCTCTTCTGTAGCAATGCTTTAAGTCGCGAACGAGTGTTTCCTATGCTGCATTGCTTTTTGGTGCTGTTAAAAGAAGGCAATCGTGCAGGTGGCGAGCTCATGATCCGTAGATCTGTAGAGGGACGACAATCACCGGTTTTCTGCTTGGATTTACAAACATTACACTGCCAATATCCTTCTGGTACCTGTGCCATCAGACTCTCATAGCAGTACCTGTGAGAGAAGCAACAGTGCTCAAAAACATTGAGACCATTCTGAGGGGTACAAGTCGTGATATCAATGAAAGACCAATAAAAAGCTAGCAGAGGTCCTTTTCAACTTACACATGTTCAACTCCATTGCAGTCATTACAAACAGCAAGCATGTCCTCAAATCCAGCATCACCACATATGTCACAAACTTTCATCTGTACAGTCAGGAAAGCAGAATAAATACAGCCATACATTAACAAGTGAGAGAGAGACACAGAGAGAAAGGAGGCGAAGAAGTTACACATGAAAGGTAAGCCTGTACAAAAAGCAAGATTTTGTATGTCTTAATGACTACAGGTAAGCACTTACATCATCAATAGCAGCCACATGATCTGCAAGAGCTAACTCTGGGCCTGTGAAACTACTGTCAACCTCCATGTGACCCTTCACAGTGGAGGGTAATGCTTCATGCATATGTTCGTCCTTGCTAGTAAACCCATCACTGTGCAGTTCGTCACTTCCCTCCTTTTTAGATGGTGACTCTCCTTTCCCAACCACAATAATCAAAGGCTTGACCTTATCTTCGTCTACAGGTCCCCCTTTTAAGACTACAGATAATGATTGTTTGTTTCTGGCAGCCTCAGTGGCAGGCATAAGCAAGCAAGTTCCCTTTTCCATTGCCTTTTTGGCGAGTGAATCTGCATGAGAAGATGTGTGGCTTATCGACCTGTCGGAAATTCCATGTGTTGCATCTGCATTCCATTTTGGTGATTCATCAACTGCCTTTGTCTGCTGTTGCAAAAAACCCTCTCGCAGGCCAACAAGATCACCTTCTGATACCACCTGTGCTGCGACATTCACGAATCCATCTGACACCTGCGAGTCCGTAGCAGGGTCCATTGAGCCTTGGGGACAAACTACTCTCACCTCTTCTTGCATCTTTTGAGGAGATCCGCTAGGCATCACAAAATTCTTGCCAAAACAATCAGTTGGACAATCCTGTGATACCATTCCAGCACCACCAAATACAGGCTGGCGCGCTGTTATGGAACCTAATTGCTGACTTCCCATCATCTCTTCAACCGCATTTACATTCCCCGACAAGATAGGGTCACCACCTGCAGTGACCTCCTCCATTACAACCATTCCATTCTTGTTTGGAGAGACTGTACAGCCCTCCAGCAATTGCTCACCAATTCCTATTTCTAAGTCAATTTGCTTCCTTGGGATTGGCGCAGTTGTCCCATCAAGGTCTTTAACCTCCCCCACATCTTTGGAAGATATAGGTGTTGCACCCCCACCTTTCTCTTCTGAAAAAACCATAATGACAGTCTGCACAGCATCCGTCGCAGGACTCTCTGGCACAGTCCTTGTTGATGTTTCTAAATCAGATGGCAATACATGGCAAAAAGAATTTTCTTGCCCAGAACTATCTGGAATTCTCTTCCGGCGAATGCCCAACTTTCGAGCAGCACGTGTTTTTGTGGGTGTAAAAATAGTCCCTCCAGAATCAGCAATGCGCTTTGAAGGGGATGTTTCATTCCAGCCCCAATCCATTCTTTTTCCAACTGGTGACTGCTCAGAGGCATCATATGATGTCCCAGGCTCATCGCAAGCCTGCAGGTTCTCAGTCGATCTCCACATTCCATCATCTGAAAGCTTGCCGTGTGAATCTGTAGGACTTGAAACAGGTCGATTGCTATCAAGAGCAGCTTTCTGCTGGCAATAATAGCAGCATGGCAGGCTTGGGTCCTGAGATGCCTACAGAACAAATTCAAGTCCGTCATTTGATTCAGAGCTCTGAGCTGCAATTAAGCAAGTTAGTTATCAAAGGCTTCAGGGAGTACTTGACATGGTGCTTCGAGACAGAAGCTGTGATAGCCTCGGGTGCCTGCCCATCAGACCAAGAAAAAAAGGGGTACTCAGCATCGACAAACAACCGATGACTCATTGAAGAGAAATACCAAAATTAAACTCTTGATAACTATAACATCTATGACTATGAAAATGGTAAAAACACTATTTTCACTTACAAACACAACAATTCTGGGCTGAAGATGCATCCAAATGATTTCTGCAGATTCCACAGACCTGTGAAGATTTTGCAAAATGAGAAGTATACAACAACTGCAACGTCATAAGGTATCCTTTTGGCAAATGGTGTCATAACATTTAGTATCCATTACTTGTATGGCTGCAAAGTCCAACCCTCCATCAGTATTATCAAGTGGCCCTTGCATCCGATCCTTTCCTTCAAGTATCGGTGTCATCTACATTATACAGCAAAAACTTGTCATGTACAGAAATATATAACTATGGCAGTAAATCAAAAAAGGAATAGGGCATAAAATACTCTGGGGCGATTGAGCTTATAAGTCTTCTTCAAAAGGTCTGCAATCGTTCGCGATCTGTATCTTTCCATGCTGGCTGACCAACAAGCCACCAACTTCTGCAAGATGATGTGGAGTCAATAGTGGCTCTTTATGACCTAGATTCCAAGAGTTTAGACCGATAAAGCCAGCCATTCCAGGAAGTAAAACATCCACAAACCCAGTTTAATTCACAACGCAACCAACAAAACAGCAGCTATGAGAAGCCCTAAAGCGAGACTGCAAATACATGAATAGCAACACCTAGTAAAAATTCATCCAGCACGTAAATATCACTTTTGTGCACAGCACACGTACAGACCTCTAGAGGCTGGAGATCCAAGTATTAGTTCGCTAAGGAATTTGATGATGAGGGAGCAATGGCTCTATAGGCACAGTTGCAATCGTAGAATCAAAATTATTATATTTGAATGTAAGCCAAGGATGCCACAATGTGAGCTGCCCGGGAGTATAACGAGCCAGGGCACCTGGGTCCGAGGTGGTGAATCTTGAGTCAATTAGATAGAGGAGAAAGAGACTGGAGCGGCTTCTTAACACAAAAGTTTCGCTGCTGCAAAGAGAGGCACTCTAGATCGCTAGTCCTCGTAGAAGGAAAAGAGAGAAGAGGCTCAATTCTCCATCCTGCGCAGCAGAGTAATGTGAGCTTGAGCGAACTGTACAAAGAATAACGCGCTTTGAAGGGTTCGCTGTAGGATTCGAAATGAAGGGATAGTTGATGGCGAAGCGGGTTGGGCGCTGCAACAACTGCTGTGGTGGATCCTGTCCGCTAGACAGAGCTTGGCCATGGCGATGACGATGGAGATCGAAGGAATCAGGGCACCGTCTGTGTTCTGCTGGCGACGTCCTCTATTCTTCCAAGTTTCTCCTCCTCGTCGTCGTCCTCTTTCTCGAGTAGTAGCGAATGGCACCACGCAGAAGCCCTTTATTTGTGACGAAGAAAGTGAGAGCCAACAAGCGTATATATAGACATGCCCTCCCTTTGCAAAAATGCTGTCTCAAAAAATGTACGCTTTAAATGTCGCTCAAAATTAGGATGCAATTGTATTGTATAGTGTGTAGGGTTCCGTGGGAAGGGTGGTTCATGTCTTTTGGCACCCCCTTTTATGTGTACGTTATCGTCAATCAACTTCTACCCCCATGGGTTCGTTCGCACACAAAAACCCCTATTTGTTCACGGTGCTTAAGTTGCTCATTTGTTGCGCTCTCATGTAGGGTTGTTATAATTAGCAGTGATCTCATATAGCACACATACTTTACACGTATGCATGGCACTCAAACTCCCAGGTTGCTCACTAGCACTTTCATTCATGATTGATAGTTGATTTTGCAAAGTTATTTGAGCCAATTTTATTTTCTCCCACTCATTATACTTTTAAAATGGACGCTTGTTGTGAAACTATGCAATTTTCCTTAAAATCTTACATTCTTCATCTCATGCTACAGGATCACTTTATTTTCATGCTTTGTTCGAAGATCATTTTGATTATCTCCTTACCATGAATTGTTGTAAGACATGGCATTGATTACTTTTGACGACGTGATGCATTGAGGCCCTACTTAGGGTTCTATATCTACATTTGAGTCAAGTCACATGAAGTAACCCATAAATGCTTGATAATATTAGGAGTATCAATTTTGTAATATGTGGAATATTGGAAATTCCTAAAGTTGCATCGTTGTTGATTTAAGACGGGGTTAGTGCAGAAGTACGGCTATGGCGATCGTTTCATCAATAACAAACTTGTGAAATTGCAAGTTTCTACACTTGCATCATTGTTGAGTATGAAGAAAAAAATTAATGGATGAGATTAGACTAGGCTATGACTATGGTGAGTTGAAAGCACCATGATGCTAATGATGGAAGTCTTAGTGATGTCGAAGAATGGATAGAGATGCGATGTCAAAATGGCTTGAGTGTGAGTTTAAAAATCTTGTACTTTTTTCACATGCCCTTTAAATAGGCTCAAGCATACATATGCTCTCATAGCTAATTGTTGCTAATAGTTGTATATTCAACATGATTAGACCCGTTCAGCATGAAATTACCAATTTACACAATAAGCCTTAAAGTTATGTTGAGAGGAATTCATGGAGTTGCACTAAATGGATAGAAGCTATTGTCTTAAAGGACTACAAGGCAAAAAAGTGGTGGCTAATTTTTTGGATTCAAACATAACAACTAAATTTGGCTATCTAGTTGAATTGATTTTTATATCAAGGAGGACGATTCTTCAACAAAGTTATCAAATAGTGCATTGAAGTCCACTTGATTGTTCCTACCAGAAATGCTTTCTCAAAGATAACATGGCTATAATTGATGCAAGGACCAGATGACATGGCCCCAAATCTAAAAATTGCATTGGAGCATAAACTATCCCCTGAAGATTCTATAAACTAAGGTTCGAGAAGGTATTAACTCTAGAATAAGACACGTTAAATCATTATATGTCTCAAAGGTTGCTTAGAATAAGAGGAAAACATGGATCGCGAACATAATTTTCAATTGTTTGAGCCAAGGTACTTAGTACTCTTGTTGAGTTCAAATTGGATCCACTCTAGAAAGTTAAAACTTGTTATGAAGGCCCTTACTTGATTAATCACAGAATGAACTTTCAGCATCATTGATCCCTCGAAAGGGTTATCCGCCAATCCAATGAACGATTTTTGCCTTAAAAAGCTTCTTGGCCCAACACCATTAGTGTGGATCTGGGAGTATACAAAGGCCATATGGATTACTCCTTGACATTCAAAGTTTACTACACAAAATAAAACATGTTTCAAATGATACATATAAGATGAGGTGAGAAGACTGCTCAAATGAACTCTTTAACCGCCTTATGGCATGCAAGCAAACACTAAATTTGTGTCTAATTCATAGTGGACAAAAGAGACACGTACACTTTCCTCGCCATGACAAGGGAAAAACATATTGTGTGTAGAAGCCCTTGAATAATGTAAGCATCTTGAAAAAGAAGACACCGCCTTACGAGAAGTTGTCCATGGGGGAAACCAAAATCACAGCAAAAAAGAAATTGTGGGAATACTCATATAGATAGACTCGGCATTGCCCATACATCAAGAATAGTTGCAGACCATCGATCTACTAGACTTTGTAGAGCTACCCTTGCAAATTTTCAAAGGCAATGAGCAAATATTCCAACAAATTTAGTTTCTCAAAAGAGTAGCAAGTGCTTCTCATTGGCTCTAAGCTTCGCTACATAATTGATATCTCGTGTGGACCCAATGAAGGGGAAATAAAAGCCCCCAAGAGGTATATAAAAGACATTTTTACACGATGGATCTCTAAAAAGCACATCTTGATTAAAAGGCTACATACATGTAGCACACAAGACTACTCATACATTGATCTGGTAGAAGAAGAGAGAAAGGCGGACTTAGCACTTACTAGATTCTAGGATATTATATTTGAAATCATAAGATAGGATAAGCAAAAGGTTGATAGAATCTCATGCAAGTCTTCTTATTTCCCTAGACTGCTACATAGTTCATCGATGTTCTCAAAGACTACGCAATTGTCCGAGATAATGGGAGGAAGGAGGATCTTGGGGATAATGAGGCCCCTCCCATCAAAAGTAAAATTCCAAAAACTGGATGATACAATAAAACAAAATGACCTATTAGTTGGTTGTTGGGTACCCAGAAGACAAAGTGGCTAAAGCATCAAAACAAGATCCATGGACCCATGTTTGCCCTAGGAGCTAACCTACACAGGAACCTGAATCTAGAACCCTCAAAAAACACAAAAGAAGGGCTTAAAATACAAACATATAAAAGGTATGATGTTGACAACATGGAAAGATGGCTCCTATATCGGGGTTTAAATTTTGTGTTCTTAAATATCAAACATACCTAGAGAATATCCATTGTCAAAGTTAAGGTAGCTTTGAGATTACATTACAAACATAGAAAAGGTACGATGTTTACAACATGGAAAGATGGCTCCTATATCAAGGTTGAAATTTTGTGTTCTTAAATATCAAACATACCTAGAGAATATCCATTGTCAAAGTTAAGGTAACTTTGAGATTACATTACAACTATAATTAAAGATTCAGCTAACAAAATGATAGAGCAAATCAAGAACTTTAAGGAGGAAAAAACTAAGATCATGTGCAAGCTAAATGATTGCAAAAATAATACTTGAGAATAGGTGCACTTTGAAAAATTCTAATAGTTGACAAAAACTAAAGTGGTTGTATCAAGTGAGCACAAACTTTACTAGCCAAAATTCAGAATTAGTCTCTTCAATTGAGATTATGTCACAACAAGTGATCGTCTTGAAGTAGAATGAAGAACATTTTAAGGATATGCTTCACAATTACCAATGGCACCTTCATCAAAATCATTGAATCTTCCACCATGAAAACCAAGCTCATGACAAGTGGTAACCACATGTAGATGTTGTCAAAGTCATATTGAAGCATTTTGTTAAAAGGACCGTGGGAAGATTTATGTGCACAAAATTTATGTAGAGACATTCACAACAAAAGATGACAAGCTCAAATGGCCTAGATGAAGAAATCATAACCTATAACAACACCCCAAGGCCATCATACCAATGGACAGAGACAGGACACTGCTTTATAGTCTCTCTATGAATGTAGTGGGAAGAGGATGTCCTCTTTTCACAAAAACCTTTTAAATTTGAAAAGTCATAAATCATAAAGAATTGCCAGTTGATAAATCTAAAAGAACAAGAGTGTGAAATAGGAGAAAATGTCATGATGTTTGACAAAGAAATTTGAATAGCAATGCGGACATCGTTATCACTGAAGATACATGCCTGCCTCAGGAATAGAGTGGAAAGAACAAGCTAGAAAATAAGAATGACCAAGATTTGCATTATCTATACAAAAATGTCATTATCAAGGCATGGGGAGCCTACATTGCTTTGATTGCTTTGGTGCATAAATAGTGTTTCCCTAGTTATAATCTATGTATTTGCAAAGAGTGTGTGTATCTTGAGATTTCATCAAAGTTATATAGTCCTTTTCCCATATTGAGTAACTGCTAGCACTGCTTTGTGCACAACAAAGTACACTCACTCTATGTGAATCATCCACTTCTCTAACTATTGTTAGTTTAGCTAATTATGTGATGGATTTAATTTTTTCAACATCCATTGATATCCCATTTTTGGAAACTATATGCCCCAAAATCTTTCATTGTCTAACCATAAATACACACTTCTTAGAATTTTAAAATTCCTATGTAAGTTGCATTTGCAAAGATCTTTTGTAAATGATAAAAACGATCTCTTTGCAAAGAAGAATGTACATAGAGGTCATCCATATATACTTCCTAAAAAATCCTCAGATACTCTTTGAAAGGATGACTCATCAACCTTTGGAAGGTAGTTGGAGCATTGGTCGATCCAAATGGCATGACTCTATATGCAAAGATGTCCCATTCAACCACAAAATCTTTTCTATACTGGTTTCTAAGATATGTTATGTGATCAAAAGAGGATAGTTCTCTTGAGTTGAGGCATTTGCTTGTTGTGTTGTTTCTGTTGCTTCTTGCTGTTCAAATTCTTGTGCAAATTCATCTGCCTTTTCAGCTTTTGCTTCTTTCGTTGCCTCATTTGTTGTGACTTTAATTGCCGGTGATGGTGGTGGGCTCGGCATTGGTTGATCTTGGTGTTCAGAGACAGGAGAAGAGATGCGGGGAGACACATCACCTTGGGCATGTTGTGCTTCTCCTTGTGTAGTGGTCTCCTCTGCATGCTCTTGATGTTCTTCTGTCTCTTTGCCGCTTCTTCGGCTTCCTTTAGCTTTAAAGCTTCTGCTCCTTGGTACATCCGTTCCAGTACTTCAGCGGGTTCTTCAGCCTGCTTCCTGGTGTGATGCTTGGTCCTTGGTCCCTTAAGTCCACTAGGCACCCATTTTTTCGGGTCCTTTCCTTGTGCTTGTCGACTACGTTGGTATGCGTGTTTCTCTCTTTCAAACCGGGCTTGATTTTGCACAGGCTCTTCTTGGTGTGTTGCCACAACTTTTCTCTTCATTTCCTCCCTTCGTGCTCTCATTTCTTCATTATCCGAGCTTTCACTGTTGTGCCTTTTCAGCGAGCTTTCAGTCGATTCTTCATCAGATTTGTAGGATCTCTTGGCCGATCTTGTAGCTCGAGGAGATGGTTGAGCTGACACTATCCAAGTGTTTTGGTCTGGGACAGGTGGTAGGTTGTCGGCCATGCCGATGGCATGGTATGCAATTCTTGTCAATACCTCTGGTGCACCCAGGTAAGTAATCTTACCTTCTTTCTTTGTGCCTTTCAAAGTTGTCAAGACATATTGTGCATGGCCCACCGATTGCCTGGGTTGACTTAAGGACTTGCGTGAAGGTGGTGGCAACTGCATGATTGGGCATGGTATACCTTGGTGGCCTTTTAGCAAGGAAATGAAAGTGTTGGTGGTATAACCTGGCTGACTCTTCAATCTGTTTGTGAATAAGGTCAACAAAGGTGGCTGTGGCGGTTTCTTTGGTGAAAGTACCTGTCGTTTTCCTATCCCTTGCCCTCATTATCATTCCTTCTATGAGTGGTCTGAGTGCTTCTGCCACTATTTCCTTGGTTATCACCACTTCAACTTTATTCCCCTGAGGGTCAGAAATCTGTGCAGTTCCATCTTCTTTGATGGTGGATAAAAGCTCGTAAGCTTTTTGGAAATCCACACCGCACGGCTCTTGTTCATAGAAATCTATGAGTCCTAGCCTGCGGTTGGCTTCTTTCGTCTCAGGCTTCGCGGCGACATCGTACACTTCTTTTGGTAGGAGTTGCAACTCTACCTAATGTCCCTCCTCACTCCCGAATCTGCCAGTGAACATTGTGGTGTGATGCTCTTCGAGGTGTTCTTTTGGAAGATAGGCTACCTTGGCGGCTTTGACTGAATTTGGATCCAGTTGGTATGTGGGTAGCTCCTGTAACTTTTCTTTCTAGTTGAGCTTCTTCTTGGCCCGCTCTGTTGCTTGCATGGCTCCTGTTCAGTGAATAGAGTGTCAAAGTTAGCAGATTTGTTGGATTTTTCTCTGAAGTGTCCTTAAGTCTGAAATGCTTACGATTTTAGTCCAATTTGCTTCAAATCAATTTTTGAACAAGCATAGATGCATAAAAACATGCAAGAAACAAAATGTCAAGTTCAAAAAAAAAAATGCAACCAAAGTAAATAATCGCGATTATTTACAACTGAGTAATTTCTCCAAGTTTTTGCAAACTTGGCATCACAGGCTTGAAGTATATACCAAATACATGTTCTGTGTGAAATATGGGCTCACTTGGATGCCTAGGGTGAAAATGGTACCAGATTTTGGCTTTAGGTCTCTGAAACAGTAGATATAATGGAAATTTGAGATTTTGAGCTCCAAATTGGTTCAAACTTGGCTAGTGGGCTTAACACATCTTGTACTTTGGATGTATGATGACAAAATATCAAAATTCCCCCATTTTGGTTAGAAAGTAAATAATCGCGATTATTAACATTTCTACCAAAATCAACATTTTTTGGTATAAATGCGTATGAGATATGAAGTGATTTGAATCAAGAAATATGGTCCATAACCCAAAAATTGGCTTGCAAAGATTTCTTTGCGTTTTCTGGCAATTTTCCAAGTTATAGGTGCTCATTTTGGCTCATACTTGATTTTTGGCATGTAATAGGTGTGTCACATGATAGGTGAGGTGATGATACAATTTCCAAGCAAAAATAGTGCAAAGTAAATAATCGCGATTATTTACAGCAATCACAATTTTCTTGCTAAACTTAAAATTTTTGACATAAACACATTCTATACACCTAAAACAAGTCCTAAATTGAATTTGGTCAAGTTTGGTCTTGCCGGCATCACTTTGTGCTTTGTCGACTCTGAAATCTTTGATTTCTGTGACTATATTGTCTGTTGAGTTGGTCAGCAATTTTGAGGCTTTGGACTTGTCCGCAACATATTCGTAAAGCAGCTCATTCAATTCTTGTTCATTTGGAGTCAGTTTGACCTCGTATGTCGAATTTGACGCTTTGTAACTTTCGAGACGTTTTCTGCTTTTCGAGGGCTTTGCTTGATTGATTTCACGAAACCAATCATATACATTGTTTATAAACCTCGTAGGCAAGCTGTCCATGGAGTCAAAACCAAATTCTAGCATCTACCAAAAACCTAGCTTTTCTACTGGGGACCCCCTCGACCCCTACCGAATGGTCAACTGATGATGTAGAAAGGTTCTACTATGTTAGGACATGCTACAGTTCAAATCTCATCCGATTTGGTCGAGCTGACAGGCGCTATGGTCAGTTTTTGGTCGTAACTCTTTGTGCACTGCTCAGTTTCTAGGGTTTTTTCTAGGGGTTAGCGCTGGAAATGGGCAATTGTAGACTCTAGAAAAGATGCGCGAAAGAGGTCGAAAAGCTCTCTCTACAAAGGCCACAAGTGGAAATGAGGTGGTTTTAGCCTACCTAGGATATCTATACCCAGACTTCTTGAACCAATTTTCCCAAGATTCCCCCGTTAGTTCTACTAGGTCGTGAAATCTATGTTAGACTCAAAAATTTCCTTGATCGGAACCCTGTAGCTCATTTTGCAAGAATTTTGCAAAAGTAGGCATGGCCGTCTAATTTAGGCTTCCCGCTTCTATCTTCTGATTTCATTGAAAATTTGTATGCTTGTCCGCCTTGTCTTTCTGATCACCATCGTGTCTTTCGTTTTTCCATCTGAGCTTCTTTGCTATTTATTATTAATTTTTGACATGTTTATTGGAAAAATCAAACAAAATAACAAAATGCGCTAAAAAAGTAAAGTGAATATTCAATAATTAAGAAAATACATCTTTAGTGTTTTTTGTTGGATTTTTCCATTTTAAAGTCTCGATATTAAGAGATGATGAAAAATAACCAAAAAAGGACTATTTTTTATGATTTTTTGATAATATACACACTATTTAAACTTATCGGGAAGATATTATCAGTGAATTTTTCCTTGATGATGAATTATAAGGGAATTATTAGGTAATTTTGCAAAAAATCATACGTTAACATCGAACTTTTTCCTCTCTCTTCAAACATTGCCCTTCCACCCCTCCTAGATGGCGCACTTTGGGACGATTGTGTGCATGGGTTGAACAATCGTCGATGCATAGCCATGGTTGGCTCTACCATGCTTTGAAGATCAATGCAATTCAAACCACTATGCTGTGCAAGAGCTGGGTCTTGAATAATTAACCCAAGGGTTTCTGATGTCGAGGCTTTCTGATGATGTCTTTCAAAGAGCAAACTTTGTAGCTTTTGTGCTCTCTGTTTGACTGTACCATCAGGATGCTTAAGCACGCTGATTGCATGAGCTGTTGGTAGCACTTTTGACTATTGTCGAGCTTTTTCTCGCCATTGGTAGCTTGGTTTGCTTGGTGTTGTATGGTGTGGTGAAGTCTTTTGAGACTTAACTCGCCATTGCTTGATTGGTTTTACGGTTTGTGGAGAAGATAAGTGCTCCTTTTTTTTCCAAATTCATTTCAAGTTAGGTTCTTTGTGTGGAGATGCACGTCTCTGTGTTTTTATCCTTCGAACCTTCTTTTGTTTTGTCGGTGATGTTTTGGGCACCTAGATTTGAATCGGCTTATCCTTAAGCTGTGCTTTTGGTACCCAAATTTGCCTGACTCCTTGCATGCTACTTGTGGCATTTGCTTGTCGAGGGGATGGATAAGATTGATTACTTCGTGGTTTGGTCAATTGATTGTTTCCTTTCCATTCCTTCTTGCATGGTGCAATTGAAACAATGAGTTGCCCGCCTTTAGGTGATAGCTTGAGCTGATTTGTATCCCAATGTGGTATTGCTTTGTATGTCCGCATCCAGGGAATTCCAGGAATCATCGTCTCATTCATGTGTTCATCTGGTAAGCATACAAAATCGTGAGGACATGAACATTCATGTACTATCACGTTCAAGTTTACTACTCCCAATGTTGGGGTTGGGTTCTTGTTGCATCCTTTATTGTCGATATTCCTGCTGTCAATGCTTGACTTGTTGCCTTTTTGTACGTGGAATAACTAAATGCATTTACTCTAGCTCCTGTGTCGACCAAAGCGTTGGTGCTATGATTATTGAGCTGTACTTTGATGCGTAGGTCCATTCCGTCTAACCAAGCCATCATCTATCAAAATTGCATCTTAAGGTAATTCCCATTGTCGGTCATCTATTTCCAGAGTGCTGATGGGAATTGGTAGTTGTTGATTCCTGAGAGCAGCTTTCTGTTTGAGTACCCGAAACCGAGCTTCCTCTTGGGCTTCATCAATAACCTGTTGTCGTTTAATCCTCCTTTGCGCGGCTGCATGCATTCTCTCTAACAATTCATTGGTTAGCGGTAAATTATATTTCTTTAAACGACATCCACTAATCCAATTAGCCATTGATTCACCATCTAGGGTGGACAATTTTACTGCTCCACTTGGAGATACATCTTCAATGATAAACGGTCCGTTTTCCTCTTTTTTAAAAAAAACTTGGGAATGTGTTGCTTAAGGGAATAGACTAAAACTAAGTCCCCTTTCTTGAAGATTTTTGCTATTAGATGGGAATCAAAAAACTGTTTTTGTTTACGCTTTTGTGCATAGATGTGAGCTACAACAGTTAGCCTTTGCTCATCTAACTTTTCTAAATCTTCAAGTCTTTCTGACAATTCATGTCTAGTCCACTCAAGATCCTTAGCTACCCTTAATATCGGCAATAGAAATTCTATTGGCAACATGGCATCAAGACCATAAACAAGGTTAAAGGGTGTAGCATTTAAGCTGTTTTGAATGAAACTCGATAAGCCCATAGAGCAGCGTGGAGATTCATTTCCCAGTCTGTCCTTCCTAAACTAACCACTTTAGTCAGTACCAAGCTAAGCATTTTGTTCGTATGCTCAACTTGTCCATTTGCTTGTGGGTGATAGGGAGCTGATTTGTTATGGATGACCATAAACTCATTAAGCAAATACTCGATTCCCCATTGAGGAAACGAGTTCCCCGATCACTGACAATTTCTATTGGCAGTCCGTATCTCATGAATACATACTCATATAAGAATGCGGCAGTGGTTATGGCATCATTCTTTTGAGTTGCTTTAGCCTCGGCCCACTTGGTCAAATAGTCTGTAGCTATAATGATATATTGAGCCTGGGTTCTATAAGCAGGTGGTTGTATCGACCCAACAAAATCTATACCCCATTTCGCGAAAGCTCTAGCGCCTTTGCTCATCTAACTTTTCTAAATCTTCAAGTCTTTCTGACAATTCATGTCCAGTCCACTCAAGATCCTTAGCTACCCTTAATATCGGCAATAGAAATTCTATTGGCAACATGGCATCAAAACCATAAACAAGGTTAAAGGGTGTAGCATTTAAGCTGTTTTGAATGAAACTCGATAAGCCCATAGAGCAGCGTGGAGATTCATTTCCCAGTCTGTCCTTCCTAAACTAACCACTTTAGTCAGCACCGAGCTAAGCATTTTGTTCATATGCTCAACTTGTCCATTTGCTTGTGGGTGATAGGGAGCTGATTTGTTATGGATGACCATAAACTCATTAAGAAAATACTCGATTCCCCATTGAGGAAACGAGTTCCCCGATCACTGACAATTTCTATTAGCAGTCCGTATCTCATGAATACATACTCATATAAGAATGCGGCAGTGGTTATGGCATCATTCTTTTGAGTTGCTTTAGCCTCGGTCCACTTGGTCAAATAGTCTGTAGCTATAATGATATATTGAGCCTGGGTTCTATAAGCAGGTGGTTGTATCGACCCAACAAAATCTATACCCCATTTCGCGAAAGCTCTAGCCTCCATCATTGGTCTTAAAGACATGCTATCTACACGTGTTGGCATTTTTTCTCGTTGACAAGTATCACACCTTCAAACATATTCTTTGGCATCTGCAAAAAGTGTTGGCCACCATATACCTGCCATCAAGATTGTTCTTATGGTGGTCTCACTAGAAAAGTGACCTCCAGCTAATCTAGCATGTGCTTGTTCTATAATCAGAATATACTCGTTTTCATTTGCACAAAGACGCAAATGTTGATCTTTAGCTCTCCGATACAACTGGTTCCCAATAAGAACATAGTCTCTTGATTCAGTTTCATTGCTCTTTGACGGCGTTTACTCATATCCTCAGGAAATGTTTGGCTCGATAAGTAAGTAACCAGATAGTTACTCCACTTAGGAACAAGTGACATTTGAAACAGTATGGGTGTTTGTTTTTGACATTGAGGACAATCCTTTACAAAAGATCAAACATCACTCCTCATAGTTGGCCAAAATACTCCAAGTCTCAAGATTCTTTGCATAGTTTGGTCTTCCACAAAGTGAAGTCCTACTATGGTAACACGTGCTTAACTTAGGTACTGTTTTTTTTCTTCAGGATTAATGCATAAGAATAATATTCCATCTCGATTTCTTTTGTATAGCCTACCAGCTAGTAATTGATACATAGCTGATTGCTCGATTAATCCGATCGTAATAGGAAGTGGTATTTGTGAATCCACTTGAGCTATTGTCATCAATGACACCATGTTTTCCGACCATCGAGGTATCATTTCCACGGAGAACAAATAGGCATCTGGTAGATCATCGTCTACTCCTTTAGGCGATTAACAAACAATCCTTGACAAATGATCTACTCGTTGATGTGTAGTGCCCTTCTTTACAACCACAGTGAAATCAAATTCCAGAAGAATGATGAACCATCTCACTATTCTTCCTGTGTTGCATGGCTTGTTGACCAAGTACAACAAAGCTTGGTGGTCCACAAAGAACACAAACTTGTTGGGTAATAGGTAATGTATATACTTTTTAACGGCATAAATCATTCCTAATCCTTCTCTTTCGGTGGTGGTGTAATTATTTTCCGCCATGTTCAACTCTCGACTAGCATAAGAAATAGCAAAGTCAATTTTTTCGTCTCCTGGTTGAGCTAGTACACAACCGATAGCAAAAGTGGAAGCATCTACATGTATGTGGAATATCTTATTCCAATCTGGTGCTTTCAATATTGGAGCTAAGGTGAGAGCTTGCTTAAGCTTCATGAAGGATTCTTTACATGCCTCGGTCCATTCAAAGTGTGTAATCAAGCTATACATGGGTTTTGAAATTATAATTTACATGTAAATGAATCGTCTGTAATATCCACAATGCCCCATGAAGGTTTGGACCCACTTGACTGTTGTTGGTCTTGGCAAATAAGCAATGACATGAATTTTTTCAATACCAATAGCTATGCCATTTTTAGACACTATATGTCCAATAATTTTTCCTTGTCTACCCATGAATGTGCACTTTTCAGGATTTAGGCAAATCCTATAAAGTCTACATTTTTTGAATACCTTTTTGAGGTGTTCAAAATGATCAGCCCAGATTGACATCAACCTTTGAAATGTGGTTGGAGCATTAGTTAACCCAAACGGCATAACCGGATAGGCAAAAATACCCCATTCTGTTGCAAAAGCAGTTTTATGCTGATCCTTTGGGTCAACCAAAAGTTGATTGCAGCTCGTTCTAGAAAATGCTCAGTGATTGGAAGAGGAAAGTTGTCTCTAATGGTAGGTGCATTCACTTTTTTGAGATTGACACACTCGTAATTTTCCATTCTTCTTGGGTATTACCACAATTGGAGACATCCAATCTATGTGTTCAATTTCGTAAATGAATTCGACTTTCTTTAGTTTCTCAATCTCTTCTTTGATCTTCCTGGCAAATGTTTCATTATACGTATATGGCCTTTGTCTACTTGGTTTCGCACCATCTCTCATGGGCATGGTATGTTGACAGATTTTTGGATCAACACCCTTGAGATCCTTATAAGACCAAGCAAAGATATCACGATATTCTTTTAGTAAGCTTAGCAAGAGCTCTTCTTCTTTCTCTGTTAGGTCGTTTGCAATGTAGGCAGGCCTAGGTTCTTCCCCTGGTTCAGCCAAGTCTATCTTTTTCATGTTACCGGGCCCTTCATAGGACTCGCCTTGTTTTCGTAATTCCCTAACAGGGATCTCGGAGAGTATACTTTTTTTAATGGGATGGAACACTCATTACATCCTTACCACCCTCTTCCGTGGTTTCCATTTCGGTCGTATATACCTCCTTTAGAGCTTTCTTCAACTCTTGATATTTCTTTTTTAGCTCAACTCGTGTCATGTTTGGCTCCTTATCCTGTTTGTTTGCTTGAGTATCCTTTCTTGTTTTTCTTGATGTTTAGACATTTCTAAATTTTTGTTTGAAGGATATCTGCCAGTGATTGTGTCCTTGACACAATCATTTGCATCTATCTGCATCAGGAATTGTGTTCTACTAGAGATTAATGACATAGGTCGTGTTTTCACGTTTCTGGTGTCTCTTTTTTGTCTATACCATTTTTGGTTAGGAAATTCAAAAAAAAAATTATCCCCTCCTTTCAAGAGTAGCTTAGCTCTCACATGTTCTTTTTCTGACCCTGCATCTTTTGAGGTAGCCGAGTGTTCATCTAACTCATCTGTTGCATCGTAGTAGAGGTCTGAAAAGACTTGTTGAGCTTTCCTCAAGTCCTTGGGTTCCTCCATTTCATCTTCAATGTTGAGGGTTGAAATCATTTGGATGGGAATTATGTCGTAGCCATCCTCGTTGTAAAATTGAGTAGGCATAGATGTATTCATACATACATCCATTGTTGCTAAAATTTGAGTCCACTCAAATGGCTCAAACAAATGCTTTGGAAAGGGTTCAAGTACATAGGCTTCATTTGTGCAATCCCTTTCTAGAATACATTCTTCTCTTTTTAAACTCCCATTTTCTGAGGCTCCACACATCCAAATAGGAGTGTCCTTGTTTAACCAGGATGGAAGCTTAGTTTCAGCCGGAGAGACTGAATCAAACTCTTGTATGGGTGTTTTCAAGACATCTCTATAAGTGTGGTCTTTTAGATTAACTCTTGTTATAGATCCCATCTACTTCAAGTACAGATAATTGTTTCCCCAATCTTGAATAAATTGTACCTGTCGCATGAAAAGTCTTTCCAAATTGAGTTTTTTTCCAAAGTCTACTATCGCAAACGTATGTTGATATTCAATCCCACAGGAATTGACTATTACTTTTTCAAGCAGCCCTAACGGTCTCTCATGTGTTCGTCAGCAAATTGCAATTTCATTCGAGTTTGTCTAATGGCTGGTTGTCCCCAAGATTCCTATACTGCTTTCGTGGCTATGGCTATGCCTGCCCCACTATCCAGTATTGCCATGGTTTCAATGTCATTATATTTCACTGGAAGGGTGATGTTTTCTTCTTCCCCTTCTTAATATTCTCTGACTTTGTTCACTGGAATAGATCAAATCTCTTTGTTGTCCATTTTGTTTTTGTTTTTTTTTTTTTTTGAGATTAGCCCCTTTTATCCCGACATTTTCTAGGGTTTTTTGTAGATCATTCCATAATTATGGTCTGAGTTTTAATAGTCCTCCCAGGATAAGAGTGCATTGGATGGTTGTAGACATGATTGAATGAATGTTGTCTACTTCTAGAGTCTGTTCCTCTCTTTTTACTTGAGTGGTCTTACACACTATGGATTCATCTTTGTTATCTCCCAAGTAAGAGGGTAATGTTTTCAAGGTCAATGGTTTCGACATTCTTGAAGCTTCAGATCCGCAATCCCCATACAAGGATTGCACATCCATATTCATATCAGAAGGTAGGTTATCCAACCAAACTTCCTCTATAGGAGGTGACTTTAGAGTTGGGATCCCATCATTGATCTCTCTAACTTTTCCCATAAGTGTCATGGCCAGTCTTCCTCTACGAATGGAATTCCGTTTAAGGCATCTTCATTGTCTAGCACTATAAGTTCTGGTTCTTTTGTTTCAAGGTGGAGTTCTACCACCACTTCGAAATTTTCTTCAGTGTCTCTTATCACAACCTCTTTAGGTTTTGCGATACTCTCAAGCTTGGGTTTTTGTTTTTCTAGCATTTCTTGCTGCTTTAAGTCCCGCTTGATAAGCTTCCAAGGCTGCATTAATAGGCTCAAAAATTTTATCGACCAAAATGGATCCTCCAGATTTCACGGTTGTTTCCTTGATTTCACTTCCAGTTTCTTTCACCTTTTCCTGGAATAGCTTTTTTGCTTTCTCCTCGATTTCAACCTGTTGTTTTTTTTTCTCATCTCATATCTTTTGCTTCTGCTTCTTTTGATTCTTTGAGAGGAAACTTTCGTATTTTCCAAATCATTAGAGGAGTTGTGTTTCTTTTTCTTAGCGTGAGCTCTAGTAATTACCTTGATTGGAACAATCGGTTCACTCTCTAATGAGCTATTAGGTATCACTTGGACTATGTTTACTACTGTTTTATCCTTGTTTAAAGGATTTTTAGGACAATATTCGAAAAAGTGTCCTCCCTTTTGTAACATTGTATGCAATAGGCTTCAACTGGCTTGAGGTTTTTGTCAGGCTCTGGACATTCATTTTTCCAATGATCATCTGCACCACAGTTGTGACAATTTCTTGTTCTTGGCTTAATCATGGGTCTTACCATGGGAGGCCTGACACCTTGATTAGCTACATATTACATTGGTGCGAGCTCTGGTGGAGCATAAGTCATGGTTTCTTCCATTGGTGGTGGATGTGAATTATACCAATCTCCTTCTACCATTACTGTAGATGGACTAAGCTCCGCATAGGGTGTAACAGGCACTAATGCTTGTTCATCTATGACTCCTTCGGAGTGCATGTACTTTACAAGCACTGCATTATGTCCTGGGTATGGAGATTGTTGACCCAACACAGGTTGAGGTCTTTTCATACCCATTGGTGGTTTTTCAGCTTGGGCTATATTAGGCTGATATCAATACATGGGTTGTCCTTGTGGCCTCATAGGCACGTACTAAACATTCCCATCGTATTTTGGTCGGAAGTAGCACTCGTGGGTCTCATGGTTGGTCCATTTACCCTCAATTGCACACCATTTTTGTGTCTTAATTGGTTGTCCATGTTGAGGTATCCCTTGTCCTGGTCACCTTATAGGTTCTTTTTGCATGTTGTCCATCATGTCGTTCATCCTTTTGAGCATACCTTCTATGGCTGAAAGTGGTGCTACAGCAGCCATTTCCACTTGTGCTGGTTTAGTGGATGTTGTTTTCTTGCTTTGGCTATCCTTAGGGACATCTTCTTCATTAAAAATATCACAATTGTCTCCTAAATCAATAGCATCTGACACACACTCTTTTAGGATTGTAAGCTTTTTACTATAGAGTATAACATGAAGTTCTTTGTTTAGCAGTCTCTCTAGAAACAAAGATACAAGTCATTCTTCTACAGGTATCTCTAGCCTTGGGCATTTGGCAATGTATTGTTTCATTCGAGTTACACAATCCCTAACAGACTCAACATGTTCTGTTTAAAGCTGTAGATTTGAGCTACCATATTATGTTAGATCCCCGTTTTGGAACAAGCAGCTACAAATCCTTGAGCTAATGTGTTCAAGTCCATGATTGACCTTGGTGGAATGTTTTGGAACCATGTCAATGCTTTTCCTTCTAATGTCATTCCAAACCCCTCGAATTGAGTATGGAAATCGAATATACGTTCTACTCTTAGCACTTGCTTAAAGCTTGCTAAGTGGTCGTATGGATCCCTTGATCCACTATATTTTCTGACCCATTTCTGAAAATTAGATGGTCTGACGCGTCTGTTTGGTTCAACTCCTGGTCTCCTGGCAGTTGGTCTTGTTTCGAGTCCTTCAAACCAGTCTGTTGGAAATAGTGACTCATGTAGCCCTGGACTGGCCTTAGTGTCACCCGGTCTTCTACGTGATGAGGTGGTTTCTGGTTTTTTCACATTACTCTCAGAAGATCTCTCACAGTGTTCGTCTCTTGGAATGGTTTCTGGTCCTTGGCCCAATATCCAATCTCTTATGGAATACCCTTGGTATTTGTTTGTTCTACCTCCTCAGGAGTCATCATAACAAAGTTTTTGTTATAACAATCCCTAAACAGGTAGGTTGGTTGATTTGCTGATCCTTTATCCTTGATCTTGAAGATATAGATGATTTTCATGGCCGTTAGTTGTTCTGATTTGGCATGAGAAGTCCACAGAAGATCTTTTACATTTCTATCTTCCCAAATAGACTCCAATCCTGGGATTATGAGTACTTAGCCGTTTCAAAGGCTTCAAGTCTACTTGATCGTATCCTTTGAATTCTAAGGTTGGTGGTCCTTCTTTTGCTGACATATCTGGCATAATGGTGTTTACTTCTAACCCCCATTTGTCTATCACGTCAGGGTTTTCAACTTGTAAATACTGAGTTCCGTTTCTGTCCATGTACATTTTTCCTTGTTTGTTTGCCATAATCTCTTCTTCGAACTCAATACCATGGTCATCAATGCGAATAGCATACTCCTCGTTAGGGTCCAGGTAAACCTGAGCTCCATGGCGATTAGTTTTATAAAAAGAGATTATATGCTTATAGAGCATTGTCGTTCCGGTTTCGAGTGAGTCAAGTAAGAAGAAATTTCAGATGTTGAATCTGAAAAAGTGTCTCAGACTTCTTCAAGGATTGTGTGCAAGGAATTGCCTTGATTCACGCTGTCTTCGGTGGATACTCTACTGGAGGTTTCTCCGAATATGCCTTGATTTCCTAGTAGACGGTCAGATCTAAGGTTCATAAAGATTGGTGAAGCCCTGGGATAGAGTACTTACCTTTGGATTGACTTGTCGTCAATTCCCACTTGACTTGATTGCAACCTCTGTTGAATTGCCGATTCCTCGTTTGCAACTTGATTCCTGTACAAATTTGATCAAGTTAGCTATTCTTCTATAAAGACAGTAGAGTTTTTGCTAACTGTTGTGATTGGTCTATATGTATCACTTCAAATCGAGCTATGGGAGTCAGCAATTGACTTTCATATTCGACTTTAGCAAAAATCAAAGGATGAATCTGCAACCTGGAAACTGAGTGAACATCTACCAATTTGGATCCGATTGAACCCAAAATTGCTCGATGGCTTTGTATTATGCTGGTCTAACACTTTATAAGTTCAAAAGTCAAAATTGATGTCCCTGGGTAGCAATAGTAAATAATCGTGATTATTTACTTTGACAGAGATCTGTTAAGCACCTCAAGTTAAGGTCCCTAGCCAAGTTTCATTAAGTTTGAACAATTTTTGGTCAAATGGTCATCAATTTCCTGTCCGCAGACTAACTTTGCAAATTTGATCACAATTTTCAATCCAGTGATCCAAATCTTACCAAATTTGGTTTGTGGGCTTATTACAACATGGTAAAACTAGTGGTATGCTGACTTGGTAAAAAAGGGTTGAAAAATGGGACAGATGTAAATAATTGCGATTATTTATAACTGGCAACTTTTTGCATCTTTTTGGTCAGTACAAACTTTAGTTTTAACCTAGTTTTTTTACAGTTTGGTGATCCAAATCTTTGTGCCTTTACAAAAGTTGTTTGTACACATGCAACGAGTCAATGGTATGAACCTTCGTCAAATATGAGCTAAAAGTTAATCGCGATTATTGACTTCAGGCTTGAAATGAACCAATTTTTACAATTTTCAATGGACAGTCTTTTTATGAGCTATTTTAAGCCAATGAATCAAGTCAAAACTTAATTCGACCTAAAATGTCAAGAAAATATAAATAATCTGAGTTTTGACCAACTCGTAATTTTTTTACCTCGAAGTGTCCTTGAGCTTACCAATTGGTTCAGACAACTTTTAAGCTTACTCTCGAGTCGGATTGAGTGGTTTGGAGTCTTTTAGTGCTATTTCTAGCCGTAGACCTGAAATTCTACAACTTTGAATAACAAATCACAATGATTCTTTCAGAGAGAGTAATGTTCTGAAATCCACCTCGGATCCTACTTACCCTACTCCTAGATTCTCATGCAATGGGGTTGTGGAAAGTGTCGACAAACACTTGTTTGTGGAAAGTGTCCACAAACACTCGTTTTCTTGTCTTTTATGGTTTTCTGAGCATTGATCTTAAGACTTGTGTCGTCTACCAATCATCCTCAAAATCCTAATATATTTCTACAATCCTATAATCCTAAAGGCACTCAGCAAGTACGATTACTTCCAAGCTACCTCTACACAGTAAAAGATGACAATTTTAGACTATGCGATTTCTAAAAGAAAGTTTTGAGCTCTAGGCGATCCTAGAGGAGTTAAAGGATAACTTCACAAAACGCTCGTGTTTATCCTTAGTTTAGGTCTCTTCGATCCCTGGCAACGCGCCAAATGTGGGACGCATGTCTAACCTCACCATCCTATCTTATTGTAGTATTAGCGGCCACAATTAAATTATCAATCCATGGGATGAAGCTGACTCGACTAGTGCATAGAGGCTACAAGAGGTTGTCAATCTCTCGGAAAACAACTAACAACTCGCATCTAACTCAAGCTACACTCAAGTGACTGAAATCACCAAAAGCCAATCGCTCATCCCCAAACAAATCACATCTGTTGCAACATCAAATGACATCCAAACGTAATGAAACTTCTAGGACATGTTTATAAGACCTAAGCATGATCTAGGACATGCTCATGGTTTTAAACCCCACTTTAGGTTAAGTGTCAAATTCGCGATTATTAACAGTAGTGGATTTTTGACCTAGTCGTTTTCGATCCAAAATGCATCTATATGCTTAGCAGTGATGCCCCAATACCTCACCTATGATTAGTTTTAGATTTGAAAGTGTAAATTCCTACTTATGATGAAATAAGGCCGTGGGTCGGCGTCGCTAAAAGCTACGAAATACCGTGATGTGTTTATGTCAATGCGTAGAGGTCTTACCTGCGGTTGCAATGCAACAAACACAACTGCAATGTGACAACCGGGGAGGAAGTAGGCAGCGCGAGAAGGAGAGGAGTGAGAGCCGTTAGCTCACGCTGTGTATTTCATTATCCAAAAACTTAACAATAACTTACCAAAATTGGCTTTTATACCTTAGCCAAGGTTTTTGGTGGTCAAAAACTAATAATATGAGAGTTCTACCAAAGATGGGTAATGACAGGTTGATACAATCTAGAAGCTTGTAGCCCCGGCTCATTAATTACATAGTTTATCCGAAAAAATAGAAGTTACAATATTCCCGATTTATCAAAATAACAAGTGTTTTACAATGAGAACTCCGAAAAATGGTATTCGTGTTAGCTTGCTGCTAACACAGTGCAAAAAATTGAAAATAAGATTGAACAATGAACTAAAACAATATACTAGGGCCAAGTGGCTAAAGAATGTAGGGGCTATAATGTATAATTGTACAAACGTGAAGCATGAATGTAGCTTCACCCTACACTCATCAAATGTATGAACCGCTTTGAGGCTAATCTCTTCATTAGAGCATCCGCTCGGTTTTCAATCATGTGAACTTTGATTAACTCAATGCGTTTGCTCGCCAAAATATCCTATACCACATGATAATTGACCTCTATGTATTTTGACTTGGAGTGAAACATGAGGTTCTTTGCTAACGCAATCGCACTCTAATTATCACAATGTAGCACTAGAGTTTGGTGTATACCATGGTCTCCCACTACATGAGATAACCACACAGCTTCCTTACTAGAACTAGAAACTACAACATACTCTACCTCAATGGTAGAAGACAAAATGAAATTCTGGATACATGATCTCCAAGAAACTGCCACTCCAGTGAACAAGAAAACATAGCCAGATGTGGATCGCTTAGTGTCCACACAACCCGCATAATCCGAATTAGTGTATCCAACTATGGATGCATCACGGTTCCAAAAACTTAAGCACTTGCTAGCTGAGCCCTTGATGTGTCTCGAGATGTGTTTCACTGCTTCTCAATGCTTTCTGCCTGGATTTGCCATAAACCTACTGACCACTTCCATTGCATTTGCAAGTCTGGCTGTGTGCTAACCATGGCAAACATAAGACTGCCAAGTGTCGAAGAATACGGCACCTTTGCCATCTTTTCCCTTTTCAGCATCCGATTTGGGATAATCTTTCTTGCTTAGTTTTTTGTATGCAGCTATTGGGGTACTCAATGCTTTCCCCCCTTGCATATTAAAATGTTGCAAGACCTTGTGAATATACTCTTCCTAAGTTTTTTGCATGCAGCCATTGGGGTACTCAATGCTTTTCCCCCCTTGCATATTAAAATGATGCAAGCCCTTGTGAATATACTCTTCCTACGAAAGTTCAAGTATACCATGTTTGCGATCTCTCTTGATACGCATACTAAGAAAGTGATGTGCATTGCCCAAATCTTTCATAGCAAACTGCTTGCTTAAGGCATCCTTGAGAAGTGTAATCTCATCTTTTGACTTCCCGGCTATGAGCATATCATCCACGTATAAAATCAGAATGATGAGGGAACAACCTTCAACCTCTTTGTGTACAAGCAGTGATCCTCTTGGCTCCGTACGTAACCCTCGGACTGAATGTATTTATCAAACCTGATGTACCATTGCCATGAGACTTGCTTTAATCCATATAAAGCTTTCTTAAGTCTACACTCCAGTTCTGCCCTTGTTGGCTTCTCAAGCTTTATCGCGCAAAACCTTCTGGGCGTTTCATGTAGACATCCTCTTCAAGATCCCCATGAAGAAACGATATGTTCACATCCATTTGGACCAATTCCAAGTCATCAATGGCTACTAGACCAAGCACAAGACGCAATGTAGTCATCTTGACCACTGGAGAAAAGATTTCATCAAAATCCACGCCTTTCGTTTGCTTTTGCAACCAATCTAGCCTTATACTTAGGCTCACGATCATCTGTGATAATACTTCTTCTTGTACACCCATTTACATGGCAATTTCTGTTTACCCGCAGGTAACTCTGTCAATTCCCAAGTTTCATTGTCTAAAATTGAGATATACAAGTTGGCTACTCACCAAGGTAGAAAGAAACTATAGTACCATTGAAAGAGAGGGTTTGGCCATTGTCTACGCTCTGCAAAAGTTTTGGCATTAGCTTCTGGGTATCCATTTTGTAGTAATAACTGACCACCAAGCTCTCAAATATCTATTTAACAAACCCCAAGTAAAGGGACGGGTTTGAAGGTGGTTATTGTTGTTTCAAGAGTTTGATTTTTAGGTTGTTCTTCACTTGGCAACGAGCATCAGATGGCCGACCATCTCTCTTAAATTGAGTCAGGGGAGCCAGCCACGAGAGTAGAAGATGACTTTTATACATCTTTCTTTTTAAGGTGGACACTACCACACAATGGTACTCAGACATTATGCATCTTTTGTCCATATGTTCTTATCCACCAGATATTTCAAGCTTGCTAAAGAGGAGACTGCTTATCAAAAGTAAGCCCTATACCATGATTGGTGACACGCTTTACAAAAGTGGTCCGGAAGGAATTCTTCATAGTTCAAGCCATTCTAGAAGAAGCTCACTCTAGTAGCATAGGTGGCCACTACCCAAGGCACATCACTGCCATCGCATTCTACATACTTGGTTGTGGTGGCCATACATGTTTCGTGATGCAGTGCAATATGCTCGGTCTTGTGATTCATGCCAATGGTGTGCCCCAAAACCAACTTGCCATGCCAACCGCCCCTTGCAAGTCTCTTTGGCATGGTTGCCTTTTGAACGATCGGGTATATATTTTTTTGGGCCAATCAACCCAGTTTACCAGCTAGGGAATAAAAGGTATCTTTTGGTTGCTACAAACTATGCTACCAAATAGGCAGAGGTAGCGGAAACTTGTGATTGCACGTCAGCCACAATGGAATTTTTTTTGTATGAAAACATATTCTGCAAGTTTGGTTGCCCTCTCAAAATCACTAGTGATCAAGGCACCCACTTTGTCTTAATGAGCTATTGGCCACCCTTTTTGCTAGGTATAAAATCTTTCACCCAACCTCTTTCTTCTTAGCCTCTTTGGCCTTCAACTTAGTACATTGCTTAGACTATATTGATGGGCAAGCTTTGCAAAAACGATTCAAAAGCATACAGCGGTGCGTTATTTCCTTCTTATGCAAACAATGTAATACTCGTGTATAGTGTCCTCACTATTGTTTTAACTTCCAACATTACACAAGAAGGTTGGGGGCAAGGGCAAGAGCGCAAGTGTCACCATCAATCAACCTCCTGATGCCCTTTCTCCTAGTATGGCTAGGCGATGTGTCCAAGCCTAAACACAACAGCTGCACGACCATCAAGTGGAAAGAAGAGAGGTTGAGTAGTCATTAAAGAATTGGAGGAGTCATCAAAAGATTAGCAGATTGAAAGGAGCAAACAACAAGGTGACGATTTAGATTTCAAGTAGGGTGACTGTGAGTGACACTTGAAATTACAAAGATCGAGTCCATCCCGAGGTTTGAGATCTAGGGGCTTGATATGCGTCACCTTCATCTCCATCAGGGCAAAGCGAGGGCAGCCACCCACTTTCAAATCATTGTGTGAGGCCTTTAAAACCATATGGTTTCTTTCCACATGGTAAAAGAACAAGTAGACGTCAATGCATGATGTTTAAATCATAGTGGTTTTTCAATGATTGATTATGTGTTGCATGTGAGATAGTCTCGACACTCTCAAATGCAGACATGGTGGAAATTGGGGTTATTGGAGTGGTTCTTGTACATTTTGTAGTCCTCACTGATGTAGGCCATCTACGAAGGGAACTTATGGACCCAAAAAATTAGCGTTGAGTGAGTTTATGATGCTTTATTATCTATTTTCTCCAAGGAGGCTCGCGTGTGTGATTTTTTCCATCTCCACACCATTTTCCTTCACATGTTCTCACGTACTTATGCTGTTATCGACGATTTTGCAGATGTAATAAGTTCTAAATCTTTCCTCTGTGAGTTTAATGATAGTTATGATTTTGTTTCTATTTTAATCGTGAACCATGTTGCAAGTTGAGATGTTGGCATTATCCATATGTATACGTAGATTTGATGGGCTCCTTTGCAATGCTATTCTGGATTGCCTTGCTAGATGTGATGGCTTGGTGACAAAGTGTGAGCATCTACAATGAAATTGCATCAGCCTCGAGCAAGGCCGCAGCGTGTTTATGGTATGTGTGTTACCACAAGAACGGCTTCTGAGTAGGCTAGGGTTGAGTCTTCATTTTGACGATGTTCCAAAATCAACACAGACACAACCACTTACATCGCACCCATCACATCCCCGTGAGCCTATGGTGTTGTCTATTCCACCCCCGAGTAGACGTCCATCTATAGTACATGGTGGGTCATACCATGGCCAACCGCTCCACAGGTCACTCTTTCCCTTGCTATCCATGGGGCCTCCACCAGCATAGCCGCCACCAAGAACTTGTAAAAAATTTGTATTGTTATTTCTTATGAACTCATTTTGCAAAGGATCGCTTTCTATTTTATTATGTGAGATTAGTGCATTTGTGATGTTTAATATTACTTGGTTTATATGTACTTTAACCAACGGTGTTTAATCTTGAAGTGACATCTTGTTTAATTTCATAATTTATTCAAGAAGCAGTTCGAAGATAGCGGTGCGCCTCTTACCCCGGTCGAACACGCCTGAGACGTTCGACCACCCACTACTTGTGCACACCTTATGCTTTACTAGATAGAAGAATAAGGGGCTCTCACACACATAGTGTTGAGATGCTCCACCCACATTCAAAGTTCTCCCTCTCTCTCCGCTTCTCACTCTCCGCACACACACCACATTTACGCACTCACAATTGGTGTCAGAGGGCATGGTGACCGAGGAGAGCATGGTAGTACCAAGAGATTTGAGGCAGTAGTTTTCTCTCTTTCGATAGTGGAGAGATCAAGAAAGCTTGGAAGCTTTGCGAGAATGCAATGGGAGCTTGCGAGCTCAGTTAAGAGTGATGCATGCTCTTGTGGAAGCTTGTCATCATGAACGCGCTCGGTCTAACTGACCATTCAGAGCAATCAGTGTTTGAAAAGTATCATGTATTTGAGCTTTGCCAATCTCAATGCACTCGGCGTGTTCTTGCCATCTTGAGCAATCTGCATTCGACACAAGCTTCCACTATTGCACCAGAGGTACCCCCTCTGTGCTCTAACCTGGTGACCAACGATATGTAAAGGGTTTTAAGAAGTATCATACCAAGAGTTCTTTTCGGCTTCCTATTAGTCTCGTACTTTAATACTTTCATATCTAGGTCATTTTCCAAGGAAGGCTATCGTGTGCACAAAGAATGTGAGTTGGTTTCTTGATAACTATCTCATTCTCAAAATTCAAATTCTTTTCTTACTATCGAGAACCTCTGCCTCGTTTGCTAGTACAACCCTTAATTTTTTTGATTGAATGCTAATTTAACTTTAGAATCCTTAAGTAATTTTGGAAAAGAAAATCATGTATACCATTTTAGTATATAAGTAACTCAAAGCTTTACATTATTGATTTGTAGTGGTTTACAAAGCTCTAGGATTGCTAATTGTGGCCAAGTGAGTGGCTCTCTTATCTTCCTCATTTATAAGGTTGGTTCTCCCATGATTGCATAAGATCTAGTTCCTCTTGCTCTTCCTCTACCTCGTCCTCCATTTCTACCTCCTCTTAGATTATCTCCTTGATTTTGAGGAATGGCTCTAGCAGTAATTCGAGGGTTTTGCTCTTTAGGATAGTTATTTCTATAGTGCCCCATTTGATTGCATCCATAGCACCTAACGTTTGGGAAGGTCTGCTCCAAGTTCACTGCTACAGCTAGTCCACATTGTTGGTAGCCTTGGTTGAAAGTTTCCCTGGCTCTTCCCCTAAAGTTATTAAATCCATTATAGTTCCTTATGGAGTTGGTTCCTTCGGTTGCAAGAGGCTTAGCCCTGAGAAGGGCATCCTGTATCGATGTAGGCCTCATGGCTTCGAGACGTGTACTCAGGGGTTTGTTGAGGCCTTGACAGAAACGGGCAATTTGTTGCTCCATGGTAATCTGGGGAGCATAGCATCGTAAAGACACAAACTTGGTGTAGTACTCCTCTAATGAAAATCCTAGGTGGCGTAGACCAAAGAACTCGTTCTTTGATTGCCTGCTTCATTTTCTCCCAAGATGGACTACTCGTGGGATTATCTATGCAGTGTTGCTTCCACCAAAGTTTGACATCTCCCCTGAGATGGAACATACCCAACATTGTTTGGTTTTTCGGAGCAGTTCCTACAATTTTAAAATAGTCGTCCATAGCATCTAACCATGCTTCGACATCTCGCTCTAAATTGGGTCCCTCTCCCTTGAAAGTAGGGAGTTGACTTTAGTAATAGTTTCTTCTCTTGAGAAACAATGTAAAGGCTATTTATGCGAGTATTTCCCTGAGATTGAATTAGTGGAATTTAGTACTATATGAAATCTCTCTTACTTATGCTTTTAACTTATCTCATACTCAAAACTTTTGCACACAGGATGAAGACAATTACCAAACCATAAACAAAACTGCTTATAGCATACCCATGAGAACCATAGTATGTACAAGAGTTAATACAATCCATGAAGGTCCTACTATGTACAAGGGTGACGACAATCCTATACTAGAATCTTGTGGACTTTGGGTGGATCAGATATAGGATCAAAATATACAACATCTTTTGGTCCATTAAAACTAGGGCCTACACCTATGGGTCTAATTCTACCTGGGTAGATTACTTTAGACACTTGGTCAAACACCCATTGATTTTGTGATACTTGGAATCATCTATTACAAGGGTTTCCTCTGGATTCTCCGTTCCAATGAAAAAGTATACTTCAATCACTTGAAGATCTTCGGTCCACTTGAGTCTCTTCATATTTAGTTCTAAACCTTCTAGCTCTCCCGCATCAATGAAGAAAATTCCAGCAGATCCTGACCTGTTGATCCTCCAAGTGGAAGGAGAAAATCTCTTATCTAGCCATTTCATCACGCTTTTTCGCATTGAATAGTGTCGAGATAGGCAAGCTTTCATAAACCTAGTGTTGAAATCCATGGATTTGCAGTAGACCTGATGGAAATCTTCCTACAAATATGGGAATAATTCTCTCTCTTTCTTTCTCTCCCTCTTTTTAATCAAATATCTCTTTAATTGAATTCATCAAGATCACTTATTTCAACCTAACACCTTAATTTTTCCCTAGGTCCAAGACTTTAGTTAACACATGCTCTGATACCACTTGTGAGTTCCCCAACCTGCCAATACCAAGATCGGGATGGGATCCTTGACAGGTCTCTAGGTCTGATAAAAACTAGAGTCTCTAAACAAGAAAAATCCAAGGAATATACATTTACCATTACCAATGGCTGGGTCTATAGCCTTAGAAGAAGACCTAGTCTTGTCTCGCAGTGGAAACGGAACAACGTATTAAAAGTCCAAAAAAAACTATTTATGTCCTATAACTTCCACAAATTTGGCTAAGGTATCCTCAACGAACGCTTTTTTCCCCCTAACATATGTGAGGGCACAGCTGGCCGCTGGTGGACTCCTCTTCCAAGTGAAGAAGTTTTCCAAATGTTTTTAGTGTGCGGGAATGGATAGTTACCTGACTAATCAGGTCCACCCGTCCATGATTGACAACCTTAATCAATCCCCACTTACCACCCCGCACTCACACATGATTCTTTTGTTTTCTAATCACTACCATGTTCTTATCACAATTAAAATAATGATCCCTTTTATCCTTCATAACAAGATAGTATTAAAACAACCCTTGAAAACAGTATCGAAAACACTCTTTTAGCAAACAGACATCTTTAAACTTAAGACAAAGTACATTCAATCAAAACATTGTCCATAATAACCATGACCAGTACTGTTCTTGTCTCAAGATCACCTAAGGGTGAAAAAACGGCACCCATTTCTTATTCACAATCCAGAGTGGATAAACCCCCACCCAAGGTTCCGAGTGCCCATACACCAAACCAGTTGCCCATACAACCGGCGGCTCCCCTAGGATAAAAAACGGTTTTCTAACTTATGTATAAACATCAAGACATGACACAGAGTAAAAACTCAATGTTCATGGGGGTAACCGACTTATTCGTTTGGCTGGAAAGCCATCATTATCATCAAAATATACCAAGGAGTCGGAGGTGTCTTGAGACAAGTTGTCTTAAGGACGACCATTCATATCTTTCCTAATTCAACCAATTTCAATCCAAACAATTCTTTCCTACATTATAAACAATGCACCTTCGAAGTTACCCTTATAAAAGAACTTAAACTATTTAAAGACTTAATTGAATAATGGGAAACTCACTTGGGATTGATTGGCCATCTGCTGCTGCTGCGCTGGAGCCTTAAGACTCTCCTCCGTAGGCCTACTACTAGGCCCGGCTTCGTCGTTGTGCGACGCTCTAGTTCGTTTTGGAGCTACGTTCTCATCATCAGATGTAGGATTTGCTCGAGTCCTTTTAAGTGCCATAACTTCTTATCCTTATAAAAGGGACGTCTAATCATTTGGTAAATTATCCGGAAGCTAAACTTAACCTTTGTATCCAATTTTACCCAAATATAGGTTAAATTTATAGTCTTAATTGGTAGATTCTTGACCTAGTAATTTTTTATTTTCTTATATAGGCATGATAACTTTTTTTACAACTTCCCTAAGGGTTTTCTAAGCTATCCTAATTTTCTTATAATTTGTATATCTTTTTTCTAATTTTTCCATCAAATTTTAAGCTTGGAATCCGTTTATTTTGAGCTTAATATTTATTCTATTTACTTTCTCTCAAAGAGTTTGTTTCCTCCACTTTATATCATAGGTTTACACTTACTATAATTTTCGTAAAAACTTTTGATCGCAAAGTTTATTTATTTTAATTAATCTTTTGCTAAACATAGAACTTTTGGTCAATTATAATTTTAAAAACTCACTAATTAAGTATGGTATAATTATCACAAGGAGATAAGGATGTTTGTGACCTCTGATAATTATCTTTTAATTTTCCAACTCAATTACTTAATTTCCATCTTTAGTTTTTATCTAAAATTAGTATAATTTGACTTAGATAAATATCTATATTAATTTTCTAACCTTGACATAATTATCATGGCCTCTTTATGCTTTAATATAACTTTGATAAATAGCATGTAATCATATCACATGATTTACTAATTTTCCCCTTTAATTTATTCTCAAAATAGTGTTTTTCTACTAAGATAATTAGCTAAACTAATTATCTGTTTTTAAAGATGTGATTTATCTCTGATAAGTATCTTAAAGCTTTTTAATTTAATTTACTATTTTCCCCCATTAATTTTTTCTTAAAAACAGTGTTTTCCTACTGAGATAATTAGTTAAACTAATTTTCTGAGAGTAAGATAATTATCACAGGTTTCCTAAAAAAATTTTCCCTCTTATAATTATCTCAAAGAATTTTGGATCAGTTTGCTATTTCCTCTCTTTTATTTTTTCTTAAAAACAATGTAATTCTTCTAAGATAATTAGTTAAACTAATTATCTGGGGTTAAGATAATTATCACGGGTTCCATAATATGTTATTTACCTTTGATAATTATTTTAAAGCATTTTGGATTAGTTTGCTATTTTTCCCTTTGTATTTTCCCCTTAAAATAGTGTAGTTCTTTTAAGATAATGAGTTAGACTATTTATCTGAGGTTGGGATAATTACCACGGGTTCAAAAGATGTATTTTTACTCTGATAATTATCTAAAATCATTTTGAATTAGTTTATAATTTTTTTCCTTTTATTTTCTCTTAAAAACAATGTATTTCTGCTGAGATAATTAAGTAAACTAATTATCTGAGGTTAAGATAATTATCAAGGATTTTATAGTACATAATTTATCTTTGATAATTATCTCAAAGTATTTTGGATTAGTTTGATATTTTCTCCCTTTTATTTTTCCCTAAAATTAGTGTAATTTTGCTAAAATAATTATCTGAGGTTAAGATAATTATCACGGGTTTCATAAGATGTGATTTACCTCTTATAATTATCTCAAAGTATTTTGGATTAATTTGATTATTTTCTCTTTTACTTTTCTCTTAAAAACAATATAATTTTGCTTAAATAATTAAACACAGCTCTGGTAATTATCTCATCTTAATCTAAATTTAATTAGTATAATTATCATTAATTTATGATTAATGAGTAATTTCAGTCCTAGAATGATATAATAATTAATTAGCTTAGTATCCTTAAGGTTAATCATAATAATCAGGAGAGAATTTTAGAGTATACATAGATTTAATCTTCAATTAATTAAGAAAATTATAAATAGGTTAACCTAGTTTTACTAATTAAAAAAGGTTAGTGCTAATTACCGTTGATTAACCAACTAGAGCTTTGCACTCTAGTGATTTCTGCGTAGAGGTCCCTCTAGATGAGAGAGAATGTACCAAGGCTTCGAGTCTCCCTGAAATTGTGAAGCAAGGGGTCATATTTATAGGTTTCTGGGCACTCACAGGCTGGAAATGGCAGTAACTTGCATCCCAAGCAGCCCTACAGCTCCAAAAACGCCCCCTGCTGCTAAATCTAGTTTGGGAAAGTTCATCATTACCCCACACAGCCCCTCAGATACACAGAATCAATTTTCTGCTAGTTTGTTGACTTTTAATGATTAATTTTTGAAATATCTGCAATTTCTAGAACCTTAGGATAAAAAGTCTTTAGTAGTAATAATTACTGAAACCATTCAATTTTACTTAACTAATTAAATTCGTAGTGTAACCTTTCAAAGCCCGTAACTTTTCCAGATTTTATCGAAATTCTGTTCTAAAAATTTCTAACCATAGTAAAGCTCTGGTTACGGTTCCAAAAATACTAATATTTGCCATAGTTGGATTGTTCTACAGTGTTTTCTTAACAACCAAGTTAATTTGATCAGGCTTTGTACAATTTCTAAGGTTTCAGAAACTGGAAACCTTGCAGGTGACAGGTGTTTGATGAGCTAGTTTTCTTTTGCATTGTGTTAAGCGTTTATGCTCTTGTGGACAATGCATTTACACTTTGTGTGGGTTGACCTATAGACTCATTTTGTGCTCAGTTCTGGCATCTTGCACTGGTAGTTTGTCATTGGATACACAGGTTGGTGTATGAGACATATCTCAGAGACACAAACATGTGGTTTGCTGGCATTGTGGCAGACCAGGGCACGTGAGGAGGCGCTATTTCAGGCATTGGAGACAACAAAGGATTTTATTGGATGTTGTTGAGAGTATGAGTGTGGTAGACACTCCTACTTCCACAGATTCACCTAGGCATGCATGGACTTTGTCTCATGATTGATAGCTGGATAGCAATGCTTCATGCATGTTTTCTTCTCTGAGATAGGATGGTGTTCATGGTGTGGCTGACATTCATTTGCGTTTCGCTAGTGGGAGTATGCTCGTGCTCCATGATGTTCAATATGTGCTTGATGCTCATAGTATTTTGATCTTCATCTCGTAGCTTAGAGATCATGGGTGTCATATTCAATTGACTAATGAATCTTACTTGATGAGGAGAGGTTTGCTTGTTCAACTCTTCTCTACGTCCTTGGTTTCAGAGATGCCATAGTCTCTGTGAGTCTGTTGCCATGTAGACGTTCGCAGTCTAGGCGAGTACACTTTACTGATGAGCAACATGACACTTCACTCGTTGTGAGTGCAGGGTCTGAGGACAGACATGTAGAGCAGAAGAGCTCTTTGAGTGCATGACTAGGCGCAGTGAGTCACATGTACGAGACAATGCAATCTTAGTGACTTTGCAGACATGTACTTTTGCAGATGAGCTCTAGAGTGATGTGCACAACATATCTGTAGATGCAAAGTTAGAGCGGCCATGCTCTAGTGAGACACAACGGATTGATCCTCTTAGGGCAGAGATGCCTCCTACCATGGAGATGAGTGATATGGATTTCTTTGACATGCTCATGCTAGAGGGTTATATGGTGATGCCAGGACACGTTGAGCATGGTACGATGGATGCAGGGATGTTCACAGTGTTGAGCACCCATGATTTGTCACATCCATTTGTTTCTAGTCATGATGGTGTAGGGATTGCACATAGTGCAGAGGTGGTTGATAGGGACAAATTAGCCGAGGTTGCATGGATTTCATTAGTCTTTTGGACTCTCATGTATGGCCTCTTAATGTCTAGACACGATAGAGCAGCTGCAGTGGGAGCGTTTGGAGTTGGGGCTGTTAGTTGTGCAATGACTGACACTAGCATGATGCATCATGGAGCGGTGTAGGTCATTACATGATATTTGCAAGGCATGCATGTTGATTCTAACAAGGAAATATGCTTCCTCACACCGCTAGAGCCTACACGGCGGCATGTATTGGAGAGAGCCAATGGATATAGGATGAGATGAGTTTCCTCCCTTACCTCTATACATACTACTAGGTCCTATAGTAGTACCACTTATTGGCACATTTGCCTTTAAGTGGGAGATTGTTGGGGTAAAGGCGGTGTGCCTCTTACCCCCATCGGACATGCCAGAGACGTTCGATTGCCCATTACTTGTACACACCTTATTCTTTACTAAATAGAAGAATAAGGGGCTCTCACACACATAGTGTTGAGCTGCTCCACCCACATCATGTGTTCTCTCTCTCTTTCTCTCCCATTCTCACTTTTGCACACACACCACATTCACGCACTCACAAACATGGTGTGAACAGCCTTAAAAAATGAAGTGACTTTGGGTTTCTATAAAAGGCCACAAATTCACACATATTATTCATTCACAATTTTCTCTCTGCACTAATTCACAAGCTTCTCTTTCAATCTCCTCATGTCCACACATTCACCATGCCGAGGGGTAAGTGTGGACATTGTGTTGAGCGTGGGCAATCCGCTCAATGTAGGCATGGGTCTCAACATGCTCCAACTATACCCATGTTGACCCCATCAACAATGTGCACACTAATTATATTTTGAACATTGTGTATGTGTGTAACTTATTTGAAGCACAAAGCGAATGAAGCAAAATAGAAGCTTTTGTTGCAACCAATGAAGCCACCAAGTCCCTATTCAATGCCATGTAGTATAAGCTAAATGGTAATGTACACTCAACCAAAGAGGATGATGAGCAAGTTGTCGTTATTGCCCACAATGCACTAAATGAAATGGGGAGATATTGGATATTGTACCCTACATGAGTGTGCAACTTCGAGAGGCATGTGGAGGCATGGGTACAAGTGTGGATGATATATATTGCTTCACATGGACAGACTAGTGGAGCTAACAATGAGGACAGTGACAATGATAATGATGACGACACTAGCGCAACGACGATATGTAGATTTTAGCATAGTAAGCTAGTGTTAGAACAATAAGTCTGTAAACCTTGTAGCCATTTGGTAATATTTATTGTTTTGTTTAACTCCATATTTATCTTTTTTCTATTGTTATTTCAATTGAGATGTTTACTTTGAAGCCTTTATATGGGTCTGTTTCACCCATCTCTTAATGTTGTTCATACATTTTTTGAAGGTTGTTAAAGTTATTTTCAACAAGGAGTGTCGTTTACTATTAGATCATATATGAGTTGCATCATGGATAGTATTCCACTTTGACAAAATTGAAGGTTGTTAAAGTTATTTTCAACAAGGAGTATCATTTACTATTAGATCATATATGCGTTCCATAGTGGATAATATCCCACTTCGACAAAAAAAACCTTGGAAATCTACTCGCCGAATTCCAAAAAAGTGCTAGCTGTAAAATGCTCTCCAAAAATATGCGTCATATACAAGGGTTGCGTATCCCATTCCATGGACGGAAGATCCAAACACAACATTTTAAATGGAGCCAACATAAAGTTGATTGACTTCCATCATTGCTATCTCTTATAACATCCCAAAGATAATTAGGCTAGTCTTCCACACTAGCACTCGCCAACATGTATTGCACATTCCCTTCATACTTAGGCCTATGATAGCACTCATGGGTTTCATAGTTCGTCCCTTTTCCTTCTATGGCACACCATTTTGAGGTTTGTTTTTTGTCCTGATTGTTGACTTTTGAGTAGCTCATGCCTTACTACTCTCAGTGGAAACTGTCTTTACAAGCTTGTTATCATTTGGTTCATTTTTACATCAATTCTTTATATATGATACAAGAGGTTGAGGTGTAACTATTGGTCCCACTTGAGTAGGCAAATGCAGTTACCATCTTAACACTCTTCATGTCATTATTAACCTTGCTCTCAGTGTAAATCTCACAATTATCTTCCTAGGTCAATGGCATTTAGAATGCAAGATTCCAAAGTCACATGTTTCATGCTATACAAGCTTGCATGCAATGTCTTATTCAAAAGCCCTTCCAAGAATAAGGAACTGACCTTTTTTCTTTTGGATTTTTCTCTCAAGAAATGTATCAACATATTGCCTCACTTGTCTAGTGTAATCTCTAGCCATCTTGTTTCTATTTAAAACTATAGATTTGACATATACTGTCATGCTTGATTTTTGTTTTAGAAAAGGTAGCCACAAATATTTTCAGAAGTGTTTGAAGTTTTGTCATGCTTCTAGTTCTAAAATTTTGCAACCAAGTGAATGCTTTGCCCTCAATTGTCATTCCAAAATCCTCATATTGCGTAGGAAAGTTGTAGACTTGCTTAGCTCGCAACACTTGGTTAAAACTCGCTTTATGATCATATGCAGGTCCATTTTCCATTGTAATTTTTGATGGATTTTTATAAATTTGTGGGTCTAACTCTTCTTGAATCAACACCTGTGTGTCTATGAATGGGACTTGCTAATCCCAGTAAATCAAGATCTTGGAATAAATTCCTATTCCAATGTGACTTTCTTGGCTCTTTAGTAGTTTAATTGCCATCGGTTTTTCTTGGATTAGAGGTGCTAAGACCCTCATCCACTCTCATGTTGTGCTGTGTAGACCCCTTTGAAATATTCGTACTTCCAAATGAAATATGCAAAGCTTGAGGTTCTACTTCCTTTGTGTTAGGCATCTAGTGCTTGACAAAATGACCTTTGTATTTGGTTTTCTCAATTTCATTTTCCTTCATGATACTAAACCGGCTATTATATTTATCCTTGAAGATGTATTGAGGTAACGATTTAAATCCCTTTGTTTTGCAAGGTAAAGATTTCTTTTTGTCAAGAAATTTGACAAGTTTCCAAGTCTCATTTTTTACAATCAAATCATATTTGGATTGCATAGCTTGCTCCCACTATAGCTTATCATCCATTTTCATGGCTTCTTGGAAGCAAGAGGGTTCTCCACAGTTAGACAACATGACATAATGCACACATGGTTGAAACTGTTGAGGTGATGAATGTGAGGCTCTACTAGAGCATCTCAAGCCTTGACTACTACTCTCAGCTCTCTCAAGTGGAAGGCTCCTCACTGGACTGTAATTTTTTATCGCATCTGAAGAAACTTCTTCAAATGTGACTCTTCTATTCTCTGCAATCTTACAAGATTCTTGGTGCCAAAGACAATAATCCACCTCTCAATCAACATTATAACCAACAATAATGAATTTGTGTGACTTTGAGTCAAGCTTCTTTCTAAGCTCCTTTGGCTATCTCACAACCAAAGATGCATAAATAATCATAGTGAGTTATTGCCTAACCACAAATCCTTAAAATCTTGCAATTCAATGGCATATTAGGTGATATATTGATAATGTGAATCGCTATCAAAACAACTTCTACCCAAAAGCCTTGTGTCAAATTTTCCATAGAAAGCATAGTTGTGAGACGCTTTCAAATTGTGCAATTCATATGCTCAATAACTCTATTATGGGCAAGTGTGTATGGCATAGTAAACTATTGTTGATTTCCTTTCTTTGTGCAAAAGTTTATCATGTTTTTCAAGATATATTCCCCACCATTATCATTCCTTAAGCCCTTAAGCTGTTTGCCTAACTAAATGTCAACAAGTGCGAGGAACTTCTAAAACGTAGAGAATGCCTCATCCTTATGTTTCAAAGGGTAAACCCACACCTTCCAACTACAGTCATGTATGAATATTACGAAGTAAGTGCCTCCCCTAGAAACTTACTTAGCATAGAAACACATACATCATCATGTAGAATCTCTAATGGCTCAACAGTTACACGCCGTCTATTTAATGGCAAATAAATAGTCATAGTTTACTTGCCATATACACAATGTTGACACAAAGAAAATTCACTAAAACTCAACACTAAAAAATGCCCACAATTTGATAGAGTTGTCATTCCCTTCTTGCTCATATGGCCTCACCGAATATGGCACAACTCAATAGATGATAGCTCCACTATAGATATAAAATCATATTTTACAAAAAATACATGCATGTAGTACAAAGTACCATGCTTTTGATCTTTGAGAACCACAAGATTTCCCTATTTGATCATCCAAGAGTTGTTTCCAAACATTGTAGTGTATCCCAAGTCATCCACCCACATAAATCAACTCTTCACTAACTTAGAAACATGTCTAACATTCTTAGCATAAATTCCATGCCACTTGGAAGTACTAGTTTTGTGTCTCCAAGACTAACAATCTCAAGTCTGGAGAATCGACCAATTTGATTATACCATGGCCAATCTCAAGTCTGGAAATTGACTCTCTATGTGGCATAACATGGAATTTTGCACTAGAATCTAACCTGGGCAAAACTAGCATCTTGTGTGACAAGGGCATCTACAGTGAAGTCCAATGTAAAAATCAAGATGTCTGAGTCCTCTCATAAATATCATGAGTCTTAGGAGACTCAACTACATTGACTTCTCTTTGCATCTCTGTCATACTTCTTACTCCTTGAGACTTATTGTCTCTTTGTGTAGCACAACAATTCTTCTTAACATGCCCTTTCTTATGCCAATAGTAGCACTTGACATTGCGCATGGAACCATGAGACTTACTGCACGAGTTCTTTTTATCCTTAGACTTGTCACAATCATAAGTGCAAGACTATGCATCATAAGCTTCACCACTCTTGGTAGGCTCAATATATCTCTTGTGAATCTCTTAAGTGAGCAAACTACCAACTGCATCATTGTAGACCAAATTGCCTCTAGACGCAGAGTTACCTATGGTTGTGCAAAAAGTATCCATTGAGGAAGACAAAGTGCATAACAAGAAGATCAAATTGGACCTCTTCATTGAAATTGAGTCCGGGTGACATCAACTGACTTAAGATAGCATTGGTTCATTCAAGTGTCTAAGAACAATACTTTTATAGAAAGCTCAAACAATTCCTTCATCAAGTAAACCTTATTACTTTTGCTCTCATATGTACTGCATAATTTATCCCATAAGGCTTTAGATAAAGCTTCACCAACAATAGTGAAATAAAATAACTATGTGAAATGTAAATGAATAGTGGATTTAGCTTTAGCATCGAATGATTTCCACCGCTTGCATCTGAATACCCTCTTGGCAATGAAACAACAACTCTAATTGACCTTTCTGGATCAAATGATCTTGAATTTGCTTTTTCCATATGGAAAATTTCATGATATTGAACTTTTGGATGTATAATTATCCTTCTCAAAACTAGAAGCCATAACTGCCAAGTATAATTTCAATATCATGAAATTTTCCATATGGAAAATTTCATGATATTGAACTTTTGGATGTATAATTATCCTTCTCAAAACTAGAAGCCATAACTGCCAAGTATAATTTCAATATCATGAAATTTTCCATATGGAAAATTTCATGATATTGAACTTTTGGATGTATAATTATCCTTCTCAAAACTAGAAGCCATAACTGCCAAGTATTACGTCTATGACAAGAAAACCAAAACCATGGTGAGATTCTTGGGGAGATTTTGGTAGAGTCTTCCTTGTTACTAGAGAAAAATCTCAAAGTGAAATGAGTAAAAATGCTGTCATAAAGCATAAACAAACATACAAAGAGTGCTAAATGACTATAGATGCATGGCATCATCTCTAGATATATCCTATGGCAACACCTCCAAAAACGGGTACTTTAGCAACTTGTATCATTGAAAGGATCTCAACATTTGAAAATCCCCTAGCTCAATAAAACCTCACCACAACCTACCAAAGGCTATGCAGACTCAAGACTATGGCCAAGCTCAACAATTACCATATACTGATCAAGTCTCCCAAAAGATCAAGATTGTCGTTAAAGCTTATATGGCTCCACAAATGACGTACAAAGCACTAGTTACGACTCAACATACATTGACAAAGTATTCATGCACAAACATGCATCAAGAAGATGCAAACAATGTAACCAATCCTTGCGGGGATATTTGCTCTCAAAAGAGCACAACAACACTTAAAAGGCACAAAGTATACGCATAGTGTAAGCATAAACTGTAATCATACATATAAAACTCCCACAAAAACTATCAACTGATGTAGATCTACTTGCAAAAGTGGTATGTAAACTTGTACCTATATCCAATAGTACCTATAGAAGATAGTGTCCAAATCCAACTACGATATGGAAAAAATCAGAGACTCACTCTATGAATCCACAAATGACATTCATAAACTAAGAAGCATATGGATGTCAAGAAATCTCTTTGAAAACCTCAGAGAGAGATATGTAAACTTGTACAAAACCAAAGTGTGAATACGGAGCAAAACCTGATGTCCCCCCCCCCGGCCATGAGCTCGAAGATATGAAACTCCACTTGTAGTGTGATGTAGAACAATACGCCTCAGCCATATCTAAAATCTACCAAAAATCCCCACTTGTCTCATCAATGTTGAAACTCCAACTCCAAAATCCTACATCGATTTCAATTCTTGTTTGCAAATTTTGTGTGCAGTCGAGTCTGATTCTTCGACCACCTATAGGATGCGAATCTCTCTTTGTTCGCTTTGCGATGCCATTGGCTCGTCCTACCGCTCTACAAGCCCTATGGTCTATCATGAGCTCTACTCGTGGGTTGCATTGTTGTTGGCCCCATCAATGTAGCGGGTAGAGTTGCACTGGCCTTGTGAATGCCCCCTTTGTTGATGCACATCAAATTGCAGCCCTCTTGTGGGCTACTAATTGATGCTACGAGACCTTCTTACTCCTTTGTGTGTGCTAGCATTGCAAAATTTTAATGCTTTATGCCACTTATTGCTTAGCACTACACAATTTTTCATTCTATAGTGAGCTTGCTAGAGTTAATTTTCATCAATGCTTCTTTGCCTTGTGTGTCGAATTAGCAGTACCGTATCAAACCAACGCTACTATAAGCCAACCCTTGATTTTATGAAGTCCAAAGCTCACATGTCTTGCTCAACGTTAGAATCCTCAATGATGTCTTGTGTGTTCCAATCTTACTCGCGTTAAAAATCTAACGCTATCCAAAGCTTCTTGCTTTGAAGTTCATCGTACATAGTACCTCCCTGCACCTAAACTTTAGCTTGCCCATGCATGCGAGGTGGATGAAGCCGCTCCCCCTAGAACTTTGATACTAGTTGTGAGTGCATGCATGGGAGCGTGTGCAGTGAGGAATGTAATGGAAATGGCCTATGAACTTTGAGAGTAGTGAAACCTAGGAAATTAGATGAAACACTTTTGTGAGATTACTTTGTGAGCATAATGGGTGAACTTAATTGATGCTAGCAACATAAACATGGTACTTAGTTAACTTGGCATGAACAATACTTTTGCAAAGAGAGAGAGTTTAGAGAACATGACAATTGTTGAGGACCGGATTCATACGGAGCCGGTCCCCCCTCCAGGTCCCCCCTCCAATAGGCATTTGTATTATAGTTTCTCCCATCAAAAGAGACTTGGTACAATACAATCTTTGTGTTCCTTGTGACCTAGGTGATGCAATGAAGATGGAAAACTTCATGCATCACAAACATAACATAAACTTTGTAGAAAGCATTAGCTATCCCAAGCCTTAGTCCCAAGGCCTCAAACACCTTCGAAGGTGGAGAGAGCTAGCGGGGAATGAGGGTAGGGAAGAGGAAGAAGAAACATTCCATAGGAGAAAGAAATAGTTCCTCACTTATCATCACTCTTCTTGCTAGCATACATAATAGTACAGTAATGAAGATGGAGAAGATGGCAAGCTTAAGCATTGAAGCATGGCTCTTGGTTGGATTTGCATTCCATAGCCAAGAGTGTTGGTGTAGGCTCTCACTCCTCACAAGCTTGGAGAAGGAGGTGGAGTTCCTCAACTTTCACCAAGTGAGAATGAATCCACAAAATGAGTGTGTGTGTGGTGTATATCCCCCCAGCACCCCCCTTGCTTGCTTGGGGCGAGTTGTAGCTTTTACACATGTTTCAAGCTCATTGGACCCATCTCCTCCCTAGCCAATCACATGCAGCATGCATTCAAGTACATGGGTAGTCTTTGGACAAGTGTCCTCCTTACCCCTTGGAGAGAGAGAGCTTGAAAATATCTAGATATTTGTTGAATGGAACTAGAAGCTCGTTGGACCCCTCTTTAGCCCAACCAATAGCATTCAAGCACACCATGTGGTTAAGCTTAGGGAGAGTCTGACATGTGTCTCATGTGCCCTTTGAGAAAAGGGGTGCCCTTTGGGTGAGTAGAAGGTTAATTCAAAAATTCCCTTAACTTTGGGACTTTCATGCATAAGAAGCTTCTCAAGCACCTTCCTCATTAAGTTTGTAGGGTCTCTTTTTGACGCAAGCACTTGCCCCCCAAGCAAGGGAAGCTTCTCAAGCATCTTCCTCATTAAGTTTGTAGGTGAAGAGCACGTGCGAGAGCGTGTGTGTGTGTGCAGCAATGGAGAAGAGAGGAGACACAGGTTTGGGTGGACTCCAAACACAATAGTGTTAGGGTTATGAGTCCTTATTCTTTTATGTAGAATGAATGGTCAGTGTTAGTTCCGGTAGTCTTCGGCCGCCCAACACTTAAGCACGGCACATTGGGCTTTACCACCCCAACAACCTCCCACTTAAAGGACAATGTGCCTTTAAGCCGGGGTGACAATGTATATATATATATACGATACAAGTAGACAATGACCATGATCATCTACCGAATGCCCATGAGTGCCCGACAATGTGCAAACCGCTCTGAAGGTAAGCCCTTTGTTAGAAGATCAGCAGGGTTTTCAGTGTTTTGAATCTAGGGAAGCTGCCATCGCTTGTCCTCAAGCACCTCACGAATGAAGTGATACTTCAAATCCACATGCTTTGTCTTTGCATGAAACACTTGATTCTTTGCCAATTGCATAGCTCTTTGGCTATCACAATGTAACATTGATTCCCAAGTCTCCCACCAGCCGACCAAGCCATATAGCTTCCTTGCAAGCTTTTGAAGCTGCAACATATTCAGCCTCTGTAGTAGACAAGATAATACAATCTTGCAAACGAGATCGCCATGAAACTGCACCTCCAGTGAATTCAAAAACATAGCATGAAGTGGATCTTCTCTTGTCCAAGTCTCCTGCATAATCTGCATCCGTGTAACCAATTACACATGCTTCCTTTCTTCCAAAGCAAATGCACATGTCTTTTGTACCATTCAAATATCGCATAACCCCTTTCACTGCCTCCCAATGTTTCTTGCCTGGATTTGACATATATCTGCTAACAACTCCCACTGCAAAAGCAATATCACGACGTGTAGCAATCATAGCATACATCAAACTCTCAACTGCAGATGAATAAGGCACTTGTGTCATTTTAGCCTTTTCCTCTTCAGACTTATGGCAATCATTTTTAGAAAGTTTCACATATGGAGGCAATGGAGTACTCAATGCCTTCCCCTTCTCCATATTGAAACGCTTGAGCACTTTAGCAATGTACTTAGATTGAGACAAATAGACCAATTTCTTGCATCTGTCTCGCTTAATGCGCATGCCAAGGATATGGCTTGCTTCACCCATGTCTTTCATTTCAAAGTTTGCATGTAACTCTGACTTCAAGGTTCAAATCTCATCCCTGTATTTCCCGACAATTAACATATCATCCACATAAAGGACCAAAATCAACAAACTACCATCGTTAGCTCGCTTAGTGTAGAGGCAATGGTCCATATTGCTACGTTTGTAGCCTTGAGAGAGCATGAACGAGTGAAATTTACGATACCACTCCCTTGATGACTGTTTTAGACCATAAAGAGTCTTTTCTAACTTACACACCTAGTCTTCATTGCCCTTCTCAACAAAACCTTCTGGCTGCTGCATATAAACTTCTTCTTGAAGATCACCATGCAAGAACGCTGTCTTGACATCCATCTAGTCAAGTTCCATGTCGTCTTTAGCAACCAACGCAAGTACACACCGCAGAGTAGTCATCTTGACAACCGGAGAAAAGATCTCATCAAAGTCAATACCCTGCTTTGCTGCTTAAATCCTTTAGCAACAAGTCGTGCCTTGTACTTGGGTTTATTATCATGAGGCGTAATTTTTTGCTTGTACACCCATTTGCATGGTAATGCCTTTTTACCTTTAGGCAAGCCAACCAACTTCCAAGTTTGATTCTTATGCAACGAGTCCATTTCTAATTGCATAGATTTCTCCCACTTTGCCTTGTCATCCATTGACATGGCTTCCTTACAGCAAGAAGGCTCTCCGCAATCTGTCAACATAATGTAGCCCAATGAGGGAGTAAATCTATCAGGAGGCCTTGAAACTCTTGTAGACCTTCTAATAATTGCTTGAGCTGGTTGTCCCTCAGCAACATCTTGTACTGTAGGAGGATTCTGTACTTGTTGTCTGACATTAGGCACTTCAGTCCTATTGTGGACAATTCCATCTTCTTGGAAGATAACTCTCCTGACCTGCACTGTATGCACATGCTTCTTATGCATCTTTTCTTCATTGAAGTATATGTCATTACTGCAAACTATCTTTTTAGCTTCAGGATCCCACATGCTTCTTATGCATCTTTTCTTTATTGAAGTATATGTCATTACTGCGAACTATCTTTTTAGCTTCAGGATCCCATAACCAAAATCCCATCTCGCTAGGATTGCCATAGCCAAGAAATATGCATTTCTTTGACTTAGGAGCCAACTTGCTTTGAAAATCCTTTGGAACATGGCAATACGCTTCACAGCCAAAGACTCTAAGATGCTTGTAAGAAGGTGGCTTCCCAGACCAAAGCTCTTCAGGTACCTTCTCATCTAAAGCTTTGTTAGGAGATCTATTAATAAGATGGACAGTAGTTGCTAACGCTTCTGCATTAGACAACATGCTACGTAACTTCTCTTGTATGGTACGGTTCATCCTCTCAGCAACACCATTTTGTGGAGGGTTATATGGAGCAATCAACTCTCTTTTGATGCCTTTGGAATCACAAAAATTCTGAAAGGCTTTAGTGACATACTCACCACCATTGTCTGACCTCAAGCACTTTACTTTCTTGCGAGACTGATTCTCCACTAATGCCACAAAATTCTGAAATTTTAAAAGAACTTCATCCTTCTTCTTGAGAGGATATACCCACACTTTCCTTGAGAAGTCATCAATGAATGTAACAAAGTACAATGAACCTCCCATGGATACGTTAGGCATAGGTCCACAGAGATCACTATGCACTAACTCTAATGACTCACTTTTTTGAGTGCTTCCCCTTTTGTGTGGTGACTGTGTTTGTTTACCATAAAGCCAATGGTCACAAAATGAAAAGTCTGAGAAATTAAAGCCAGGCACATAACCAAAATGAGATAATATTTTCATTCCCTTTTGAGACATATGTCCCAATCGGCGATGCCACAAAGAAGGCTGCTCGGTTACACAAATTACATGGTTTTTAACATTGGATACATGTAGCATCTACAAAGTCCCAGACTTTGAACCATGTGCTACCACTAAAGAACCTTTGGTGATCTTCCACGAACTATCACCAAATGTGCACTAATATCCTGCATCATCCAATTGTCTTGTACTAATCAAGCTTTTGGTAAGCTTCAGCACATGTCTCACATTCTTGAGCATGAATGAAGAACCATTTTGAAATTTCAGCTACACATCGCCGACACCAACTATGTCGCAAGAAAAATCATTGCCAAGACGAACACGACCTTTACAGGCTGCATCATATGTACTGAACCACTCTCTGTGAGGAGTCACATGAAATGATGCACCTGAGTCAATAACCCAATCTTGGAAAGCATAGTCATCAGTGGCAACCAGAAATGCTGAATCCATGGCAGATGTGAGATAAATATCTCCATCAGAATCTTTAACAAAAACATTGTTGATCTCTTCAATCTTTATATTGCTTTCCTTGGTCTTGCCTTCTTCCAACTTCTTGTCTTTACCTTTCTCTTGTTTCCACTTTCAACAGTCTTTCTTCATATGACCCTTTTTGTGACAATGATAGCTCTCAATGTCTTTTCGGCCACGTGATTTGCTACGAGATTTTCCTCTCTGATTCTGCTTGCCATTTTCTTATGATCGACCACGAACAACGAGAGCATTGCTAGTACCACGAGAAGTATCAAGATTCTTCCTGCTAACCTCTTCAATAAGCAAACTGTCCTCAACATCAACACATGTTAAACCATCAGGAGGTGCTGAGTTACTTATGGCTATGCGAAAAGTATCCCAACTTTCTGGCAGCGTAACTAGCAAGAACATTGCCTTGACCGAATTGTCAAAATTGACTCCCTACGCAGAAAGCTGGCTGAAAATTGTGTTGAGCTCATTGAGATGGTTGCACATGGATGTGCTCTCATCCATCTTCAAATCAACTAAATTTTTCAGCCAATAAACCTGTGATGTTGCACTTTGCTTCTCATACAGGTCACATAACTTCTTCCATAGCTCATAACTAGTCTTTTTCATGTTCACATTGAAGTACACATTCTTTGACAAAGTCAGCATGATGGTGGACCTGGGAAGCTCATCCAACTCTTGCCAATCATACTCATCCATATCCTCAAGCTTTATCCCTTTCATCTTTATCGATCGGATCTGCTTCTTCTGTACTAAGACATTGTAAATTTGTTCCTTCCAAAATGGGAAGTTAGTGCCATCTAACTTCTCAATGTTGAACAAAGAGTTCTCCGATGATGAAGCCATCACTCGATAAGGAACAAAAGTGATAGATCCGCTCCACTAAAGAAGATGATAGCAGAGTCTCCCCTGCAAGACTGACTTCTGAACCCAAAACAAATGTGTATAATGATTGAAATGCTTATCAAAGTGGCTAAACCGGCAAGATAAAATCTCAAAGAACTGTCACTGTCAATGTCTCCAACTCTAGAAGAGTGTCTCTGACCAACTGAACATTGTCAAAGGCATACGCATAAAGATGACAGCAATGCCAACAATGGCGGGTCAGCAAATGCACACCAGTACTGCACTGACCGCATAAACGTACATCCTATGTCGATGCCAAAACTATGGGGATGTCGGGGGCTCACTCCAAAACCTATATTACCAAAAGGATCTCCAAAATTGAGAATCCCCCAGCTCAATAAAACCTTACCACGACCCTCAAGAATAGGCTTTACATATTTCCATCACAATACATAAACCGCATAAGATCTTACATCAACCACAAAAACCCTTTTTCTGAAACCGTTGCGGCGGTTTGTCTGATATAACAGAGTTTCAAGACCTTATATCAAATATGCATGTGACAGACATTGCAGAAAGAGTCTGCAATGAAAACATGTACGCAGAAGAACCGACGAAAATAGACCACCCTGCTGTCTGAACTGAATATCTCTCAAACTTTGCAAAATTTGAAAAAACTTCTTTCTGCAAAGTTGTAGACCATGCAAAACCGGTTGGGAACGCAAGAATGGACTTGAAATAAGTTGTTTTTATAGATCAAAACAGATCTTAAAAATCTACATCTTCTACATCACTACCTACAGGCAGTCTAAGTGACTTATCTCAAAATTGGTGAAGATTTTGAGAGAACTTTCTTCTACAAAGTTGAAGAGGACAAAAAATCGGTCAGGTTGAGGGAGAATTGGCTTAAATGAAGATGTTTTGGTAGGCCAAAATAGATCTGCAAAAACATGCTGCAGTTTTTGTTGCTTCTCAGCTTGCCTCCCCGCTGAGCTCCAATGGTGCTCCCAATCCCTGAGCTCTGATACTAGTTGAAGAGTGGGGTGCGAGAGCGTGTGTGTGTGTGCAGCAATGTAGAAGAGAGGAGACACTGGTTTGGGTGGACTCCAAACACAATAGTGTTAGGGTTATGAGTCCTTATTCTTTTATGTAGAATGTATGGTCAGTGTTAGTTCTCGGTAGTCTTAGGCCGCCCAACACTTAGGCGCGGCACATTGGGCTTTACCACCCCAACAGAAGGGTCTCTTTTTGACTCAAGCACCTTACCCCCCAAGCATGGGAAGCTTCTCAAGCACCTTCCTCATTAAGTATGACAAGCACCTCAAGTACCTTAGTCATCAAGCATGACAAGCACCTTAGTCACCAAGCACGCACCTTAGTCATCAAGCACGACAAGCACCTTAGTCATCAAGCACGACAAGCACCTTAGTCATCAAGCACACACCTTAGTCATCAAGCACGACAAGCACCTCAAGCTTAGGTCGGTTTGAAGCTAACCCTTAGGTCTTTTATGCTTCATTAGGTGCACATTGCTCTTTGATAAACTACCTCCTTTTGGATCCCTGCTGAGGTAAATCTAGAAGCACTTATTGCACTTTGGTCTTTGTTAGACCATCTCCTTTTGGACCCCTATTGAGATGCAACCATCTCCCCTTTTGGTCCCGTGATGAGATAGGTCTAGAAGCACATGTCTCTATTCTAACTCTTGTTCCCGTTTATTCTCCCACATTAAATGATCAGTTTAATATAAGAAAATCATTTGGTAAAGTTAGATATTATATTTTATGACATTACCTCTCTCTTGAAATCATAGTCGTCCTCGACTATGAGGTAGAGAAGATAAAGCCTAGTCATTAGTCCATGTTTCTTAGCGGGTAGAGGATTCCTTTTTACCCTACGACATCATTCCAAGATGGATGACTAGTCCATTTGGTGCTGGGAGACGTAGCTGCCGCAAGCATGTCTGCTCTTTAGTCCATACCATACTTCCAAAGTAGAGTGACAAGTTCTACTTTGTGTTTGGGAGACGTCATCACCACAAAAATGATTCTAAGCATGCATACTATTTAAAATTGTGCACAATAAAAAGAGAACTAGTCTTATAAGACAAAAACATTTTTCATTTAAAATGAATTTTCATATGCTTACTCTAGTGCATCATTGTAAGCATTGACAAGGTTCATATTATCCTTAAGCTAGGTTCTTTGCATTTATTTAGCATCTTTAAAAGGATAATTATTTAACTTAATAAGATATCATCAGATAATCTTACTATTTCTTAATGCCTTGTCTTCATGTCATAGGATGGACTTAGATTGAAGTACTTCTTCTTGATCTTTGATTTTTGGAGGGTCTGCAACTATTGCTTCTTTTGATGGTGCTCCTTTGTAAGGCTTATGTAGGTTCTCATGGAAAACATTGTGCATGAGCCAATGGTTGGGCAACTTCAATTGATAAGCCATCTCATTGACTGGCTCAAGAATTTTAAGAACCATAGTATCTTTTTGCTAGTTTAGCATCATACTCTTGGTGGTCTGTAGGACTCTTGCCCGTAGTATGCCCCAAATGAGCCTTGAGAAACTTTAGCAAGACCCAATCATTTTCCTTAAAGGCTAAGGCTCCTCTGTGCTTATTAGCAGCAGCCCTTTTTGCCTTTCCTGTGCGATGGATATAACCCCTTTAATATTTGGAAAAGATTCTTGTAGGTCTTGGCTATATTCATCAGCAATGAAGATCTTCCCATGTACTTTAAGTAGTAAGGGACTTTTGGATCTTCATTCTTTAACCTCAAAAGGTACTTTCCCCACAGAAGTATGTACAATATCATTGTACGCATACTCTATAAGAGGTAGGTACTTCTATAATTAAGAACATTGATCTACTTCCACGACATAGGCTTTTAGTATATCAAGAATCATTAGATTAGTTATTTCACTTTGGTCATCCATTTGTGGATGATAGGCCGAAAGAGAAATTTAATCTACTTCCTATATTCTCAAAGAGACCCTTCTAGAACTCACTGGTCATTCTAGGATCTTTGTCCGACACTATGGGTATTAGAAAGCCATGATGCTTGAAAATTTGAGATATGAAGAGGGTTGCCATTTGATGTGCCTTAATAGTCTTTTTTGACAGGCATAGAGCGTGTTTTCTTATTAAGCCCATCGACTGAAACAATCCAAGTTGCTTCCCTCGATCAAATTTCAACTTTTGGTATACCACACATTTTGAAACATACTCTTGCATGTTTATTTTTCATGATAGACCAATAGAAATATATTTCTACTCCTTGAAGAGTAGATTATGGATTCCCTCTTTGCCCCGCATAAGGAGAAGTATGGGATTCATACATGACTTTCTTATTGTATGGGTGAGTAACACATAGCCTATTGCCATTTGGAAGATAACCATACTTCAAGGTGAATGGTTCTTTTTTTCTTCCCTATTGCAAAGGCTGTAATTACGTACTTAAAGTTTTAGTCAGTGTAGCATACTCATCTATCTTAAAAGGTAGATCATTGTGAGTTGCTATAGACACCACATTTACCCTTGGTCGTTGTGAAAGTGCATCGACCACTTGATTGTGCTTGTTAGCCATGTGAAAATTTGAAATTTAAATTGAAAAAGAAAATTTTCCCACCTCATTTGTTTGTCGGAGGGCTTGGTTTGTGTCATGAAGTTCTTGAGGCTTTGTAATCCATTTGTAAGATGAATCGAGTCCTTAAGAGATAGTGTTTCCACGTGTTTAGGGCATATAGAATAGCTAGTAGCTCTTTTTTGTATTTGCCCAATACTCAGTTATCGAAGTTGAGTCTTTGACTCTCATATGCTATGGAATGCCCTTCTTGAAGCAAAATAGCTCTCAGGCAATCACCACAAGCATTACATTGGAACTCAAATGGTTTTGAGAGATCTAGTAGTGTGAGCACACGTTGAGAGATAAGATTCTCCTTAAGCTTCTTGCACTTTTGCAATCCATGAATACTTAACGTACTTTTTTGTTAAGTCATGTCATGGGCTTTAGAGAGAATTTTTTTAATGAAGCATCTATAGTATGCACACATACTTATGAAGCTTCGTACCTCCTGTAGATTCCTTGGATTAGGCCATCCTTTTATTATCTCTAACTTTGTTGGATCCATACGGGTGCCATCTTTAGAGATAATGTGACCTAAATATTGAATCTCTTGTAGGAAAAACTCACTTTTCTTTTGATTAATGAAAAGCTTATTCTCTCTCACAACTTGAAAGATTACTTGGAGGTGTTGCTTGTACTCCTCAAGAGAATTTGAATGGCCTGAAGATTTTTGTCCATCATGAGTTTGAATGCGTCTGGAGCATTTGTCAGGCCAAAACTTGTAACTTATCAAATAGATCTTCTACCCGCAGCACGTGAAATCTATTTTTGTTAGTGATCTTATTTAGTGATCTATAGTTGACACACATGTGATATGTGTCGTCTTTCTTTTGCTCTAAAAGTAATGGTGAACAAAATGGAGAGGAGCTAGACCTCGCCATCCCTTTTTCCACCAATTCATGCACTCGCCTCATGATCTCTTCTTGTTGAGCTTGTGAAACTCTATAAGGAGGCTTGTTAGGCGGTAAGCTTCTTGGTAGGAGCTCAATTGCATGGTCATCATCCCTCATTTTAGAGGTAGCTCACTAGGGATGTCATCAATGAAAACATCTTGGGATCCATTTAGGAAATTAGACAACTCTAATTCCTCTTGATTCCCTTTATTGCAAGGATATGGTGTTCCTCGACTCATTAGCATCTATGTACATGCTCTTTAGCCTGTAGGTGAAGTAGATTCTCCTTTTAAGGAAATTCATGTTGGAAGCCATGTGGTTAAACCATGGTGCCCCAACGATAACATGAGACCAACGATAACATTCTCATGTTTGAGAGGGGAGATGAAGAAATCCTCTTTGTCCACATAGTTTTGGACATGAAGCCTTAATTTTCCAATGAAAGAAATAACTGAGACGTCTTGTCCCTTGATAGCTCCATTGGCTTTCAATGTATCTCCCATCTCGTGGGCTTGTATGCCTAGCTTAGTGGTCAACTCCGTGGATATGTTGAACCAGGTCAAACAAAATAAAGGCATCGTGCTCCCAAGCATAGGGAAGTAGAAATCCTTGGCAATGAGCATCCTCTTTTGGAGCTTCAAACATAGAGGCTCTAGGAGTCTCATTGCGGGCAATTCTCTTGGGGCAACGACGATAACCATGACCTTGCTCCCCACACTTAAAACATTTGTGGTCCTTACAAAAAACTTCTAGCTCTTTAGGAGAGAGTTTATATTTACCTTTGTAAACTCCCTTCTCCTTGGACTGATTGTTGTTGTTGTTGGAATAGCCTTGGTAAGAATTTTGGGCATTGGTTTTTTCCTTGGCATCACTTTTGTCTTTATTTTCCATGGGCTTGACATTCCGTCCAGCCCCTTGTTGGAAATTGATGCGCGAAGCAACCATGGTGTGGTGGAATACTTTGGTGATAAAGGAACTAGGCCGTTGAGAGTTGACATACTCGGCCATCTCTTTGGGTAATCCCGCACAGAATTATTCCTTTTGCTCGGCAAAGTCTATCTTTTGGAAGATAGTAGCCTTGAGATGTAAATCCCAAAACTTTTCACATATTTGTGGAAAGACTCATGAGAGAGAAGCTTTAAACTTCACCATTTCGTGAGCACTTTGTCCTTTGCATCGCTTGCAAGGAATTGCTTCATGATGGAAACTCATAGAGTTTTCCATGTCTTTGGGGCTTCTCTGTTCCACGAAGGCTAGTGAAGGGGATCGGGGAGCACCACAGACGGAGAGTGAGAGAGAGAGAAGGAGACACACACGCGATGTGGGTGGAGAGACTCAAAGAGTGAGCAGCCCCCTAACACTTATGCTATGTATAAGGTATACAAGTCAGTGGGCGCCCAGACTCTGGGTGGCCGGGTAAGGCACAGACGCCTATACCCCAACAAACCTCCCACTTAAAGGCGACTGTGCCTTTAAGCAAGAGAACCTAGTCTAAAGACTACAAAAGGCGAGAGAAACTGCTCTCAACCGATGCCCACTGGCTGGCTGTGATCGTGTGCATCCGGCTGTCCTGCTCCCATGTAAGTCCATACACCACCAGACGTACCGCACACGTACTGCAAGTATGTACGCAATACCTGCATATCTCCCTCGTGCACTATGCCATCATCAGTCAACAAACGACTGACAACCCCAACTGCAAATGCTCCCACTACACCTACGATATCCGGTCTCAAGATCAGCATCTCATACATGAGACCACTGAATGCCGATGCAATGCTAACGGGCCCTGCTAGCTCTACGGAGCATGCATCAACATATATATCCCTGGCAATAGGTATCTCTGACTGACAAGGCGTGTCAGCCACATGCATCTCCTGACTGTCCACAAAAGACGCATCAACCTGTCATGCAACCTCAGAGCAAACCAGCTGCTCTAGATGTCTGCTGGAAGACATATCCTGCACAACTATATCCCCATGCTCACTGTCGAGCATAGAAAGGAATGACTGCATAATCGCTGACATCTCAGTCTCCTCTACAATCATCCACTGCAAACATGACCACTCAATCTGCTGTGACTCACTAGAGCTCTCATGCTCTAACTCCGTATGCATAGACTCTTGCACAACGTCCTCCTGTCGTGACTCACTAGAGCAAGACCGCTCTACCTATCTGTCCTGCATAGAAGTATCTCGCACAACTGACTCTCTGCTTTGCTCAGTCACTAGCAAAGCATGCATGTCTGACTCTGTCACCTCTCTGTGTGACTGCTCAAGTAGTGCCCCAACTGTGTGCACAACGAGCTCACTACTCTGCACTCCATGCAAAGTACCCTGCAACCCATGAGCAAAAGAGACTCGCCTGCTCTCTCGCTCTCTACCTGGCTGCATGATCACAGAGACAACACCGTCTCTCCCGTGATCCACATGCAATGGGTAATGTGTACCACTCCTGGCACCTCTCGCAATCACTAGCGAACCCAAATGCATCACAAAATCTCGCTCTCGTAGCGAAATCTGACATCCACTATCCTGTAACTGTCTGACTGAGATCAAATCCTGTCTCAGATCTGGCACATAACGCACATGACGCAAGGTAAATCTCATACCACTGGGCAAGGACAAACATACGTCTCCTGTACCCTTAATGTCATACACAGCACCATCAGCCATGTGCACACAACCAAGTCTCCCACTAGAAAATGTGCTAAACCACTCACGATGCGACGTGACATGGAAAGTAGCATATGAATCTAGTAACCAATGTGAAGACAATGTGCAATCCGATATGCAATCCGTAGACATAAGATCGTCTGAAGACAAGCTAGATGTAAATGTGACATCGCCGTCACAAGCATACTCAGTAACCACCGTACTAATCTCACTAGCATCTATCATGCCCAAATCTGCATCACGCATCTGTCGCCTCCATTGTCTCAAAAGCCTGAAACATCGACGCCTAATGTGCCCTCTATGTCCACAATGCCAACATGTCAAGTCTCTATGCCGTCGAGACTTGCGTGTGGGACCAATCTCTCCCATGGACATAGAAGTGGGACTAAACTCCCCTGTAGACATGGATGTTGCGTACATAGTATGTAAACTCTACCATAAAGCATGAGTTGTAGTCTCCCTTGAGACCTGCCAGTAAACAGACTCAACCAGATGCAAACAAATCGTAGACATTGCTAACTCATCAAGATTATGCCAATCATCATCACGCATAGACTTGGGCTTCGTCGATAAACCACGCAAGGGTTTATCCTGCCCCAAATCCGCCAATGCAACAAGCATATGCTCCTTCCAAGCAACAAAATCTGCACCATCAAAGTGTGTCAGACCATAACGCTGTAAGTCAAATGAAAAATTAGCCATAATGCTCGCAAAAGAGCAACCAACAATGAGTAGCAAATGTCAACCAAATCAGCCCTAAACTGGCTCGAATCGCATCAACAAAAGTCTGCAAATATGGCTGTAAATCAGCCCCAAAACAGCCCCAAAATTCATCTCTTAAACAGCTGCATAAACAAGTCACAAATGTGTCCCAAATCAGCCTACAACTGAGTCATACATGGACACCTGCAAAGAGGAAACAATGGCTGAAAATTCAGCGCCCAAATAAGCCCTCAAACCTGCCTATAAACTTGTAAACCTGTAGCTGAAACCTGCTGAAAAACCTCAAGCCATTAGTGCTCGAATCCGGCTACCTAGCTCGTAGCCACACAAGCATACATCACAATACTCACTCCTGTGAGTGTGCCAAGATAGCTGTACGCCTGTCAAACCCGTGAGCTAATCACCAAGCCCACACTGTGCAGTATCGATGCATACACACGCACAAATCTCCCACCTGCAGAGAACACCGCACGCAAATGCTGAGTGCAACCCGCAATCTCTACCTAGATCGCATAAATGATACGTATAAAACTCCTGGGAAAATTTCGCCAGAGTTTCGTCAGTAAAACGGTCACAAAACCAGTAACCAAACTGACTGCACGCTCAAAACCATGAGCAACCAAAGCGCATCAAACCGCACTCCAAATGCATGCACCAATCTCCACACTTTGCATACATCATTGCAAACACCTGCAAATCTAGTACGCAAATATCTTCTCTACCTGTGACTGCCAAAAAACATGCTCAAGGCATACATTGCCGAGCTCAAAATGCAATCACATTAGTCTCCCTGAGCATCAAACTACATAAGGCATACATCGTATCCTCCCACCTGTGAGGAAACTTGCAGCAAATATCACTCTCACATCTGAGAGCAAACCATGTGTGGAATCCTCGACACACAATAAACAACTGCTGCTGCATAAAATTCAGCATTCAGAATTTTCAAATTCTGATATGACGAGAGCGTCCGGAGCGTGCCAAAACCCCAAGGTAGACTCCTGGATCACATGTATCCGAGTCTGGGTGTGAAAGCTATGCCAAAAAACCTCCGTTTCGACCCAAAAACGCAGCATAAACTGCCAAAAGAGGGCTGAAAAATGCAGCTCCTCAACCGTAGCTCGAATGAAGTTTTTGATGGCTCGACTGGCTTCGAAAGGGGGGTAAAACAGCAAGACACCTGATAGAAACACTCTCGGAAAGCTGAATTTGTTGATGCCGAAGTCAAAACCCTGTTTGCACTCTTAAAAGTGCGCGCGCGGACGCGATTTCGGGAATGAAACTGGCTCTCCGCTGTCGCCGTGACTGTGCATACACGCGCTCCCTCCGCACCTACGCTCTGATACCAATTGAAGGGGATCGGGGAGCACCACAGATGGAGAGTGAGCGAGAGAAGGAGACACACGACACACATATATGGGTGGGGAGACTCAAAGAGTGAGAAGCCCCCTATACACTTATGCTATGTATAAGGTATACAAGTCAGTGGGCGCCCAGACTCTGGGCGGCCGGGCAAGGCACAGACGCCTATACCTCAACAGCTAGCCCACCATTGACGAGCCGATTTTTGGAAATACATAGCTACATGGCATAGCTTGGAGGACTCCGTGAAGCCCTTGTCTCCAAAGGCCGCATCAAATTGTTGGATGAAGGCCAATACTTTGTCAATAGCATCAAAGGTGCCATCATAGGTGAGAAAAGAGATACTCTTCCCTCCCTCTTTGAACTTCTTGAGCTTTTGGGACCTTCTCCATGCAGAGTAAGCTTTGCGATGTCCTCCCTCTTATATTCTCTAGGAGAATATCCATAGCTTTCATTGATAGAGGAGGAAGGTGAAGAAGAAGGAGAACAAGGTGACCTCTTTCTTGCCCTTTTCTTCCTTGGTTTCATCTCTTCCCTTTTGGAGTGACGAGGAAAAGGACTATGGGTTAACCGTTTCCTCTTGGGAGGAGTTGGCGATCATTTAGTCCGCCTTCTTTGTGGAGCCACATCTTCGGAGGAATTTAGGGATTCATTACTTTCTTGATATTTTGATTGCTCCTCTCGTATGGAGAGAGTCTTCTTTTGGGGGTCTCATCAAGAGGCCTCCTAAGCTCTCTCTCTCTCCTCTTGGAGAGGAAAGGAAATCCCATAAGCACGAAGTTCATTCTACTCTCTTGGTTCTTGTAAGCCATGTTAATTAAATTTATGCGTTTACTTAATGTATGCTTTGGCAATTCAAAACCTTAGTTTCTACTCCTCTTAGCCTTTGAAAATAGGCACTTAAGTATCTACACCCACGACTCGAATTGGTTAATTATAGAGAGTAGTGGAGTGAGTCTAACATAGAGAAGTTGCCGAGGAATAGCTCCTTTTGGACTTCTTATGGCTCAATAATGGTAAATCCATAGGCAAGTCTAGAAAGACTCCATTATTAAGACCAAAGCTCTCGAGGTGTGCACCATATCCCACATAGTGGGCTCAACAAAACCGATAATAGATCCCAGTCCCACTTACTCTAATATATAATTAACAAAATCAACCATTAATAGGCTACTTAAGGACCTCTCTTCTTAAGCAAGAAAAGAGAAACCAAATGCTCTGATACCAATGTAATGGAAATGGCCTATGAACTTTGATAGTAGCGGAATTAGGAAATTAGATGAAACACTTTTGTGAGATTACTTTGTGAGCGTAGCAGGTGAACTTAATTGATGCTAGCAACATAAACATGGTATTTAGTTAACTTGGCATGAACAATACTTTTGCAAAAGAGAGAGTTTAGAGAACATGACAATAGTTGAGGACCGGATTCATACGGAGCCGGTCCCCCCTCCAGGTCCCCCCTCCAATAGGCATTTGTATTATAGTTTCTCCCATCAAAAGAGACTTGGTACAATACAATCTTTGTGTTCCTTGTGACCTAGGTGATGCAATGAAGATGGAAAGCTTCATGCATCACAAACATAACATAAACTTTTTAGAAAGCATTAGCTATCCCAAGCCTTAGTCCCAAGGCCTCAAACACCTTCGAAGGTGGAGAGAGCTAGCGGGGAATGAGGGTAGGGAAGAGGAAGAAGAAACATTCCATAGGAGAAAGAAATAGTTCCTCACTTATCATCACTCTTCTTGCTAGCATACATAATAGTACAGTAATGAAGATGGCAAGCTTAAGCATTGAAGCATGGCTCTTGGTTGGATTTGCATTCCATAGCCAAGAGTGTTGGTGTAGGCTCTCACTTCTCACAAGCTTGGAGAAGGAGGTGGAGTTCCTCAACTTTCACCAAGTGAGAATGAATCCACAAAATGAGTGTGTGTGTGGTGTATATCCCCCCAGCACCCCCCTTGCTTGCTTGGCGCGAGTTGTAGCTTTTACACATGTTTCAAGCTCATTGGACCGCTCTCCCCCCTAGCCAATCACATACAGCATGCATTCAAGTACATGGGTAGTCTTTGGATAAGTGTACTCCTTACCCCTTAGAGAGAGAGAGAGAGCTTGAAAATATCTAGATATTTGTTGAATGGAATTAGAAGCTCATTGGACCTCTCTTTAGCCCAACCAATAGCATTCAAGCACACCGTGTGGTTAAGCTTAGGGAGAGTCTGACATGTGTCACATGTGCCCTTTGAGAAAAGGGGTACCCTTTGGGTGAATGGAAGGTTAAGTCAAAGATTCCCTTAACTTTGGGACTTTCATGCATAGGAAGCTTCTCAAGCACCTTCCTCATTAAGTTTATAGGGTCTCTTTTTGACTCAAGCACCTTATCCCCCAAGCATGGGAAGCTTCTCAAGCACCTTCCTCATTAAGTATGACAAGCACCTCAAGTACCTTAGTCATCAAGCATGACAAGCACCTCAAGCACCTTAGTCATCAAGCACGACAAGCACCTCAAGCTTAGGTCTGGTTCCCACCTCAAGCCCAGCCCTAGCTTACCTAAGGTCAAAGGACTTTTAACACTAACCATTGGAGGTATTTAATGAAGCTAACCCTAAGGTCTTTTAAGCTTCATTAGGTTCACATTTCTCTTTGATAGACTACCTCCTTTTGGACCCCTACTGAGGTAAGTCTAGAAGCACTTATTGCACCTTGCTCTTTGATAGACCATCTCCTTTTGGTCCCGTGTTGAGATAGGTCTAGAAGCACATGTCTCTATTCTAACTCTTGTTCCAATTTATTCTCCCACATTAAATGATCAGTTTAATATGAGAAAATCGTTTGGTAAAGTTAGATATTATATTTTATGACAAGAAAGGAGAAGGTAGAGACACATAGCTTGGTGGGGTGGTAGTGTAGCAGAATGCCACATACCCTTATTCTATATTGATAATATGAAAAAGGTTCGATTATTCAGTGGTGCCTAGTCGATCACTTGGGCATTGCCCTAACAAAATCAACCTTCATGGAATCCTATGGCTTAATTATGACAAACTCTATCCACAACTAACGGTCTCTCAATTGGAGTACTAAATCTCAAGATATGATTGAAAACTGCTTGTAGAGAGCAACAATGTATTAAAACACAATGAGAGGCTTACATCAACACATAAAGCTTTGACTTGGAAATGCATGGCACTTCTTGGAATTGAAATGTGATTTTGCATGCAAGAGAAACGAGCAGGAAAAGGTTGCACGGGCACGATAATCAACAGTCGTACACTCCGAAAGCTTATCTCATAAAAAACTTATTATTCAAATTTATGAAATTGACCTTCATACTAGGCCATAATTTTGAAATTTGGTCCTTGGCCAGCATGCCTAATCAATCTTGCAATTTAAGTGCCAACAAATATGATAATTACAATCTGGAAGCTTATAGCCCTAACTAAACACTATTGGCTCAAGTGTACATTCATAAAAATAAAAAATTACTCTAGTCAATATAAAAATGAATTTGGTCGATGTCATATATAATGGGAAATTTGCAAAAATATTTGCCACACGATCTTCATTGCGTTGTTCCTATTAGCACACAGAGAGAGAGAGAGAGAGAGAGAGAGAGAGAGAGAGAGAGAGAGAGAGAGAGAGAGAGAGAGAGAGAGAGAGAGAGAGAGAGAGAATGGTTGTCGATAACGTGGAGGAGAGCGTATGAGGCAAATACGACATATACGAAGGAGATGTAAATGCATTTTACCACTTGTATTGATACTTCTCCATGGAAATCATGACAAGATGTAGAATCTATCGGCAATGTTGACATGCATCATGCCATTTCAAACAACATTGTCCATAACGTAGAGCTTACTACATCACCATCATCATGGACACATGTTTGGATCAAGATTGGTGGCATGAAATATCATCACCATGGACATAGAGAATTTTAAGACATACAATAGCATCTAAGATGATACCAAGTACCCTCATGAACATTTCTTTGTTGAAATGTTTATGGACCATGAGAGGGACAAGAGTGTTGCAGGAGCACCATCGAATTAGCTAATGTAGTAGTAGTCAATGTGATTGGCAGTAAAGAATGTGATATAGTGAATGAAGTTGATCATTGGAGAGGCAATTCCGCTACATTAAATTTCAATGCAAAAGTGGAGTTGCTACTGTAATGAGCTCATGAGGACGATGATGCCATAGTGCTACTACGTGATCAAGAAATTTTCATGTGCTCTTTGCTACTGCAATGAGCTCATGAGCTTTTTCACATCGATAGACTGCTCGCTTAGAACTTCGATCGTAAGTGCTTGCCCTCAAAATTTTGAGGTACAATATGGGAGCTTTAAAAAAATAAGTAGCTACTTGGAAGAGGAAAGAATTGAAGGTTTTTAAACTAAATCCTTGCGTAGTGTATAGGTTTTCCAACCTCTTGATTTTAGGGGAAATTTTAAATTTTGAATCTAGTTTTTTTAAAGCACTAGCATTAACACAAAGGATAAAACGCTTAAAATTGTAGACTATGTCTTGGCTTTGATTGTGGATATATCACCCCCTTCACATTAGACTTCCCCACCCTAGCTCCTTGCCAGACCCCCACAATACTTTTAGCTTAACTTTTCAGCTAGTTAATCTTAAGCTACTCATAGATTCTATAGAAAAGGGAGTGCCAAATTCAAGAGACTTGGTTACAATGAAGACTTTCAAGGATGTGGGGCTAGTTGGAAGGAAATCATGGAGGTTTGTGTAAGCTCCTTGGTTCTAGGGCTTACAAATTCTCTTTTCTTTTTCACTTTGAGGTAAGAGTGGAGTGTTAAAGAATGCAAATGTGTTGCCAAGGCTACTGATAGAAGCGTCACTCAAGCTCGTCACACTAGATTAGAATTAAAAACCTTGATGAAGCCAAAATGGTATGCGAGAAAGGGTAGTTATTGAATAAACCAACTCACCTAGCTCAAGAAATGGCACATCATTCTTGAAACTTAAAACAAGAATAGCATTTTTGAATATAAACTTGTTTTCACTTGAGAGAGAGAGAGAGAGAGAGAGAGAGATCTAGCTTTTGTGGAGTTACTCTACCAAAGCAAAGAAAAGATTGACAATAGAGTGAATGAAGGGATGCTCTCAACATTGAATTAACAAGACTTTCAAGTTTGCCATATTGCTCTTTATTCCCAGACCCATATTGTAGGATGGAATGTGAACTTGACCACGAAATAAGGCATGGCTTTTGTTTTTAGCTTTATTTTTTTGGAGAGATGTAGTGCTAACTCTCCACCATACTTTCATGTGGCACTCATGTAGTTGTGCACTATATATGTTTCATCAATCTTTGTAAAAATATGATAGTCATGAGGGTTTGACAATTTGTTATAATTTTATTTGTAGCTTTTGCCAAAGGGAAATTTTATTGGATGGCAAACACATTTGATAAGTGACCAGGTTAGTGCTCTCCTCTAGGTTTAACATATTTTATAATACATGGTTCAGTTTACTTCGACAACTACAACTAATCAAAACAAGCTAAATGTCTTTATGCTTATTCTTGATTTGAGACCGAGAACTTACGCAAAGATTGGGCTCAACAATGCGATAGTGAAAAACGCTGATTAGCAGCAAGAGATTCATTTAAAAGTCCACATGGACCAATGCATGATGCTCTCTCTCTCTCTCTCACACACACACACACACACACACATCTATAGTATGTCATGGAGTGGGGAATGAGAGGGAGGCTTGTCGGCTATTGTACTCTGCAAGACTTTGATATGGGTAAGAGAATTCATGATAGACGTTGTTGCGGGGAGGGGGGCATGAAAGGGGAGATTCCATGCATGGATAGGAAGCTACAGGCTCTTGATGGTGGATGGGAGAGAGTCAGCAATAGAAGAAGAGGGAGAGGGACATGTGATGGCACATGGCGCTCGTAGGAAGCAGGGGAGGACGCACGGTTCAGAAAAAGGGGGGGGGGGCGCCACATGGAAGGGGAAGAATATTTAAATGATTTTTTAAAGCCATTAGGAGTATAATACAATATTCTCTTGCTTGTCAAGAAAGTGTTGCCATGAATATAACTTTATCGACATCAATCTTTAGCATATCATCCTCGCTTTCCTCCTCCTCTGTATCTGTATAGTCCTCATCATAGGCCGTCTCGAACTAGGGAAAATTACCCAAATACCCTTGAAATTTGAGGAAATTCCCAAAATACAAAAAGCATCAACAAACTATAAAATTAAACAACACTACCGACCCAATAATCATGTATGGGTGTCGTTCAATTATGCAAGTTGGAGGACAATGTTTGAGTCAAGCTACATAAAAGCAATGTGAATAGTTAAACATTTTGTCTTGCAATGAAACGTCATAGAGTAAATACTAAATGTATAGTGCACGTCATGTAGAAGTGCCATACAAAAGTATGGTGGAAAGTTGGTATTGTGATCTCTCCAAAAATTAGAAGAAATGGAAGCCATGCCCTGCCTTGTAGGATTTATGTGTGGACCAAGCAAATGCATATGCACCTTGGAATATCGTCGAGTTGGACTCGTGGTTGTGTAGTCAAAACGTCCATTGTTGTGAATATATGTTCTTTCTATGACACAAAAAATAGGAGAACGCAAATACAAAAGATGTAGGAGATAGATTTAACTTAAAGACAAGCAGAGGTAACTTTATGTCCTATGTCATAGACACATATAAAAAAGATATAGGAGATAGATTTAACTCAAAGACAAGCTGAGGTAACTTTATGTTCTACGCATAGACAATGTATTGTTTATTGTAGTAATGAATTCTCAGTTCATAAGCTCCAATGCAATCACTAAAGTATAATGGCTCAATCAATAGGGTGCGAATATTGACATGGGTGGCTGATGCAAAACGCTAGTTGAATTAGGTTGAGTAAGCTATTGGAGTACATGCGCATGAGCAATGAGGCTGATGCAAAACCTTGGCATGGTTTGGTTGAGTAAGCTGTGATAGTAGAGGTAGAGAAGCAATGAGCCCAAAACTGCCTTGTTATAGCCACGTTGGGCATATCCTATGATTAATGCATTTCAAGAGATGTCATTTTAAACAGAAAGCTCATCAAGATTCCGCTCTCCTATTTCTAGCATGCAATCTTCCCAAGGACAATTTAGATTCATTGGGATGGAATCAAGCATGTACCTTTGCCCTCGTAGCAAACCCACCCACGGGAGCCAAATGGTGAGAGCTCACTATGATCAACGCTTTCTCGCATCGAGAAATAAGCTTGAAATAACCTTTGAAAATTCAAAAAAAACATATGCAATATCAAGACAGGAGGCATTCATTGTCGATAGCCAAAAGTCCTTGATTAGTACCTCTAGCATGCCATCAATCTATCTCAATCGGTGTTCCCTCCGCCAATCGAGACATCCAATATTGAATTCCAACTATGTGCATAATGAAATCTGCTAACACTTGGTTAGGACACTCAATGATGGCCTTCGGCCTTGTGCATACCTTTGAAACGAGGGGCAAGTACTCAAAGCTCTCAACCCATGGTCACCCTTGTGTATGCTAAAAAGAATGCATGATATGCATTTCTAGCATCATAATCCATCCTGCTCTGCTCCCATCTCTACATTCATCATCGTCGTCATTGCTAGCATACACATTGTATCTATCCCTACGTCAATCACCAAGCTCTCTATGAGAAAATTTGGTGGAAAATTGGCAATCGCAAACATGCTTCAAAAGAGACAACCACCTAATCTTGAGGTAGGTTATCCCAAACCTAATTATGCAGGTCGACATACCCACCACGTTCTCCTTCACTATTGTTAAATGCTTAGCTTTCCATTTCTTAGGTGATAGTAACATTGTCTTTAGTGGTCATGTAGAAGTTTCATCCTCCTCTATGATTTTGATCTCAAAAAGCCTTATGCGATCTGTTGAAGACTGATTCATACTAGAGGGATTACCATTGTCATCCAAAGAGCTTCTTTTCATCGGTAAAATATATTTTCTTGTTCCTTGTCTTTGGTCCATATCCCCAATGAAAAGGATTTCTTTTTTCGGGTCATGGAAACAACCTTAGTCCATAGCTCTTGAACTCTCTTCACAACCTCTTTTGCATTAGCAATTATACAAATTGCAATTTGTGACACATGCATAATAACTTCCTTTTGATTACGGAAGTTCGCCAGCTACGCAAAGCAGCCATGCACCATGATCACACCTGAAACCCTTCCTTGATAAACATTGAGCAGATAAATTTTGTGTGCTTGACCCCCTTTTGAAGAACGTCTCGTGCATCTTGTTTCTCATGCATGCCCGTGTCGAGGTGATTGAATGGCAGTTGAATCGTAGATAGCTTTTGGCTCCTTATGTGATTGCTATCTCCTCACTATCGCACAAAAGAGCAATTGCTCATTCAACAACCACAATTAAGAGCTCACGCTCACATTGCTTGTTCAAAATCTGAGTTTGTTGTTGTGGGACAACGATGGAGGTGAGTTAATTACCTCTTGTTATGTGTGTGTGTGTGTGATAGAGAGAGAGAGAGAGAGAGAGAGAGAGAGAGAGAGAGAGAGAGAGAGAGAGAGAGAGAGAGAGAGAGAGAGAGAGAGAGAGAGAGAGAGAGAGAGAGAGAGAGAGAGAGAGAGAGAGAGAGAGAGAGATGATTTTCTTGCCGAGCATCAACATTATTGCGGACGACATCAACAAAGGTATTGAGTTGTTCACTCTGTACGGGACAGACAACAAGAAGAATAGCATGTGCCTCACACATGGAAATATTTTTGACCGCATACTGGTGTTCTGGAAAGTCAACCTGCAACACCCCTTAGGCACAGATTCTTTAACCACCCTCCACAAAATGATCCGCACTGAGAAGTACTACCCCTCCTCCTCGTGGATTACACCATTCCAATGGAGAGGTATGTGTGTGCTTAAAATAAAAGCACTATGGACATGCATGGTTTTCCCAGCTAGCACCACCTACCAAGACATAGTCACCATTTTCGTGTCGGACGATCTGAACGTGAATAGCTAGCCTGACGTAGAGCGGTTCAGGACCCGATGGGAACAAATAGGCAGGTAATGTGGTGAACACGGTTTGCTGGGTCGCGCCATTCTGCAAACCTGACTATCTCCTGTGTGTGAAGCAAAACCGTCAAGGACACTACCCGAGCTTGTGCGCTCCCTGCTTTTGCTGAGATGAATGAGCAAAGAAGTTTTTCCGCAAGCGACAAAGAGAGGGAGGAGCCACAAATTGGAGACAACTACATCCCCTTGGTGCATCGGACTGGCATCACTCCTCTTGAGAATGTTATGTGTTGCTTTGCAAGGTGAGCTTTTGTTTTGCTTGCGAGATGTGCCTCTAAAATGTTGCTTCCCATGCAGGAAACCAATGGACAACGAGAGCCCGCCACTTGGGTCCTCTGATACGCAAGTGGTTGAGTCTCCCACTATCGCAAAGGAGGAAAAGTTGCAAGAGATGCTTGTCGACATATGGAAGGTGCATGACAAGGGTGTTGGTGGCTTGAAGAGCTACATGCAGCGGCTCGTTGAGTCACTTCGACACTCCGTGGACAATTATGAAATCAATGTAACATATGTACAAATATGCCACTTGCGGGAGCAAATTTTGTCCTTGAGGCGAGAGGTTGTATCACTCAAAGTGCAACTCAATAAACTCAATGCACTTACAATCAGGTTTAACAACAGTCTGCACAGACACAACATGTAGTTCACAGGTTGAATTGTGTGGATTTTATGTAGACATTTGAGTTCATGTAGTCATGAAAAAACTCCTTCGTTTCTTGTGAAGATTCTCTGCACTAAGAATTCTCCAAGTTGTTAAATGAATTGTGTGGATTTCATATTCTCCTCCATTTTCTTGAGGCTTGGCTTGACGACCTTGCAAAGATTCCATGATCCCTTCCTCTGCACTTAGACGCAAAGATTTTGAAGAATCTCTTCATCAATGAATTTCTTTGCATCTTTCCCATTATGTATGTCTCTACCATAGCAAAAAAATCAAAAATCAAAGATGCCTGGAGAGCTTCTATCTTTTTACTCAATTGAAGGAGGGATACGAAGCTGCTTCTATTATGGGGCAACGCCATCGAGGGCTCTCTCTCTCTCTCTCTCTCTCTCTCTCTCTCTCTCTCTCTCAGCAGAAGGTGCAACATGGGCTCTTGCTTCTGTGTGTATGTGCACGCGACGAGTATGGCAGCAGGATGGGCGATGTGGGAAAGGGTGATTGAGGCAGCAATATCTCTCTCTCTCTCTCTCTCTCTCTCTCTCTCTCTCTCTCTCTCTCTCTCTCTCTCTCTCTCTCTCTCTCTCTCTCTTTGACTGCGTGCGCACAAAGTAGGGTGCGCCATGTCGTGTGAGGCGAGGTGCAGGGTCTGTAGAGCTAGGACTGAGCGCGGTGGGGGTGCATGAGGAGAAAAGCTAGCGCAGGGGGAGGTCGCGCAGGCAGACACACAACTCAATTTTTATATATATATATATATATATTTTTTGGGGGGGGGGGGGGGGGGGACGGTCTCATGACTAAATGGCACGGGGTCTTGAATATAGACCCCGCCATGGGATCAATGGTGGACATCGGGGATTTCAAGGAGATCTGACGATGAAAAAAATGGCGACGCGTCCCCCACCCAGATTCGAACCCAGACGGGGGCGCTGTGGCAACCCAATGTGCTAACAGTGCGGGCGTATTGATTTTGTTGAACTGGGTGTGTGTTTACACTTATTTATGCTTGTTTTAGTTTACACCTTGGATGTCCGAGTTTACAAAATTTGTTCGAGTTTACTTTTTAAAAATCGAACGGCGCTGTGTGCCTTTGCTTTTGTGCATGGAGTTCTCCTATGTGGATCCCATGACAGGGTCTTCATTCAAGACCCCATGTTTTTTAGTCCCTAGGGGGGGAAGGGGAATCTCCTTATTGATGGAATTTATTTTCACTCAAGCCTTATGTCGTTATGTGAGTTGAACATGCTTTCCCATTATATTCTATGAATGAGTACTAGTGTGGCCGGCTCTCTTTTTCTGCTGTCTGTCTGTCTCTCTCTCTCTGAGCGCACTCAGTTGCAGGCCACAGTCCGTGTTCTTTAGTCTTGAGGGGGGGAGGGGGAATCTCCTTATTGATGGAATTTATTTTCACTCAAGCCTTATGTGAGTTGAATATGCTTTCCCATTATATTCTATGAATATGAATATGAATACTAGTGTGGTTGGTGGCCTCTCCCTCTCTCTTTTTTCAGCTCTCTCTCTCTCTCTCTCTCTCTCTCTCTCTCTCTGTGAGCGCACTCAGCTCTGCAGGTTTCAGTGCACACTGCCGAAACTAGCCGCGGGGGGGGGGGGGGGGGGGGGGGGGGGGGGGATCCCTTTGTTTATAAGTGACACGGGGTGTCACTCATGGGATCTACGACACGGGGTATTTTTTGGCGGGGTGGGTGCTTTAGACCGTCGGATCAACGCAGTAGGGGGGGGAGGGCAAGACTTATATAGCACCTGACTCGCAATGCATTCAACGAAACATGCTAGACGAGCTGGATTGAGTGTGGGAGTGTGTAGGGACAGGTCATGCGTTCGAAGTTCGACGGGCGGTTGGGAACCCTCGCTCGCTAGAGATTAATCGACAGTGGATGGACAAGGAGCCGTTGATCCCTTGAGTCCACCCCATTATTAATGAGGAGGTCGCTGGAGATTAATCGACCGTGGATGGACACGGAGCCGTTGATCTCTTGAGTCCACCCCATGTCGTTTATTAACGAGGGGGGTCCCTCGCCCTTTTATAATTATATAGAATATAGATAGATAGATATGTGAGAATATCAGTCAGTCACCCAACCTATTAGGCTTACCGTCGTCACGAATCTGTGAGAGAGAGAGAGAGAGAGAGAGAGAGAGAGAGATTGTCTGTTAGACGACACAAGGCAGATAGAAGAAAAAGATGTCCATTCCGCAGGATTTGTATCCTTCAGACGAAGACCTGATTTTTGAAGAGGAGATATTGCGAAATCCCTTTACGTTGAAGCTATGGTGGCGCTACCTCGCTGCACGCAGAGATGCCCCCTTCAAAAAGCGCAAGATTCTCTATGAACGAGCAGTTAAAGCCCTTCCAGGTAGCTACAAACTCTGGCATGCTTACCTGCGAGAAAGAATGGAGACTGTCAGGGATCTCCCTATCCACCATGAACAGTATGAGGTGCTCAACAACACCTTCGAAAGAGCACTTGTTACGATGCACAAGATGCCCCGCATTTGGACCATGTACTTGCAAGTTCTCACTGATCAAAAACTAATCACACGTGCACGCCGCACTTTTGATCGTGCCATGCGCTCTTTGCCAGTCACTCAGCATGATAGGCTGTGGGAACCTTACCTCAAATTTGTGAGCCAGTCAGGTATTCCTATAGAAACCTCTCTTAGGGTTTACAGAAGGTATCTAAAATTTGATCCCACCCATATAGAAGAATTCATAGAGTTCTTGCTAGCCTCTGAGCGCTGGCAAGAGGGAGCAGAGAGGCTTGCGGAAGTGCTCAATGATGAAGGCTTTCAATCTATCAAAGGAAAGACCAGACATCAGCTTTGGCTTGAGCTTTGCAATTTACTTACCAAGCATGCTAATGAGGTTTCCGGTCTTAAGGTAGATGCAATTATCCGGGGAGGCATACGCAAGTTTACTGATGAAGTTGGTCGTCTCTGGACATCTCTTGCTGACTACTACATACGTAGAGGCTTGTTTGAAAAGGCACGAGACATCTATGAAGAGGGCATGACCACAGTAATTACAGTCCGCGATTTCAGCATGATTTTTGATGCCTATAGTCAGTTTGAGGAGAGCATGCTTTTGGCAAAGATGGAAGCTCGAGATGCCGAAACTGATGATGAAGGAGAGGTAACAGAAATAGAAAGCAAAGATGAGAATGGAGAATTGGATGCGAAGAGAGGGATGGATGAAAGGAAAAAAGGGGGTGCAGGTTTATTAGCTGATATTGATTTACGAGAACTTCCTCGGTTTTGGTTGAATGATACGAATGACATAAATTTACGTCTAGCTAGGCTGGAATATCTGATGGAAAGGAGGCCAGAGCTAGTGAGCAGTGTTCTTTTGAGGCAGAATCCTCACAACGTGCAGGAGTGGCACCGAAGGGCAAAGCTCTTTGCTGACAATCCTGCTCGACAAATACTAACTTACACAGAGGCTGTAAGAACAGTTGATCCCTTTAAGGCTGTTGGTAAGCCACATACTTTGTGGATAGCCTTTGCTCACTTGTATGAGAGACATAACGACCTTGTAAATGCAAGGGTTATTTTTGAGAAGGCTGTTCAAGTGAATTATAAGGCAGTTGATGACCTTGCATCAGTTTGGTGTGAATGGTCGGAGACTGAGTTACGGCATAAGAATTTTAAAGGAGCTCGCGCACTTTTGCGACGAGCCACAACAGAGCCTTCTCTTGCGGTCAAACGAAGAGGTAGGATTATTCATCAACTGTTGTTACATCTTCTTTTAGTTTCTGCATGTTTGTTTTCTATTAGCATAATGAGACTTTGATGTTGTGCACTCTCATCATGCTTATTCTTCCTGAGCATGTAGCTTTTTTCAGTATGACTTGTATGCCTGTTTTATGCCTGCTTTCAATGGTTATTTGACTTGATATTTCACATTTTGTCTTAATCAACTGGTTGTTCTTCTCACAAAATCAGTTCATAGTACTTGCATGGCGCTTTTCCTGATGTTGGTATAAGCCATAAGGGTCATAGAGTAGTATATTAACAACATGCTTTCATTAATGCAGTGCAAGCAGAGGGGGACGAACCTGTCCAGATGAAGCTGTACAGGTGTCTCAAAGTCTGGTCTTTCTATGTTGATTTGGAAGAAAGCTTGGGTACACTAGAAACAACTCGAGCTGTTTATGAAAGGATAATCGAACTGAAGATAGCGACTCCACAAATGATAATAAATTTTGCGTTGTTGCTTGAGGTATGAAAAGTGCAAGGCGCTCTTTTTGCAAGGAGTTTGGTTCTGAGGTTCTGAATGTGTACATGAATAATGTGCAGGATCACAAGTATTTTGAGGATGCTTTTAAGGTGTATGAAAAGGGGGTTCAGGTTTTTAAATACCCCCACGTTCGAGATATCTGGATTACATACCTTTCTAAGTTCGTGAATCGATATGGAGGAAAGAAACTGGAACGTGCTAGAGATTTGTTTGAACAAGCTGTTGAGAAGGTATATGGGTTCTTACTAAATTGCATGCCTTACAGTACCTACTGTGGCAACTAACTGGCGGAACTTTATCTGCAGGCCCCGCCTGAAGATGTTAAACCCTTATACCTGCAGTATGCAAAGCTTGAAGAGCTTCATGGGCTGGCTCCACATGCCATGGCTGTGTATAATCGTGCAGCAAAGGCTGTTCCAGATAATGAGAAGATGGCCATATACGAAATTTACATTGCTCGAGCAGCAGGAGTTTATGGCATTCCCAGAACACGTTCAATCTACGAGGTTTGCTCCCACCTCTTCTACTTCTGATGGAAATGTGAATGTATAGAAAGAGTTTAGCCTTGAATGTTCTCTTATAATATTTATCTGCTACATTAGGGGTATGGCCGAAGTGTATGCAAGATACAAGTTTGAAGGTTATTAAGTCATGCTACCAAAGACATGCAAGAGACAACCTGTGAAATCAGTGATGGAGACAATAGTCGTGATGGATGCTAGGGTTAGGATCCTAAATTGGAAATGGGTGCATGGTTTGTGACTTTTCTTAGCACACCTAGGAATTCTCTATGTTTACACGGAAAAGATTGTTTTGTTACATAAGTTATAACACGTTAAGCACATATTACTCAAGGGAAAGTACAAAAGAAACACGATAGCTTAGTGCAATAGAGGTGTAGTCAATCAAATCGAACCAAAACTATATTTTGTTCTTTATGGGGTTTTTGTAATGATTGGAATCAGAAATTTGTAATTTTGTACGGAATTGTGGCAGTTGGACCACCCTGTGAATGCCTAGTATGGCGTGCAGGAGGAGAGCATGAGAGACATGCAATGAAACGAAATGTTATATTAAACGTCTTCAAAAGGCCAAAATGACTTATGAGACCAAACTGATACAATCCTGGAGGATCTAATACAATGTCAAGGTACAAAATTAAATGGAGTAAAATAAAAGCTAAAAGCTAGAATGAAGAACAGTGTTCAAGGATGTGTGGCAGCGCCTAAGGATGTGTGGCATCAGGCGTTGTATGAGGATGTACTGCATCGGTCACTGAAGAATATCGTCAATGTCCGAGAGGTAATTAGCCTTACTTGATGTCTCTTATGCTGTGCTAGAATAGTCCCGATCCTTTGATGGAGCCTTTGTCGATGTCGTGGCGGCCTTCGTAGACGTGGGTATCTAGCTCTTTCAAGCTCAATGGCTCTGTCACTCAATATACCTTCAGTATAGGTGGACCTTGAAGTTTGTTATGAAACTTGCTCATCTGTCTGTTGAGTCTCTGCTCTGAAAAAATCAATGATTTCCCTATGGAATAATGAGTGTCCATATAGGGAGGTCTTTGAGATCGTAGATTTAGGAGTACCAATTGAGGCCAGGATTCACCACTTCTGTCATATAGAGCCGAAGACGAAGTTACAATACATGTAATTGTCCAGTGTACTATGAGATACGAGGCCGCTTTCAATATCTATTCAGAAAGGCTTTGGACCACTGGCTAGAGTCATGGAATATCAAGATCAGTAATGCCTCGGGTTGTTTTTGCTAGAGTTGCGCAGACAGAGGGAGAGACTCCTCAGGAGATTAGATAGTGGGAGACTGAAATACGATGTGCTATAGGTAAGATGTGCTGTAACCGGCCTGTTCAATCCAAAAAGGGCGGTAGACTTTACTTTAAACCTTGATTTAGCTTTCACCCATTATTAGTCGTCTATTTTACCTGTACTTTCAAGACACAACAAAGGGGAGAGGGATACAGGCTGCTAGATTGCACCTGTATGAGTAGACAGACACCAGATTGGCCCCTAACTTAGGCGCCCCTTTTGGTATTTCTTTATTGTTCAAAAGAGGGAATAAACGCTGTGGTTCCCTACAAGCTGCCCCGCACAAACTCGGCTGAATTTCCACTGTTCCAGCCCGATTTCGGCAGCATAACTGTACTAGAACCCTTCACAGTCAGTATTCCCACGCATTGGCCGACTTTCCCGACGCATACGGGCACTTTGCAAAACCTGGCGAGAATCTGCAGCACGCTGAATTCTCTGTTTTCAGCCCTGAAAATGCGCCAGATCACTTGTACAGCGGTCCCCTTGCGTCCCCGAACCTCCTGGGGGTATTAGGGTCTGTTTAGGGCCAAAACCCTAAACCTGCAAAAATACACAGCAGGCTGTAATTTACTGTTTCGGGCTCCGTTTCGCGTGCCGGTCGCATCCGTAGCAAGTCCTCGAGCTCCCGCACCTGTAGGGCTACTTGCCCTTTGAATCGGACGAGATTTCTGGCGTGAAACCTCTCCGAATTCACCTGTACCTACGGGGGGATTAGCCGCTAGCTAATCCAGTACCTGTGCAAGAGGCTCTTGCCTCGGCAATCGCGCATGAACCCACACAACTGTACATTGGTCAAATGAAGAGCCCACTAGAGGGGCATAACATACTGCCAAAGGGGAGAGAGAGGGCAGTGCGTAGCGTGCAGGGCATCACTCCTGGCACCGCACTGTGCATAAGAGGGAAAGCAAGCACTCCATAGCTCTTAACCTGTGACAAAATCTGAAAATGAGCCTCTCCCAGCTTAAAATTCAGCGCCCCCTTCTCTTGCATGAGGAAAGTGCACCAGAAGGTGCCACTTGGCACATTTATAAGCATTTTCCCATTTCGGGGTTGCCGTCTAAAAATATCCCAACCGGTTGCCCAGTTGACTTCACGGCAGAGTAAGAAAATGTTCCCCTTGTCATTCCGGAGGTAATGATGTCAACACATTTTCAGGTCCCAAAATAGCAGTTCCCTAAATTTTAGGAGATGCTGCCATTGTATCTTTCTAGGTCATCCGACCCTCTTTGTACACTGCGGCCACATCCAGAACTGAAATGTAGCCTCTGTAGCAAAGGATTCCACTTTGGCTAGTCAATGACCCCACTTTGGCTAACCATAGTCTTTGTCCAACCTTAGTGCTCTCTTGCCCTTAGGCCTGGACTCCCTCTGGACAGTTCCACACTAGCTATGCAATGCAGGCCAGTTAGATTTTCTGAGGGGTGTTTCCAAAAAGTGAAAGTAAATAGATAATAAGAAAGAAATCAACAAAAAAGATAGATAGTAGTCACACGCTGGTGACATGTGCACATCATATACCAGCTAGAGATTGATCATAAATCCATCCTTTGTGACCTGGAGAAGATGCTCTCTGTAAAGAGCCATCTTCGTGCCAAGCTCTCGTATCAGCTTTGTCCATGTCCTACTGTCACAAAGTGCTTACGTGTCAAGCTACTAAAAAACGGAGCCAACCTGCAGATCCATACGCCAATCACCTGCATCTACAAGTACAAGATACTCCTTTCCTTTATGATCAAAGGATAAGGTTTTCTTAACATAGTCAGGAATGGGATGCATCTTGTAGTGCCAAGGCATTCCCAAGATAACATCGCATCCTTCAAGTGAAGCTAGTAAGAAAGACTCTTGATCTTTATAGTTGTCGACCTATAGATTCAACTTCCCTATGATTGGAGTAGAGTTAGAGTTCTGTCCTTTGAAAGCAGATTGTACTTGAATAGAAACTCAAAAACGATTGGGCTGTAAGTTGAGGTCATCGGCTAGCTTTGTAGAGATGAAGTTGTCTGTACTGCCAGGGTCAAACATAATAAGAGCCCGTTGGTTGTTGATACTACCCCATGCTTTGAGAAGAGCTCTTTCTTTTCCATCCTTGGTTGTATTTCCCTGTACATCTGGGACTGCATTGGAAGAGGGTGGTTGCGGAGGTTTGGTAGGACAATCACCCTTCATATGACCAACTTGTCCACACTTGAAGCATCTTCCTTCACTAATGTAGGTTCGCAACTCAGCAGGAGAGAGATATCTCCCTTTCTTGGGCTGATTTGGCTTTGCTTCTGCTTCGGAGGCGGTTCTTTTCTTCTTTTGAGAAGAAGAAGTAGAGGTAGGCTGCTCATGGAGAGCCTTCTGCTTGGCATGGTAAGTGCTTTGCTCCATCATGGGAGTTCCCTTGTCATGTATTCCATGAGCTATGCGAGTTGATTCCATAAGTATCTGCAAGTTACCTTGAGGGTAAAGCTTCATAGCCTTTTGCAAGGCTTCATGCAATCCTGCTTCAAACTTGCGCATCTTTTCCGAATTGTCAATCTTCTTGAATGGAGTGACTTTCAAGAGAACGTCCCAAAACCTATCCACATAGCGTGGAACAGTTTCGTTTTCCGACTGTGAAAGTCGATCCCATTCTTTCTTTACCTCTTCTTCATAGTCTGGAGGAAGGAACTGTGTGTAGAACTCCTTCTTGAAAGCAGTCCAATCTTGGGGTTTGTGATCTTCCAGGATAAGGGTTAACCACAAACTGCTGGCGGTGCCTTTCAGGTACATACTGACATGGCGAAGCTTGGATCTTTCTTTAAAATTCCCTTCAGCAAATGCAACTTCGAATTGGCGGATGAAAGCCAAAGCTTTGTCATTATCACGCCGTCCATTGTAGGTGTCGAATTTCACATCTTTGTCTCCCGACTTGAATGTTTTCTGCCTGTGGTGCTTCTTCTTATGGTGCTCCTTCTTTCTATGCTTAGACTCCTTGAGTACAGGAGTCCTTTCCCTTTAATGCACTTCTTGCTGCGACGGATCGTCAAGAAACATGTCTTCTGGAGCAACTATGTCACCCAGATCCTTCATGAAAGAGAACTGAGGGGAATCAGGGGGATCCTGCTCTTGAACCTTTGGATTAAACCGCACATGACGTTCTGGAGGTTTCCTTTGTCTCTCGTGCATGCGGGAGGTTCCAATCAAAGGATCTTTCCTTGATTCTGGCGCCTTTGGGTTCTGCGGGATTTCTCCCGATCCCATCGGCATTTTCTCCTTCCCTTTCTCAAGAGTATGGAGAATCTTTTGGACTTTTGGATGGGAGAGAGCTTTTTGCAACTCTTCCATTTGTTGTTGAAGGAGAGAGAACTCTATCTCACGTCCTCCCATTCCTGCAGTCTGCCAAGAGTCGTCAATCCCTTAAGGAAGAGAGAGATGACCTTGCTCTGATACCACTGTCACAAAAATACGGAAGCGTAAACTGACTTTTAATTGTACTTCAAATACTCAAAGAATTAGAGAGAGAGAGAAAGCTCGACACTTCATTGGGGACCAGAAGATGGGTTGGTCCCCCCCCATAAAGAGATTATCTTTATTACTAAGGGAGAATCTTTACAAGCACAAAAACGGGGCAATAGCCCGTCCTCTATTCTTTCTTTTCTACTTCTGATTGAGAGAGTGCGAAAGCTACTCTCTGAATACTGAGAGGATTTTCTCTCTATGAGATTTTGGGAAGCTCTCGAAAACGTGAGTCTATCTTCCACAAAACTCAACGGAAGCGATGGAATTGCACGAAACTTTGTGTACGCGTAGTGTAGGTAGAGGAGAACTAGATTCTATATGTATTTTACTGAAATTCACCCTAAAGGAGGTGATTAAGGGCTGAAAACAGAGAATTTACAGCCACCACACTCTACGAAGAGAGTGCCTGCTGTAACTTCTCGCGATGAAACTTCACCAAAAGCTGGCTATGGCTATGAGAACCCTTGTTCTAGACGATGGGAGCACAAGGCCACCACATATGTCGCAAGGGGTTGCTCTCAAGCTTCCATGGAGGGCTCCAATGGGTAGAGCATACTCACAATAGAGGGGGTAGGAGCACTGCCAACACTGAAAATGGGGAAGGGGGGGCTCCTAAATAGCCATTAGGGAGAGGGGGCGCTAGGAAGAGAGAGGGTGAGAGAGAGTTAGTTTGCATTGGTAAGTGTGCCACTTGACACACTTACTTAATAACTTAAAAACCCTTCAACTTTCACTTTTAAAAGTTCACAAACTATTAATGAAATGTGCAAATTGAACCACAACTGCACACATAGATGCAATCCAATGAAACTGTTACCTGCTCCCGAGCGCAATGCCGTACCAGCGTTGCTCTGGCATTACCTGTTCGCACTTGTCCGGTCATTTGGTTCGGCATAAACAATTTAAAAATGCTTTAACTGACTTATCCTAAGGCCGTAAATTAATTCAGGCCTTAGGGTTATTAATCTAAGGACCCCATCTCATTCCTGTGCTTGCATTAGCGCGCGTATTTTTCTGAGGCTACTATCTACCCCTTCATTGAAGGCCCGATTTCCCAATCACTAGGGCTTCAGGGTATTTTCTGTTAGGGTCTCCCTGAGGTGCACTGGCCCATACTTGGGCGCACTTGAGGCCCCATAACTGCTAAATCTATTCTGATGTGTACACAACTAATTAGATAATTCTTTTCTCGTAAATACATAAATTATTTACAAAGTCTGACATAGTTACTGAAACCGGCCTGTTCAATCCAAAAAGGGCGGTAGACTTTACTTCAAACCTTGATTTAGCTTTCACCCATTATTAGTCGTCTATTATACCTGCGCTATAGTGACAAGAGAGGAGAATGGGATACAGATGCTAGAATGCACCTGTATGAGAAGACCGACACCAGATTGCCCCCTAACTTAGGCGCCCCTTTCGGTATTTCTTTATTGTTCAAAAGAGGGAATAAATGCTGTGGATCCCTACAAGCTGCCCCGCACAAACTTGGCTGAATTTCAACTGTTCTGGCCCGATTTCGGCAGCATAACTGTACTAGGACCCTTCACAGTCAGTATTCCCACGCATTGACTGACTTTCCCGACGCATACGGGCACTTTGCAAAACCTGGCGAGAATCTGCAGCACGCTGAATTCTCTGTTTTCAGCCCTGAAAATGCACCAGATTGCCTGTATAGCGGTCCCCTTGCGTCCCCGAACCTCTTGGGGGTATTAGGGTCCGTTTAGGGCCAAAACCCTAAACCTGCAAAAATACACAGCAGGCTGTAATTCACTGTTTTGGGCTCCGTTTCGCGTGCCAGTCGCATCCGTAGCAAGTCCTCGAGCTCCCGCACCTGTAGGGCTACTTGCCCTTTGAATCGGACGAGATTTCTGGCGTGAAACCTCTCCGAATTCACCTGTACCTGCGGGGGGATTAGCCGCTAGCTAATCCAGTACCTGTGCAAGAGGCTCTTGCCTCGGCAATCGCGCATGAACCCACACAACTGTACATTGGTCAAATGAAGAGCCCACTAGAGGGGCATAACATACTGCCAAAGGGGAGAGAGAGGGTAGTGCGTAGCGTGCAGGGCATCACTCCTGGAACCGCACTGTACATAGGAGAGAAAGCAAGCACTCCATAGCTCTTAACCTGTGACAAAATCTGAAAATCAGCCTCCTCTCTCATTTTAGGCGCCCCCTCTCTGGCCAGGAGTAGCAAAATGCTCACAGAGTGCCACATGGCACATTTTCCAACTTTGGGCATTCCCGGCTAAAAATATCTCAACTGGTGTGTCAGTTGACTTTGAAGCAGAGTAAGAAAATGTTCCCCTTGTCATTTCGGAGGTAATGACGCCAACACATTTTCAGGTCTCAAAATAGCAATTCCCTAAATTTTAGGAGATGCTGCCATTGTATCTTTCTAGGTCATCCGACCCTCTTTGTACACTGCGGCCACATCCATAACTGAAATGTAGCCTCTGTAGCAAAGGATTCCTTTGGCTAGTCAATGACCCCACGTGGCTAACCATAGTCCTTGTCCAACCTTAGTGCTCTCTTGCTCTCAGGCCTGGACTCCCTCTGAACAGTTCCACACTAGCTATGCAATGCAAGGCAGTTAGATTTCCCGAGGGGTGTTTCCAAAAAGTGAAAGTAAATAGATAATAAGAAAGAAATCAACAACAAGGATAGATAGTAGTCACACGCTGGTGACATACCTCCCTCTTGAAATCTCAAACGTCCTCGTTTGCATCTATGTCGTACATGCTCCTAGTCAACACTGATGTATTCAACACCTGTCGACACATGTACGACACATACATGCTCATTGTCAACCCTGGTGTATTCAACACCTCGTCGACACATGTATTGCCTGCGTGTGAACCTTGTCCCAATGACATAGTGGTAGCTTCGCACTCTACCATTGTTTTGAGTCACTAACTTTCCAATGACAATGGTAGCTGCACATTTTGTCACTGTCTTATAGTACACGTTGGATCCCGTAACACTTTCGAGCATACCCAAACCGACAGTTTAAGAATGCAGTTACACATGTACTCTTTACTAGAATCAACTATTGTATCCTTGACAAACTGACAAGACTCACTTCTATAGCACTAACCAAACTTTTGGACATTCCATAAGAGCAATTGCCAAACTGACAATCTGTATAGCTCTAACATTCATGTAACAGGTATTTCATTTGAGCTCACTTTAAATACCATGTACATCATTTGTTTCAGAAGCCATTGTCACACTGACAATCCATGTAGCTCTGAAACTCATGGGGTCAAGGTAGGTTGCAAACCGAAGGCTTCAAGGTAAAGTGATAACACAGTTGGTGACTCTGCAAGTTCACCTTCTTCCATCCACTTAGCATCCATTGGTGGATAGTTTCTGAACTTTACCAAGTAACGCCTAGCAACCTTGCCTTTCACTTTCCTTTCTTTGTGTGCCAAAATCTGTTCAGGGACCAAGATCTCGTCAAGTTCCTCGACTTCCTGCTGATCTTCAGTTGGCATATCTTCTGGCACATCACCCACATAGGGTCTGAGAAGACTCACATGAAACGCATTGTGAATCTTCCAACTGTCAGGCAATTTCAGCCTATATGCAACATCACTGATTATGTCGCATACTTGAAAAGGCCCATAGTAACGCATGCTGAGCTTTGGAAACAGTCTTTCCTTGCCCTTCATCTTCTTTAACCTTGCCTTTTCAAAGCGTAAAAGCACCCAATCACCAAGTGAATATACCACTTCACGACGGTGACGATCAGCTGCTTTCTTTTGCTTTGCCTGAGTCTTTTCTAAGGCCACTTTGACCTTCTTGTACATTTCATCCATGTCGTGAACATATTTGCTTCAAATATCTTGTCCTTTGTATGCAGTATGGGAGGAACTTTCTTGCCACCTTCAACTATCTCAAAAGGTGCCTTGCCAGTTGATGAATGCACTGTATTATTGTATGCATACTCCACCAATGGCAAATACTGCTCCCACTTTCCTTTATGCTCTGACACATAACACTTCAGCAGATCTAGGACAGTAGAATTTGCGTCTTTTGAGTGCCCATCTGTTTGAGGATGAAATGATGAAGAGAATTTGAGCGTTGTGCCCATATTCTCAAACAAGCCTCTCCAGAACAAACTTGTCATGCGTGGATCACGGTCGCTAACAATCGACTGTGGCATGCCATGATACTTGAAAATATTGCTCATAAACAAGCGTGCCATCTGATCTTGCTTTATCTTCTTCCTGATAGGAATGAAATGAACATGTTTGTTGAATCTGCAAATAATGGTCCAAATACCATCATTTCCTGTCTGCGTTCTCGGAAGATCAAAGATAAAATCCATAGCAATACTTTCCCATGGTTTATCTGGAATAGGTAGTGGTTGCAATAACCTTGGTGCCTTTTGCCTGTCAAACTTGACCTTTTGGCATATTAGGCATTCTCGCACAAAGGCATCCACATCTCTTCTCAATGTAGGCCAATAGAAGAATGTCTCAACCGCTTTAACTGTAGCATCGATACCACGATGCCCTGCATACGGTGGGACATGACTCTCTTCCATCACTTTGCATCGCAATGGCTTTGTGACACACAATCTGCCATGCATCATCATAAACCCATCTTTGAGAAGATAGTGTTCATGACGTTGTCCATCCATTAGCTGCTCGAAGACCCTTGCAAAATCTTCATCATTTTCATATTGTTCTCTCATATCATCAAGTGCATGATGATAAGGAATCGACACAGCTGAAATTTGTGGCTTCCTTGACAAGGCATCAGTCACAACGTTCTTCTTGCCTTCCACATGCACAATCTAAAAATGGAACATGGACAAGATATTTGCCCATCGCATATGCTTCTCAGATAACTTTGTCTGTGTCAAGAAGTATCGCAAGGTCTGATGGTCCGTTTGGACAACGAAATCTGCACCTAGCAGGTAGTGTTTCCAACTTAAGAGCGCATGAATCACAGCCAATAACTCTTTCTCATAGACCCGCATGGTCATCTCTGGCCCTTGCAAAATTCTGCTCTCATAGGCTACTACACTGCCATCTTGCATTAGCACTGCACCAATGCTACTACCACAGGCGTCACACTGGACCACAAATGACTTCCTAAGATCTGGCAACACAATGACTGGATCTGAAGTCATCTTTTCTTTTAAGAGATTAAAAGGTGAAATCTCTTTCTGTGTCCATCTAAAGGTGACTGCCTTCTTTTGAAGAGCATGTAAAGGTGAAGCAATCTCAGCGAAATTTCGGATAAACCTTCTGTAATAGGAGCATAGTCCCAAGAAACTTCGGACATCGTGCACCGTCTTCAAATTTGGCCATGACTTGATCGCTTCAACTTTTGCAGGATCCATTCTGACACCATCCTTTGAGACAATGTGTCCGAGAAAATGAATCTCTTCCAGAAAAAATTCACTTTTCTTTGCATTGATGAGCAACCTATGACTGCGTATCTCTTTGAACACAATGGCCAAGTGTCGCCTATGCTCCTCTTCATTCTTTGAGTAGACTATCATGTCATCAAAGAATGTACCAACAAACTGCGGGTGTGGACGGAAAATTCTGTCCATCATCCTATTGAACGTAGCAGGAGCATTTGTGAAACCAAAGGGCATCACTAAATATTCGTAAAGGCCAAACGTCGTTCTAAAAGCAGTCTTGTGCACATCCTCTGATCTAATGCGGATCTGATGGTACCCACTCTTTAGATCTATCCTGCTAAACATAGCTGCTCCTTCTAATTTGTCCATAATATCATCAATTCTAGGTATAGGGAACCTATTCTTGATGGTATTCTTGTTCAGTGCACGGTAGTCTATGCACATACGCCATGAGCCATCCTTTTTCTGCACCAACAACACTGGAGAACAGAATGGAGATGAACTGGGCTGAATCAGCCCCTTTTCTAACAACTCCTGTACTTGGCCCATTATCTCTTTCTGCTGAGCCGCACTAACCCTGTACGGAGGCTTATTTGGTGGGCTACTGCCTGGCACCAAATCTATCGCATAGTCCTCGGGTCTCTCTGGCGATAATTGAGACGGTAATAAATCGGAAAAGCAGTCACTATACTGTTGTAAAAACATTGACCTTTCTTTATCTAGCACAGATAAATTTGATTCATCACAATCTGACACTTCACGTGCAAAAACCAAGTACGCAAAAAGATGCTTTTTCATTACAGAAGTAATAGCAGAAGCTGATACAGTGCGAATAGACTCCCCTTTAAGCTTTACATCCAGAATGTAAGTCTTTCCCCTGCTCTGTACAGTGATCTTTTTGTTGTAGGCATCCATGATTCCCTGTACACGAAACAACCAAGGAATACCTAACAACACATCACATCCGTCCATTGGCATGATGTAAAATTCTTCAGCATCTACATAGTACTGGATATGTAGGCGCAATTTTCCAATGATGGGTGTCACAGCCTGTGTATGGCCAGGACATGCCAAACCTGCCTCTGCTATATACCCCATCTCTTCAGGTCTGATTCCCAACTTTGAAGCCAATTCTGGGGAAATGAAGTTGGCTTTGGCACCTGGATCAAAGAAGATAAGCACTGTTTGATCCCTGACCTTTCCCCATGCTCTGCAAAGCTCACTTGCATCTGAATTTGGCTTGTCACCCACCATATCTGGCACTAGATCAGCCATGGGCTTCTTTCCTTTCCTGTCCTCCTTGTCTTCAGAATCAGCTGGCCTTTTCTTTGTAGGACAGTTGTAAGCAATGTGGCCAGGCTGCTCACATATAAAGCATTTGTTCTCTGTCCTCAGGACCTTCTTTTGCTCTTATGACTTACGAGGAAAACGTCTTTTCCATTTCTTTGCTGGTCCCTTTTCTGATTCAGCCGTAGCTTTATCTTTCCCTGCGTTGGCTGACTCGTGAGTCCCTTTAGGAGCCTCATTTGGAACGTGCTTCTTGGCTGAATTTTTCTTGCCTGATCCTGCATTGATGCCAGTGTTAAATTCACAATTTTCTCCCTTGAGCAAACCATTGCCAGTGTTTGCTACCTCGATGAGCTGCGTCAAAGTAGTGACTTTTGTCTTCGTACAATACTTTCTCAATCCTTTAGGTAGGCCACAACAGTATGTTTCAATCTGTTCTGTCAATGGCACAAACCTATAGGAAGTTACTCCAAGTAGAGCTTTCCAAAACTTCCGATTGTAATCATCCAGATTCCTGCAAGTGGCAACATTAAGCAGGTGCCATTCTGTCATGACATCTGCTTCAAAGTCATCAGATAACCATGCTGCTGCAAAAATCTGCTTAAAGTAAATCCATGTGGACGGAGCTTGCCCTTGAAGCAATAAAGTTGTCCACCATTGTCCCGCATTCCCTGTCAAGAAAGTGGCTGCCTTGCGGACCTTTGAAGCCTCTGTAAAGTTCCCCCCTGCATAGGCCTGGTCAAACTGCTGGAGGAATGAGAGAGCCTTCTTCCTGTCATCAAACCCTGTAAAGGTCGTGAAAGACACACCTTTGCCACCTTCTTTGTACGGAGTTGGTCTCTCCAGCGGCGTTAAATTGTCATATGGAAGTGACTGAAACATGGGAACACTGTTAGGGTTCATTTGTGTACCTTGGCCGCTATTAACTTGACCTGGAAACGCCATATTTGGTTGCTGATTTGTAATTCCAGCCATACCAAAATTTGCTTGTGGCATCCCAAATTGGCCCTGAGTGCTCTGAAACCCTGGTAGCATGCCCGTGACACCATACATGGGGTTAGGTATCATCGTTTGAGCACTCCCAAACACTGTTCCTGGCGTGTAAAACTGATTTCCAGGTGCATGACCAGCCATGCTCTGGAATACCGATCCACCTCCAAAATAGCCAGGGTGTACTGAAGGTGGTGGGAAGACCTGTTGCATAGCTTGTAGGTTGCTTCCCTGCCCATTAGAACTAGCTATAGGCTGCTGAAAGGTGGTGGGCTGAACTGGGTACAGCTTGAAAAACTGGCATCTCAGCCACCTGTTCTTGCACCTTAGGCACAGGTTGTGGAGACTGCATGTTCTCCGTCAAGTGTACAGGTGTTTCCATTGACTGTGCGGTATGAATCACCTGTGCTCGAGCCTTAACAGGCTTTTGAATATGATCCAGTGACCCAACTTGCTGAGACGGAACAGGAGGTTGCAGAAAGGCTAAAAAACCTCGGATTTTGCATTACTTGTGTAAACATAGCCACAGCAGTAGCCAACTGGGTCGTGAATATATCATCATCCGTCTGTGGTGGTCTTGAGGACTCACCCACTTCATGTGTCTGTTGACCCTGCGAAGAGGAAACCTCTTCAGTCACATCATCTGGTCTGTCAGCCATAATTGCAATTCCCTGTGTCTGGTCTATGATCCCCTGTGTCTTCAAGCCCAATCTGACCAAGGCTCACTTCTATGGGAAAAAGTGATTTAATCCCGTCGATGGAACCATGAAACCGGCTTGTTCAATCCAAAAAGGGCGGTAGACTTTACTTCAAACCTTGATTTAGCTTTCACCCATTATTAGTCGTCTATTATACCTGCGCTATAGTGACACAAGAGAGGGGAATGGGATACAGATGCTAGAATGCACCTGTATGAGAAGACCGACACCAGATTGGCCCCTAACTTAGGCGCCCCTTTCGGTATTTCTTTATTGTTCAAAAGAGGGAATAAATGCTGTGGATCCCTACAAGCTGCCCCGCACAAACTTGGCTGAATTTCAACTGTTCCGGCCTGATTTCGGCAGCATAACTGTACTAGGACCCTTCACAGTCAGTATTCCCACGCATTGACTGACTTTCCCGACGTGTACGGGCACTTTGCAAAACCTGGTGAGAATCTGCAGCACGCTGAATTCTCTGTTTTCAGCCCTGAAAATGCGCCAGATCGCCTGTACAGCGGTCCCCTTGTGTCCCCGAACCCCCTGGGGGTATTAGGGTCCGTTTAGGGCCAAAACCCTAAACCTGCAAAAATACACAGCAGGCTGTAATTCACTGTTTTGGGCTCCGTTTCGCGTGCCGGTCGCATCCGTAGCAAGTCCTCGAGCTCCCGCACCTGTAGGGCTACTTGCCCTTTGAATCGGACGAGATTTCTGGCGTGAAACCTCTCCGAATTCACCTGTACCTGCGGGGGGATTAGCCGCTAGCTAATCCAGTACCTGTGCAAGAGGCTCTTGCCTCGGCAATCGCGCATGAACCCACACAACTGTACATTGGTCAAATGAAGAGCCCACTAGAGGGGCATAACATACTGCCAAAGGGGAGAGAGAGGGCAGTGCGTAGCGTGCAGGGCATCACTCCTGGCACCGCACTGTACATAGGAGGGAAAGCAAGCACTCCAAAGCTCTTAACCTGTGACAAAATCTGAAAATCAGCCTTCTCTCTCATTTTAGGCACCCCCTCTCTGGCCATGAGTAGCAGAATGCTCAGAGAGTGCCACATGGCACATTTTCCGACTTTGGGCATTCCCGGCTAAAAATATCTCAACTGGTGCGTCAGTTGACTTTGCAGCAGAGCAAGAAAGTGTTCCCCTTGTCATTCCGGAGGTAATGACGCCAACACATTTTCAGGTCCCAAAATAGCAGTTCCCTAAATTTTAGGAGATGCTGCCATTGTATCTTTCTAGGTCATCGGACCCTCTTTGTACACTGCGGCCATATCCAGAACTGAAATGTAGCCTCTGTAGCAAAGGATTCCTTTGGCTAGTCAATGACCCCACGTGGCTAACCATAGTCCTTGTCCAACCTTAGTGCTCTCTTGCCCTCAGGCCTGGACTCCCTCTGAACAGTTCCACACTAGCTATGCAATGCAGGGCAGTTAGATTTCCCGAGGGGTGTTTCCAAAAAGTGAAAGTAAATAGATAATAAGAAAGAAATCAACAACAAGGATAGATAGTAGTCACACGCTGGTGACAGTTACAACTTCTCTGATGAGTGCATAGGTGTGTCCATAGCAAACCACAAGTCACCACCCCCTCTGGAGTGCGCAACTGCCGAATGATGGCTTGAATGAATGGATCTCCCAAGGATCAAGGAATACGTTTTCACGTTGCCATAGAAGGTACCGTCTCCAAAGCTGTAGCAGTCCACAATAACCGCTCAAACAACCACCGGATGATCTCCTGAGAGCAATGGAGTGATGGACCACACAATAGGCAAAAAATCAGCCTGCTGTCCGCCCAAAAAAGACGCTGCAAAGGGTGCTGAAAACACTGCCGTAACAGAGATTTCAGCGTGCCTGTATGCCACCGATCGGTACGGGAGAGTGGCAGAGGTTTAGATGAACGGGTTCTCGCACTTCTCAACCGTCGAGGGACTGAAAACAGAGAGAAAACAGCAAGTAATGAGTGGCCAAAAAGTGGTGGTTGGGTGTAGATACGTAACAATGACGTAGATTTGCAAATTCCAGGCAGTGTAGAAGATTTCCATGAGTGCCTTGGCCGCTTCCGTGGATGCAAGAAGTTTAGCATTTGCGGAAAACGCAGCATGTGCCTAAAACTGCCAGCTGATCCAAAGACACAAATCTGAATCAGAAACGCAGGGCAGATCTGAGGCTTTTTTAGTGCGTTTTGTTGCAGAGAAGGGGCGCCACGAGAGGGAGGATGAGATCGTGGCCTCAGAATGCAAAAATGCTAGGCTGAATTTTAGCACTTCTCACGATGAAAAGCTGCAAAAACGCTAGCGCTACCCTTGGTTGCTGAGATAGATGGTGATTCTCCAAAAATGCTGGCTGTTGTGATCTTGGGAGGAGTACCCGATGTGGATGATGAAGCGCTGGTCCCATAGAGAGCCTGAAGCTGCTGATATACCATGCGAGTGCGCGTGTGGGGAAGAGAGAGAGAGAGAGAGAGAGAGAGAGAGAGAGAGAGAGAGAGAGAGTAGACCACAAACGCAAGATATGGTGAAGAGGCACGAGTAGAAGACCCTCAGTACAATCAGTATGATCTCTGTGAGATGTGGAAGTGGGTACCCCCTTGGCCCTATAAATAGGTGCCCAAGGGGAGGTAGGGCAAGGCCTGATAAAATCCCCCCCGACCCAACAGAAAATTGATATATATGTAAGCGCCCGGACAAAAGTGGGCAGCCGGCCCCAAACTCGGGCGGCTGGACTAGGTACAACCTAGACTAAGGGTGGCCATCCCGGAGACATGCTAGCTGTACAAGTATGCCCTAGACCTGTGAAGCAGCAGAGAGGTGTAAGTCTAACAAGTCAATGCTTCTTGAAGGGCATGCCCTGCCCCACAGAGTTGCCTTCTTACTGTACCTGCCCTGCCTTCCCCGCTGAATTTAACTTGGCCGATGTTACCTGCTGCCCACCCTGTTGAACTCTCATCCGCCCATGCTTTCAATGGCTGTCTTGTGCGTAGCCGCAGTAGCGCGGCCACTGCTGTGAAGCTCGGCCCTGCTACGTAGTGGTGCCCGTGATCTGCTCGCTGTCAGCGCAGATCCGTCTCCCGACGCCGCTGCCTTGCCCTATCCAGCAAGCAGCCAATCCTCAACCCTAACCCTCATTCAGACCTTGACCACCCGAAAAGGTCAACTAGGCAAGTATTTGCTTAGTATAACACGGTATATCTCTCATACTATCAAAAAAGCAATGATCTACAGCCATTAGACGTGAGTGTTGGCCTGCAATGGTCACACTAGGAAAAGTGATTGCAAATGGGGAGGTATCCTCGTGTTGCATCTCACAAGATTTCACTTGTGTGCACACGAGCATATTTGGGAAAGTTTGGCTTTTGTGATCTAACATCAATTTAGTATGATAGTTGACAAAACTTAGGACCCTTAAGACCCTTAAAGTGCATGACTCTAAAAGCATTTTTAAGTGAATAATGGTTTGTTTCATCTAGTTTTGTTCGGTAGCAAATAAAGTGATTTGATTTTTCCTTTTTCTGTTTTCTTGTGTCCCTTGCTTTTGATTTTTTGTAAGTGTTTGATCCCCTCTTATAATTCATTAGTTCAGACTATTCCAATCTTATGAAGGTATATAATTATGCTTCATTCAGACTATTCCAATCTTGTGTCCCTTGCTTTTGATTTTTTGTAAGTGTTTAATCCCCTCTTATAATTCATTAGTTCAGACTATTCCAATCTTATGAAGGTATATAAATATGCTTTGTTTTCTGATATCATTCGACTGCTGGCCTTCATTAAAGATTTCAACGTCTTATTGCCAGCAAACAGTGGTGTTTATATACTTTCTAGTTGGTAGAGGCTAACAAGGTCAACATGGTGCAACTCTGCAGCAAGCCATTGAATCTGGGCTTCCAGACAAAGATGTCAAGGCTATGTGCATGAAGTATGCAGAGCTGGAAAGGAATCTAGGAGAAATAGACCGTGCTCGAGCTATTTATATTCATGCCTCCCAAATGGCAGACCCCCGTTCGGACACAGAATTCTGGGAGAAATGGAATGAATTTGAGGTTCAGCATGGCAATGAAGACACTTTTCGAGAGATGCTGCGAATCAGGCGAAGTGTGTCAGCTAGTTACAGTCAGGTAAATGTTCTTTCTAATTGCGACTTGATATTTTGGGTTTTTGGGTTTCTTTATCACTTACGTTTAATGGTATTTGGGGTTGGCAGATGCATTTTATTCTTCCAGAGTACCTCATGCAAAAAGACCAAGGAAAGATGTCACTGGAAGAAACAGTTGATACTTTAAAACGTGCTGGGGTGCCTGAGGATGAGATGGCTGCCCTTGAGAGGCAATTGGCGCCTTCCGGTGCTCTAGCAAGAACTATCAAGGATGGAGTCAAAGCTGTATCCTTTGTCAGTGGTGGTATTGAAGGTGCAACTAAACCTCAAGCAGATATCAGGAATCCTGATGAGATAGATATTGGAGAGGAAGGAGAGGGAAGTGAGGCTGAGAATGAGGTTGAAGGATTCACAGAAAGGCAGATACCTGATGCTGTCTTTGGCAAGCTAGCTGATAAAAAGCAGCTTCTGCAACAGCAAGAAGATGGCTCTGGAAAGGGGGAGGAAAAAGAATGCGATGAACAACCCTTGGGGGCCTTAGAGAGATTCAAAAGACAGAGACGTCAATGATAGATTGGTGGCACTTATAATTTATTGAGTACGTTGCCAGTTAGCAATTCTTGCGGATGGAAAGGGCTGCATGCCAGGGTATGTCTCGGCAATCGATGAGTTTCAGCAGATTATGAAGATCGCCTTGCTACGTGTTTACACCCAAGCAGGGATGGGTACATGAGACGAGCTGGATCCTGGCAGTCGTCTTCTACGCTATTTGGCCATCGGCTATCATGTGTAAGCAGCTAAGGACAGGAAGTTTTAAGCAATATTTTCATTCCTTATTTGGCTAGCAAGATGATACAAAACTGGCTGTACAGCAAGAGAGGTTTTGGTCATGGCACCATTGTATGTGTGAGATACCGATGTAAGGTAGAGCTCTGCATGGGCTATATCGGAGGGGCCTAGAGTTACCTTTTTTGTTAAAGATCTCTTTGATCAACTTTGGTCAGCTTTCCTGATCGATTTTGGATCAAAGTTTATGGTAATGGAGTGGCAACAAAGTGGCTTTTGGTTATGAGAATAATTTTTTGGCTGGTTTGTGATTCGGTGTAAAGAAATCTACCTAGCTCCTTTCAAATATTGCCATCTCATTTCCATCATTATAAATTTTTAGACAAAAAAATTGCAGTGTTGGATTGTTGATGATTTATTGGCTGTTGCTTTGGCCAGTCTCGACTCCTGTCTCTCTTGGATGTAGATCTACGGGCAATGTCCTATGTGGGAAGAGTCATGTGGCACTCCCATGTGTAGCCTTAGGTGATACTTATGTTTGAGCTAATCTTGTTTTTTTTTTTAAAATCTCAAAAAACTACATTTTCCTTGCATTGATAACGTGAGTGTAGCCCCAAGTGTTATTTATCTAATGAGCCCTCCATCTTTGCATGTGGATGTAATCAAAGTCTCCTAGCCTCTCGATAAAGATTGGTGTGTGTCTGTCTAACCTTGCCAGGTTTAAAGTAGAAGCAGTTTTTTGGTATCCACACACAAGGGCCACCTAGCACATTAGTGGTAAAACCCTATTTACTTGGTTGAAATGAGGCCTTGGGATGTGCATCGTGGCAGAATAGCAGCCGTCGAGAACAATAGAATTGGATGACTGACAATGGCATGAGTAGCCTACATTTCGATCATTCCCTGTCTGCACGGTTTTTAGTGCTGCTGCTTGTACTTACGTCGCCTGTTGCTTTTCGCATACATAATTGCAATCAATTAGTACATCCAAGGTTGCTGCAACAATTACCTGCCAGGCTCATGATAGCAATTGCATCAATTACCTGCAATTGGTTGGAAGCCAACATCAGCTGTTCTCATTTAGTGTTTGCAGAGTTTATCATTGTCGCTCGGAAGACGTGTCAAAAACTTGAAAATTACCAAGTATAGAGAATAGCGCTAAGCTTCTTGAGTACTTCGTCAAAAGTTTGCAACAAGGCTAGACACAAAAGCAAGCATTCAGATGCAGCCTTCCCCAAGGAGAAACGTAAAAGAAAGTGTTCATATTCTGCGGTTCCCAAGGAGAAAGTACAAGGTATTGCAGGGGAATGTTGTTGACCGTTTTATTACAAAGAGTGCACTGTTTGCTAGTGAAATACATGGCACCTTTGACTCCTTTGGCGTGAGTAAGAGAGGGTACTCAACTATTCAGCAGTCTATGTCCTCCATTTTTGTGAAGAATGGAATAAAGTCTAAACTTTTACCAACAACAGCAAGTGTCCGGAAAGAGAGACTTCAACTTAACCATGCACAGACAGACTTCATTGGATGTCCATTTCATATTAGACTTCATTGGATGTCCATTTCATATTGATGGTATTTATAAATCTCAAGGAACAACTGTAATCTACGATGAGTACAACAATATCTTCATGGACTTTACTTTGTTGCAAACTAGGATGGTTGAGTTCTATAATGTAACATTTGAAGAGACAGATGACGTTTTGCATTTTGTTTTGAAGATAGATGAGTGTGAGACTCTCCAAGACAAGACGCCAGAACGAGTCACAATAACATTGATGAATAGGACTCTTTCAAAATGCCCCATTGATGATCCTTCATACTTTAGTGTTTAATCAGAAACAAACATATGGTGGCTTGGTGCTTTTCAGGTATTCCGATTCCATCTTCCTTCAGCTTTGGTGAGCCGTCTTGTGATTTAATGTTAGATTTAGTTTCACGTCTCCTACGGATTTAATCTTGAAGATAAAGAAAGAGGACCACAACAGTTTATACTGGGTGTTTCATCAAACCCCTATCCTTGATATCATTGATAAACAAATGAATCAAGGAAAGGTGCTGGTTGTAAATGGGAGGGGAGACTTTCAAGTCCAATGGCATCTTGCGGATATCTTAAAATATTAAAGTATATGTATAGTTGTGGAATGGGTGCTATGGTAAAGGCTCCATGCTTGTATCACATGGAGCCTGCAAAGATGATGGACTCAAAATGGCGAAGAAAGGCTCGTACTCGTCACAATGAGGATCCTAATTTCCACCCAGTTCTGGATGTTCCACTTGTCAATGTCCACATTTGTACAATGCATGCTCTTTGCAGAATTGTGGAGAAGTTGGTGTATCTCTACATTGGGTTTGCTTGGAAAATCAAGAACTCAAAAGAACAGAAGGTCGCGGTAGAGGCGCTTGAACTGGTTTTGTTAGAGATGGGTCTCCATGGGGGTAATGTGAAAATCCAACGGGATGAGAAAAGGTCAATTAATGATAAAGATGTACCTTGCAAACTATTTATTGGTGGGATTAAGGCACATCGTTTCTAATCAAAATCAACAGGCGTGAAAGATAAGAAGCTAACAAGCGTGGAAGGATATATCAGTCCACCTATGTCAGCAAAATTGAGTTTTAGCAATGGAAAAATTTGCATATAGCAGTGAAGGACCAGGAACCCACAACTTGCAATGCCAAGTATGAAGTGTGGTGTTCCATAAATGTGCTATTTCAGATGTGTGACAAAGATGAGTGGACACGAAATGATCTAAACAAGTTTAAGAAGAACCTTCAGCTACTAAAGAAAACATTTAAGACAGCATGGACTGAAACTCAGATTACTCATTACATGGTATTGTTAAAGCTCCCTTTTAAATGAAAAGGTCTAAAAGGATGTTTAAAATTCATGACAACTTGTTTTATTTGTAGCACATCATTTTCAATCACTTACCATACTTCATTCAAAAGTATAGAAACCCAAGCATAACAAACACCCAAGGTTTGGAAAAGTCTCAATACTTGACCAATAATGAATGTTTCAGACAGACACAACATGGTGGCTCTCGAGATAAGGCAAACAATTTGAAAGAGTTGTTTCAGTGGCTTTATTGTAGAATCCTTCACCAACTACAACAAAAACATGTATTAGACTGTTCGGCAACATCACAAGCAATTAGGCATTTGTAACAGAAGGAAAGGAAACGAGTAGAGGCATTCAACAACTCCAGTGCTCGTGAAGGCTAGAGAAAGTGGAGAGAGACAATGAAATATGTTAACAATAGGTGGATCAAGAGAATTTGATGTTAGGTAAAAACATGTACAAGAGTTTCCTAATGATATAATATTCCAGTACAAGTCACAAGTCTCTCAGCTTGATGATAGATAGTGGATATCTTTTGGTACATTACCCTTGTATTGGATCATTAAATGTTTTCCATAATCTAAGAGTTCATTTGGGTTTTGTTCCCCCAAAGTGACTGCCAATGCTGTGTATGTATAATAATAGGCTGCATGACCACCTGTGTATCCTGAACAATATCCAAAATTTTATGTAGCAAAAACTTTATCGACGAGGATAACTTTGTCTGCATTTTGTGGTAGCATTGGTTCACCTAGGAAGTATGAGAGCATCTTGAGGGCGAACATTGTAGTACTTTCCTCTTCAGACATTCCATTGTGAAAGACTAGTATGAGTGCCTCACAGAGTCTGGCAAGGTATTGTTCTACTGCTGCATCCCTTCCACGATACTCTCTTGTCCGACGACGAAAGAAGTCATCCTTTTCAATAATCCATGATTGTACACAAAAGGATGAGTTAGAGAAAGACAATGACAACTATATTTTTTTGGGGGGTTGGGTGGGGTTGCCTACCACGTAGCTCTCATCTTGCATATATAAGTCACCTTTCCATAGGTCCACTGACCTCCTGGATCCTTGTGCAGGACGTGTAAACCAATCCTCTACCTCTTGAGTACTGGTTGATAGCATGAGGTTGTTTCTGATAGCTTGGAAGGTAGTCTCATCTGAGAGTGTCTCTCTATACTTTTCTCCCTTGTCAAGGTAGAGTTTGAGGCCCTCCATTGGGTTACTGGAGGTTTCCACCGCCTCATTGTCACTGTTGTCATCAGATACAAAATCCACTCCTCCCTTCTTGAAATTTGAAGATGGTGGCAAGTGAAAAGTCCTCCCTTAAAGAAAATATACTTTGAATGTCATGGAGGAAAATGTATGATCTCTCATCAAATTTGAACTCTGGCAGTCCAGGTAGCATCAATGTGGCTTGCTTCTCATTAAAGCCATATACATATAAAGATAGTTTGATTTTAGATGTTTTAACTGAGAGTACTTTGCTTCGTTCCACCTCTTTAGCCTCCGCTCAAGATTAATATCCTCCTCAATCTTGGACACCTCATTGGACTCCATGTCCTCATCATCTTGTTCGTAGATCCTCCTCCTCATTACCTCTAAAGGATCCTTCAAGAGACTAGCAAATACAGAATTCAAGAATAGAAGGAACCCAAAGGATTCTTTGATTAGCTTGCAATCTCGTTCGTGTTGCATAGCACACCATGAGGGTCTGTAGATGATAGGCAGCTGATGGTACTTCTTGTATGACCGTCTTGTGGAATCACAATCTTTTAAGTGCACCACCACCATGTCAGCAAGAACCGCCTTGCCCCTTTGGACCTTAAGCAGAAACCTGTCTCTTTTAGACTTGAGGAAATCAATGTGCTGAGCTATAAGGTCATCAATAATGAATGGGGCATCAAAGATGGAGAGACCTTGTCGAACATTTCAGTAGCTCGTGTAGATACTGCAAAATCAAACAATCTTTCATCCACACATGCAAGATTTTCAACACCATCTACCCCTTCCTCCTTACATTTTGCAGCTGGCTCACATGCAGAAGAAAGATCAATGTCTCTCTTTTTGGTGCTGTAGTCATTTGAAGCTTCAGTATTACAGGCACTTCTTCATGTTCTGATGCTTCTGAGCCATTGAGGGGTTCCTCTGTCCCCATAACATCATCTCCAGGAAATATATCTTTGGCCTCCGCAAAGTCCACATCTCTTTTTAAAGAGCCTCTCAGCAACTGAGGTGGTCTCATTTCTTCTTCCTGTTCACCAAAGACAATTTGTGGATCCACCTTCTGCCTCTTCATTTTGTGAGATCCTTTTTGTGAGATCTTCATCCTAACAAAAACATAATACATGCAACAGTAGCTAAGTATTGGGACTAAGAAGCTTCAGCCACATACCATAGACACCAACATTTGACTTCTTTTATTAAATATTATAACAAATTTCTCAAAAATTGTAAGCTGTTGGTCTCCCTCTGTGTGTGTGTGTGACAGATTGGTCTCTTAGGTCATGTTGGAAATTTAAAGAGGTTAATAGAGCATCCCATTTTATTTGAGTGCCAACTCCTCTCTCTCCCTGTTTTGCTACCCCTTATATGCTCTACGGTGCGCGAAGGACAATCGACAGACCAAAACTACATATATGTGCGCCATAGAAAAACAACAAAGTTTTGTATCTATGTGTGTGTGTGTGACAAATTGGTCTCATAGGTCATGTTGGCCTTTTAAAGAGGGTAATAGAGCATCTCCTCTTATTTGAGTGCCTACCCCTCTCCCTCCATGATTTGCTACCCATTTTGTGCTCTATGGTGCGCACAGGACAATCGGCGGACTGACAATACACGTACGCGCGCCATAAGACAAGGGCAAATTATCGTCTCTCTCTCTCTCTCTCTCTCTCTCTCTCTCTCTCTCTCTCTCTCTCTCTCTCAATATTGACATCAAAACCACACGTAGAAGAAATAAACAACAATAGGTGATTAATCACGTGGTGTCATGACAAAAACAATTTTATGAAAATTTTTGTTACAAAGCTGTACATTTTTGTTACCTTTTCCTGGGCTTGGCATGGCAACCTTCCAG